>NC_086318.1:183638690-183951190 GCF_036172605.1 Pelobates fuscus | reverse complement strand
CAATTTTTTATGCAGGCTGTGCGAGTCACAGCAAGTTGTGTCTAGGAATGAATTAACAGAAGCAAAAGTGTTTTAACTCCTAAAAGGCAGAGAATTGAGCAATGGGACTGCAGGGGTATGATCTACACACCCAAACTGCCATAGTGCATGTGCAGCAATCTCCACACTGCGGCAAACCAATGCACCTCTACTGTGAGCATTCTGTATCTTCATGCAGACCTTGAGGATGCTGAATGTCGTTGCTGCAAAAAATTCCAGGACTGTAATAGTAAAGTACTCTAGGCATACTTAGGGACAAATGTAAACCCAGCCAGTCCCATTTTCCAATACAAAATAGTGTTCTATTTCACTTCTATTTCTTTTTTGTACCACTCTAAATTTGATGGTCTTCTGAAATTAATATTTCCATGAAAACTACTAGTATTTACTTTGATGAAAACCTTCACATTTTAGATCACGGTTAGAACATTTTAAAGGATTATTTTAACATGTATTCCTGACCTTATAGTATTCAAAACACCATCTAGCCCCCCTAGCTATCCCTAGTCCCCCTAATTATAGTAACTCTTACCCTATTTCCAGTCTGTTGCTGATGGGCCTGATCTGCCTGCTTTCCTGACATAATCAGAAGTGGTTATCTGAGCCAATCACAAGGCTTTCCCTGGCCAATCAGCCACAGGGAGCACCATATGAAGAGTGGCCAGTGGTGGTATGCCTAGGCTGTAATGTAAACACTATGAATAAGAAATGGATTTCTAGTGTTTCCGATAATGTTAGTAGGCAGCTAGGACAACCCAAGCCAGAGTCTCTTCTTTTTAGAAGTAGGTAAGATGCAAAATTAAGAAAGAGGGTTGCAGCGCCTTGTGAGTGTCTTCTGATCCAGATGGCGCTCAGTGCATGTAAAAGAGCAGGAGACACAATATAGTGTAGTAGATACTTATACTTGGTGAAGAAAATATAGAAATGCACTTACAGTTTTTTGGAGCTTCTGATCAGCTCCAAAGAGTATCACTCGGGTGGTATGATCCCCGCCTGTGGATATACTGGTGCAGCAAAATTTTCCAGGAAGTGTGTCAGGATCCAGATGCACTGTATGGGAGTCCTGGCGTGGGTAGTAGCAGCTCACTGATGCAGATGTGGCATAAAAGGAATATAAAAACCACAAATAAAGCTGAAAAGAAAAAAAATAATAACTGGCCAATAGTCTAACTGGTACTCTAATGACGGAGGGGGGGGGGGGGGGAGGAGAAGGGGGGGAAAGGGGGGGGGATATTGTATAGTCTGAATGAAGTGTCAGCTATCTTAACAAAAATAAAGAAAATAAATACATTTTATTTAAATAGTAAAATTGCATAGTATATACAGTGGTGCTTGTGTACGAAAGTGTATTCATCAACAGGTATATAGTTATCTGACTATATGGGAGGAGGTTGCACACTGCTCCCATGGGTGCGTTCTAATTACTGACGGATAGTTTTTGTTGGGAATGTCAGAGTTAGATAACAGACTGGTAGTGCTAAGAAATTAGGAGGGTCTGTGGTGCATCAAATTTAATCCATATTTCTTACAAAATCTCTTAGCACTTTGCTATCCGTGCCTTAACAAGCACCTAATGCTCAGATTGCATTCAATGTCAGGCACACCATAGCTAGGCAGGCACATAATGTTTAAATTGCATTCATTGTTAGGCCCACACTATCTATTTACTCGTGCCTTCAAGGGCACCTATAAATAATCCCCCCTTCCAATCCCAGAAGACACCTTCTCCCATGCCTTCAAGGGCACCTATTGCTAATCCCACACTCAGCTAGTAGCACAAGATCCCTATGCAAATGAGCATAATATCTCCGTTGCAAATCAAAATACACCTCCTATACGGAGGGGTGTGTGTAACAATAAAAGTGCTAAAAGCTAATAAAATGGAAGCAGCTCTATACACTAATGTGGAAATATCCTCTTATCCACAAAAAAGTCAAAAAGTCTATAAACTGGTGTAAGTGAGAGCCTACACTTATAAGGGGAGCGCTAAACAAATTGTATATATAGTGCGTATGTGAGGGAGACTTACCACATGTAACTTGATTAAAAGCTTGGTTTGAGATGCATATAAACAACCAAAAAATACAGTATAGTGCAGATGGTACATAAAGTCGAACACAATATATGATATTGAAGTCAGGACATTCACATTTTAAGGAGCCTGTGTGTGAGTACTGGCTCCCTAATCAAGCCGGCATGCTTTTATGGCAGCACCACACCTCCAATACGTTGTAAAATGAATCTCAAAAAAGAAACATAAAAGAGACGAGCCAATGTGTAGTCTTTTTAAACTGGGGGTGAAAGTGTTAACAAGGTAAAATAGAGTGCTCACCTTGTTCTGAGCCTAGCAATCCTGGCTCTGGGTGTACATGTACTGTGCCAATTTAGTGGGGATGGCCCTACCCCTGTGAAGATTCCTGGAGGCTCCAAAAGGACTTTGATAAAATAAGTTTTCTTACTATACAGGTTTAGCAATCACTTTGCCTTTCAGGCTCACAGTCTCTCTGTCTTCGCCCCAACTCTTCATAGGGAATAATATGTATACTTTATAGTGTTCAACTTTGATGTCAATTGGCTATGATAAGGATTATTATTGCCAAATACAAATAATTTTTTTCATCAAAAAAACAATAAACTTGAAGTCTGGTTGGTGTTTCCACCTTCCAAGCGTCCAGTTTGAGTGCAGCGCATAATTAATGTATAAGATAGATTTTCCTCAAATAAGTGCATAAAACACGTACCCCTCTTTACAAACGTATTTTGGGGGTATACATGAAAAACAAAAGAGAGATACAGATAATTATGTAATACTGTATATTATGGGAGAAAATAATTTGTGAGTTGCAAATGGAAATAAACTCACATTTCTTAGAGCCTTTTCCAGATTTAAGGCTCTAAACTTCAAAGTTTCTGTGTCTTTAAGGTAGATAGCAAAACCCCTTTTCTGCAGATTTTAATTTTTCTCCACGAAAAATTAAGTCAATTTCATATACAGAAATGGATAAGTGCTCACCTTTTCTAGAGCCTTAAGTCAATTTCATATACAGAAATGGATAAGTGCTCACCTTTTCTAGAGCCTTAAGGCCTTAAGGCTGTAGAAAAGGTGAACACCTATCCATTTCTGTATATGAAATTGTCTCAATTTGTTACCAAACGTACTTCACCTAGAGTCTTTTTCCCTCTATTTTTCTGTCTCTTGTATATATCTGTCTACTTCAGCCACCTAGAGCAAATGTCTCCAGCATTACTCATTTAAAGCAGTCTGCACCATTATGTGTTTTTATGCATTTCTTTGTGTTGGCCTGGGGCCATCTACTGACTATTGAGTATTACTACAACTCTTTCACAATCTATATTTGGTTTGGGTTCATCACCTAAACGTTTACTTCACTGTACTGCTCCACTCTTATCTTGTGTTATGTGTTGAGGTTTAGCATATTGAGCGTGTTAGCAGCATTTAGAATAATTCATACCGACTCCAAGGTATATCAAATTCAGAGCACTCCAAAATGTTATTAGAATATTATCAGACATGGAGATCCAGCAAGCAGAAGGTAAAATCCATTCCGAGTTATGGCTAGATGGCTCAACGTTAAGCACCTTACACACAAATCTTACTATCATAGATGCTACTCTTGGGGTATGGTGCGCCCTCTGGTACTAGCAAAACTGATTTCCTTGCCCAACCCACTCACCCCCATCACAAATAACCCTGACTTAGCGGACGGCTGAAGCCCGGGCAATTTAACTGGATTCCAAGCAATGGACTGGATGTACACGTAACAATGGTGCACTCCCACCCAACTTAAGACCTTAGCAGAACTATGCCCGGAAAGATGGCTGACTCCACTTTATATTCTACGCTGATGACAAGTAACGGTAACATGCCTCTAGTGTCCATGAGTAAATGGAAAGGTACATGGGAATCACACTCACAGTACTAGAGTGGTATAAAATCTTTACCCTCACACACAAATACTCAACAAGCTCAAAGTTTCAAGAGTTAAGCTATAAACTGTTAACATTCTGGTAAAGGATGCCAGATGTCCTGCACCGCATGCACACAGAGAACCCTACCCAAACACTGAAAGCGTACAAAACAAATAATTGACCCTCCCCTTGCTTACTGCCGTGAAGTCCCTATTACTCCTTCTATCTCCAACTTACATGATATTGCTAGCCATTGCACAGAACTGACAGGTACTCCTCACTTGATGCGATACACTGCTCTAATCACAATACACTGTTGATGGGATGCTCCAACAGGAATCGATCATCCTTAGATAGGACAACTCAATTAAATATAGGCTGTCTGAGGACATATATGTGCTCAAAACTCAGTTCAACGGTATCTGATTACCTTTTGTACAATGTCATAGTTTTCAATGTTACACAATAGCGGCTACCGCTAGAAATACACAACCGTTATATTTCTGATATGTCTCAGTCATGCTCTCTCACCTTCTTTTCTGTAACAATGAAAATGAAAAATAAAGATTTGTCAAAACAAATAATTATTAGCAATTGATGTCATAATTCTGTTCAGTCAGTGGCTAATGGTGAACAGACTCTAACACAAGGATGATAGATTATTGAGCCAAAACAGAGGTGTTCATTTCCAGGATAAAATGAACTGCAAAATGTTATCTTCTGTATTTAATATAATTTTTTAGAGCTCACAAAAACATATTTTTTAAATAAAGTGGATAATTAAACATACTATTACAATTCCTGTTAAGGTTGCCTTAGGCTAGGGCACATCGGCCTGGGGGGTGGGCACAATGTCCAGGCTTCGGATGACTGGCCGGAGGGGAGCACACAGCACTGCACTCTCCTCCTGCCAGTCACTCCACGTACTGTGGACAGGCAGACAGTGGTAGAGGATCTTCTGTATTCCGTTCAGACCGGGTAGAGGATACAGAAGATCCTCTATTGCAGTCCACTCGGCCACGTTACATGGAAGGAGGTATGCAATAGTAATCCTGTCTTATTATTTGAGTAGTACCACCTCTGTTTTAATTTTGTAATGGTTCTGTGATTTTCATCCAGATTTTTTTGTTTTATATTATCCCTAACACATATGATATCCTGTAATATAGAAGTATCCACAGACACCTTATGTTGTCTCTCTAAATTGGCTAACTGAATATTTAGATTATTTCAATTCTCTCCCATTTTCTTTTTAATAAATGATTCAAGTTTTATGAGTTCCCTTCGCATAACACACTTAAAAGAACTCCATACAGTCAAATCTAAAACTTCACCATTATTGTTATTTAAGAAAAATCTATTTGCATGATTAGATAATTATTTTAGATTTGCATCAAAATACAACAAGCCTTCATTAAGTCATCACTTATCCATCGATCTATACTCTCGATTATTATATAACTTCATAAAAACTGGGGCATGATCTGACCAAGTTATCGAACCTATAGATGTTTCTTGAACTTGTTCCAAATTTTCAGCTTTAGTCAGAAAATAATTAATTTGGGAGTTAGATTGATGGATAATGGAAAAAAAAAAAAAAGATTAGTCTCTCTCTCTCCAAAGTGTTGTGTTCTGCAGCAGTCATATAAAAACATTTTTCTAAAAATTTCTGCATGGACATTTGTCAAGTTTTAATTTGGGGGTCTATATCCTATTTGTTGTTGTTTTTGTCTAAATTATAATCGATAACGCATTGAAATTGCATCCTATTAATACCATGCCTAATGCTACTTTATATATTTTATTCATAAGACTTGCCAAACATCGATGTGGGGTTTGATTAGAGGTGTAGACATTAACTAGTGTATAAACAATGTCATTTGATTTTACGACTAGAATCAAAAATCTACTGACCTATATCTCTAATAGATCTAGATATTAAAGGGACACTATAGTCACCAGTGCAACTACATGTATTCCTGACCCTATACTGTTAACACGACCATCTAGCCCCGTGGGCCCCTCATGCCTCCATAAATATAGTAAAAATCTTACTGTATTCAAGCCAGAAGCTGTAAATCTGCATGCTGTTAGTCTCAGGAAAAACAAGCAGTCTGCTGACATGTGATAGCCTGATCCAATCACAGTGCTTCCCCATAGGATTGGCTGAGACTGGCAAGGAGGCAGACCAGGGGCAGAGCCAGCATGATTCAAACACAGCCCTGGCCAATCCGCATCTCCTCATAGAGATGAATTGAATCAATGAATCTCTATGAGGAAAGCTTAGTGTCTGCATTCACTGGGAGGAGATACTGAATCACAGGATGCTCGTGCACAGCAGATCTGAGTGGATGGAGGCATATTATGCCTCCATCAACTCAGAAGTCCCTCTGGTTCACTCTGAGTGACTGCAACTGGAGGTGTTCCTAGCTTTTCAATGTAAACACTGTATTTTCTCAGAAAATACAGTGTTTACATGAGAAAGGCTTCAGGGAGCTATAGTTCTCACCTGAACAACCTCATTAAGCTGAAGTTGTTCAGGTGACTATAGTGTCCCTTTAAAATTGATGAAAAAAATCCTGGCTAACAGGCCTAAACTAGTTATTCCTGAAATAAAATATCAAGATCAACGTAGAATTGTGGGATCCAGGAGTACATTAGATAATATAAGAAAATTATTAAAAGTTACTTTTCACTGATTAAAGGGACACTATAGTCACCTGAACAACTTTAGCTTAACGAAGCAGTTTTGGTGTACAGAACATGCCCCTGCAGTCTCACTGCTCAATCCTCTGCCATTTAGGAGTTAAATCCCTTTGTTTATGAACCCTAGTCACACCTCCCTGCATGTGACTTGCACAGCCTTCCATAAACACTTCCTGTAAAGAGAGCCCTATTTAGGCTTTCTTTATTGCAAGTTCTGTTTAATTAAGATTTTCTTATCCCCTGCTATGTTAATAGCTTGCTAGAGCCTCCTGTATGTGATTAAAGTTCAATTTAGAGATTGAGATACAATTATTTAAGGTAAATTACATCTGTTTGAAAGTGAAACCAGTTTTTTTCTTCATGCAGGCTCTGGCAATCATAGCCGGGGAGGTGTCGCTAGGGCTGCATAAACAGAAACAAAGTAATTTAACTCCTAAATGACAGTGAATTGAGCAGTGAAATTGCAGGGGAATGATCTATACACTAAAACTGCTTTATTTAGCTAAAGTAATTTAGGTGACTATAGTGTTCCTTTAATGATCGAGGAATTAAGTCAGCAATGATAGCCTTAGACGCCAAAAAAGGAGTAAGTGGTTTCTTTTTAAATAGCATACTGGCACTTTATAAGACTCCTGTATTGGACATATCCTGGCTAGGTAGGATAAATGTAGCTAATGTTGCCTATTTGATTCCTAAATTTATTTAACTTTTCAGGAATATTCCCCTCTGGGTTAATCCACAGAACCTTAAAGATTTTCAGAAAACACTAGCAATATATATCTGGCAAGGGAAAAAGCCAAGAGTAGGTCAACTTATTTTCAGAAATCAAAAGAGGAAGGGTGGGAGGGGGTCTCTTTCCCAAATATAGTTAGGCTCTACATGGGTGTCCACAGGAATTTAACCCCAAAGGCTTCCTCCAGCTCCAGATCTCCAGGTCGCTCAGTGGTATTCGGCTTCTGAAATGAAGTGTCAGGAAATGCAGATTGACATCAGGCAAGGGTGCTGCAGATTGGCTGGAGTGGTCAGTTGACACTCTAAGCCAATCGCTAGTTCCCGGTTCATAATTTTTTTTTTTACTTTTTATGAATAGGGAGCTACTGATTGGTTTAGAGTGCCAGCTGACCGCTCAAGCCAATCAGCGACACCCCTACCCAGCGGCACTCTGTGCTTCCTGACACTCAGTAAATAAAAATGAACACATTAACACTGATATTTGATTTTACCTGGGGAGATGAGAAGGTCCAAAGTTACCCTGCCAAGCCCAGGTACCAAAGCCTTATGATGTGGTGTCCAGAAAAAAAGTGGAGGGTTCACTTTACTTGTCCTTCCTGCTCCAATCTCCTTTTCTTCTCCTTCATTTGACACAGTCTTCTTTTTCTTCTGACCCTGTCTTCTCTCCACCTTGATCTTTCTGCTACCTTCTGCTTTTATTGCGCGCTTCTACTCCTTTCTCTTTCTGATCCCTTTCTGCTCATGTGTGGGCAAGATTATCAACAGTAAATGAAAACTGAGTTCTTTCATGACAAAGGGCACCCATCTAAATTTAAAGAAATTAAACCTGGGACAAGCTTGACCAAACAATATTCCCCATTATGGTGCTATGAAAGGTATGGATGAATGTGGATGATTTTTGTGTAGATATAGTCTTTTCATTTTTGTTTAATGCTTTTGTAACTTGAAAATAAGTTTCAGTAATACTGAGTATTTAAAGAAGAAGAGAAGTGGAGAAAAGGAGGAAAAATAGAGGAGAAAAAGGAAAGAAAAGGTCTCTGCTAACATATTTAATATCAACATGTAGACTCATTTATTTATCTATAATCCATTTCCTAGATTGATGTGTCTTACAAATGATGTAGAATTATTAAAAATCTTTATTGAACTTGTACTGAATTATTGTACTAACTCCATTTTAACCTCACACTGTAACAAGCCCTCCATTTTGTCCTCATTACCTGACAGATTCTCCATCTTAAACTACATTACATGACAGAATTTCCCAGCAACATTTCATACAATGAACAGAGACTGTATTTTCTATAAAGACATAGCTGACTCCGGAATTATTGAATCTCCTGTAACATGCAACAAAGTATAACCAACGCCAGAGCCAAGGCCATGAGAACACTGTACTAATGAAATGTTCTATTCATAAAAGAACCTTGCACCTGACCACAAGATTGACATCACTGACTGTGTAAAATGACGCTCAAGCCCCCCTTTCCACCGAGTAAACCTCATGCTGGGAAAGATGGCGCCTGAGCCTTCTGTCCACACCCTTGTCCAGAACAATACCACCTCCAGGTGGGAGGACACCTAGCTAGTCACTCAAACCCCTGAGCCAATTAATAATATTGATGGGTGGACACTGATATAGTCACATAACATTTAATCCAATTAATGATGTTTATTTGTTATTATCTGATATTCAATGATGATGTCATTTTGCCTTTAAAAAGATCTGCATAACTGTTTTCCAACCGGATTGCATTAAATTTTCTGAAGTGCTTTTAACCTGAACTCCATGTGTCAGTGTGAGCTTACTTCTGCGTATACGCAATTTAATCATCTCAGATTTGGACAGGAACAGATAGACATTTAAACATATTTGTTTATTTCTAAATTAATCTACATCAATTTGGCGCTTTCCAACGTGGGGCATCGGGCTATGTCTGGCCGGTGAGCCGTCCTAAGGAAGATGCTGTTGGACGGGGGAATCCTGGGGGTAGGAAAGGAGACTGATCACCTCCAGGTACACGGTAGAGACTTCTGCAGAGCCACCGGTATGTTCCGGCCCCTTTGATTGACCCGTCCACGTGTCTGTGACTGCTTCCCGGGAAGACATCAAAGACAGGTAATATCTTGCCCGGTGTCTCGTTACTCACTTGTTTACCTGCATTTAGTCTATCTGTTGCCTGGGTGTGTTTGAACTGTTTGCCTGTTTCCCCTTTTTGAGATAAAGGGGGGTGGACCTGCGGGGGTTTTGCCTGGGGTTCTCTGTTTCGCCTGTTTTCCCCTTTTTGAGATAAAGGGGGGGGGGGTGGACCTGCGGGGGTTTTGCCTGGGGTTCTCTGTTTTGCCTGTTTTCCCCTTTTTGGGATAAAGGGGGGTGGACCTGCGGGGGTCTTGCCTGGGGTTCTCTGTTTTGCTTGTTTGCTCATTTACCCCTTTTGGGTTAAAGGGGGGTGGACCCGGGGGATTTGCCTGGAGTCCTGTTGCCTGTTTTACTCCTTTTAGGAGCCACGTGTTTGTGGCTGTAGGGAAAAAGGGGGGTTGACCTGTGGAAATTTTCCTGGGGGTCTTCTTTGCCTGTTTACCTCTTTTAGGAGCCTCGTGGCTGTGGCTGTATGGAAAAAGAGGCGAGTTGGGTCTGTGGAGATTGTGTAGACTCATAGTTTCCTGGGGATCCTTCTTTGTGTCACCTTGATAGCCTAGCTAGCTTCATTGTGCACGTAACTCTGCTTGCAGAGAGGTGGTACCCTCCAGCTTTGAGCGCTAGGCTGGAGCCATTCCAATTTTTTATTTGTGGTGTGTGGATTCGGGCAGGCATTGCTGTCTTCATCACCACGGGGTAGTGGGACTTATGAGTGGGTTTCATAGGGGCACTACGAGAGTGAGGATAGAGGTGGCCCCTTTTTTTCGTGGGCTGCTGTAACGAGGGAGGCTTACGGATCTCGGACCGGTGTCAGTTGTTTTCCGTGGCCTTTGGTAGTGAGACTTAAGGAAGTCGTTCTCCGAGCGGGGACACTACGGGGTTGAGGGAGGTGACTTTGGAGTAAGCACACGAGTAAAGGAAAGGGATTACTGTTGATTTTATTTGAACTGTGATGCATGCACTGTATTTCAACTGTATTGATGTCTTGTTTGTTTAATTAGGAGTCATTCAAACTCCTGTGTCTGTCTCTAAGGATTTTTCCTTACCTTTTTACCTTTTCTACACTTCCTGTACTATTACACTATCCTCTACTATTTCTCTTGTGAGAGAAGTGATTGGTCACACACTTCTCACCCCACTCCAATCCGTGGCTACCACCTCGGGTACACGGAATTAGTGACTAGTCTGCGTTTTGGGAAGATGCACTTGGAGGGACCCACCCTTTCTGAGTGGCAGCCGACCATTGTAGATAATCTGTTTAATCTTCTTACCCCTATATCTGGGATGCCTGTATAGGAGGGGAATGGAACAGGGTTAGAAAAGCCCAATAAGGGCTGGCTAGCGCGTGTGATCTAGTTGAAAAGATTGCTAAAGTGTGTAAAATTGCTGTGCCTTCATGTGGTAGATTGCAGCTAGAATTCAGCAGGAAGGTTGGGCTGAGGAAGAACTAGATCACAAAGGGTTAAGAATATATGTATATTATAATAATTGTTTTTGTATTTTGTGTTAGCCATTACCCTGGTAGAGGGTGGGGGTTTTGTATTGAGTTTCACTGAGAGTATTACTATATTGTGATTGACCTGACTGGATCAGGGATTATTTCAATTATTGCTATAAGTATGGGTACCCTAGGTGAATTGTCTAAATGTTGTGGTTTTTTTTTGTGTCTATTTGCTTTTGCAATACCTGTAACGTAACTGTCCTTCCAGTGCTGACATGGTTAAATCTTGTGCCTGTAGTTTCTCTCGTCTCTTGCTTCTCTCCCCCTCCCTCTCTCCCCCCCCCTCCTCCCTCTCTCTCTTGCTTCTGGTCTCTGTGTGCGGAGGTTCGGGGGGGAGGAGGGAGGGGGGTGGCATGCTTGCGCTTCAGGTCTGTCTCTTCAGTGTTCCGTAGAGTTATTCAGAAGCTACTGTTAAGAGTTAGCAATGGAATTTTTTGTGTTTTGTGATAAAGCAGTGGAGGATCGAGTCGGAGACTAGCTCACAAAAATACATTCCACCTTTCTGAGGCTGTATTTCCTTTCGCGGTGCAAAGTATTTTCTCCAAGACTGGTGTATAAGATAGGGAGTCGGGGATATAGCTCAGTGTTGATTACGAAGGTTAGGAAAGTGAATCTGATGCAGGAATAGAGAATTATTTGGACGAGTTAAAAATGTAAAGGCAAGTGTGATTTGTTGCTATGCAATGTGGATAGAGGGAATATGCAAAGTTGTTAAGCTAGATTGTGAAGAGGAAAAGTGATTAATGGCTGTAGGTATATTGTTTGCATCCCGTGAGTTTATTTATTTATTTATTTATTTATTTTTTGCACCATGTTATTTCAAAACTTCACGGGCTGTTAAATGTATAATGCTTTCATTTGTCAGCTGAAATGCCCTAAAAGAAAATGGCCCCTAGAACAAAAGAAGGTTGTCCTTAAAGAGACACGTCAGTCCTGGCTCCTGCCCTCACTCTGCCCTTAGTGAGGTCATATCCGCCCATATATATATCGTGAATCCTACTATTAGTTTCCCTATATCAGGAAAGTGTCTATGACAAGTAATGGTTAATATATATATATATATAGATAGAATATATATATGTCTATCGATTCACGTATAAGTAACAAGTGTGTTTTAACTTTGTATATAAAAAAAAAAAAAAAATGATAACATGCTGGAAGAGGGGTTATCTTAAAGAACATTTACTAAAAGAAGTTTCTAATAAACAAAGATTTCTTGACCAGTTAACATTATAAGCATAACTATTAACAAATGAATAAGGTGGGAGTGTGTTCCAATCTGTTTTTTTTTTTTTTTTTTTTTACTGGATAATGTTTGCCTCCAGATTAAAAGACTGACTAACATAATTTTTGTTGTAAGCCCAGATATTTTATTATTGCATATGCATAGGAATTGAGACTTTGGGCATTATAGTATATTAATTCTAGATCTGTTACTAGCAGCAAGTGCTTAGCCTTATGCCTATCCCACGCATGCTTAAACACTTCTACTTAGTTAACCTCTACCACTACAGTCGGAAGGCTATTCCATGCATCCACTACCCTCTCAGTAATGTAATGCTTCCTGATATTATTTTTAAACCTTTGTCCCTCTATTTTTGAGACTATGTCCTCTTGTTATGGTAGTTTTTCCTTCTTTTAAATATAGTCTCCACTTTTACTGTGTTGTTTCCCTTTATGTATTTAAAATGCTTTTATCATATTTCCCCTGTCTCGTCTTTTCACCAAGCTATACCTGTCAAGATCCTTTAACCTTTCCTGGTGAATTTTACCCTGCAATCCATGAACCAGTTTAGTAACCCTTCATTGAACTCTCTCTAAGGTATCCATATCCTTCTTAAGATATGGTCTCCAGTACTCTAAGTGAGGTCCCACCAGTGTTCTGTACAATGGCATGAGCATTTCCCTCTTCCTACTGCTAATACCTCTCCCTATGCAACCAAGCATTCTGATAGCATTCCATGCTGCTCTATTACATTGTACATTGTCATTAACAGCCAGAAACTGGAGAACAAGAAATGTGAATTAATGTATAGCCATTTATAAGCTTAACAAAATCTCCATTATCTTTTCCATTTATTTTGCAGAAGACAATGTTATTTGTCTATTTTGTATGTTTTAAAAATACATTATCAGTGAAGAGTAGAATAAATTTTATCCCATTTGCGAGACATAAAATTGTGATAATGTATATTTGTGATATAAGTAGGAATTACATTTTGAGATGTTAGATATAAATTAATAAAATAAAGAACGAGAGTCAGGGATAGCGTCTGTCTCCACGGGCACAAGTCTGGTGTGGGAGATGTAGTGGGCTAGCCGCTGCGGGACACCCACGGAGTGAAACGTTCGAGGCTTGTGGAGACAAGATGAGCATGTTAGCCTTTTATTATTTTTCTCTAGGGAAAGCATAGGGCCAGTTAATAGTTGTTGTACATGGGCTATTTGCAGCCTCCATTGCATTTCTACCTAGTCTTGATTTCTGATGTATCCTCCATTGCTACATCACCTGTCTGCTCCCTTACCTGCCCACCCCCGCTTATTCCTCCCACCGATCCCTCCCCTTCATCTACAGTCCCCCACTTTCTCCTACTACCCCTCCCTCTACTCCACCTTCTCCTCTCTCCTCCTACTTCTCCCACTCCTCCCTCTACTCCACCTTCTCCTCCTCCTACTCCTTCTTCCTGCTCTTACTCCTCCTTCTTCTTCCTACTCCTCCCTCTACTCCACTCTCTCCTCCTACTTCTCTTCTACTCCTCCTACTCCTTCCTCCTGCTCTTACTCCTCCCTCCTCTTCCTACTCCTCCCTCTATTTCTCCTTCTCCTCCTCTTACTCCTCCCTCTACTCCACTTTCTCCTTCTACTCCACCTTCTCCTCTTTCCTCCTACTTCTCCTCTACTCCTCCTACTCCTTCCTCCTGCTCTTACTCCTCCCTCCTCTTCCTACTCCTCCCTCTATTTCTCCTTCTCCTCCTCTTACTCCTCCCTCTACTCCACTTTCTCCTTCTACTCCACCTTCTCCTCTCTCCTCCTACTTCTCCTCTATTCCTCCTTCTCCTCCTCCTACTCCTCCCTCTACTCCACCTTCTTCCCTCTCACTCTATCCACTACTCATTCTTCCATCTCCCCACCACCATATCTATATCCTTTATATGCTTCCTCCCTTGTTATTCCTTACCAATTTCCTCCGCTCATAGACAACTCTGCCTCTACCTGACAACATTATATTTTGAAGGAAAGTTGCTCTGGCCACTCTTCCGCCACTTCCCAGGGGGGAATACCACACTAACGAAAAATTATTTCAGACATGAAAGAACTGTTTTGGGCACTCTCAAGGAAATAGTGCGGTCCTGACCCAGATTCCCATGGAAGTAAGACACCTGTAAGGGAGGTGGCTGTCCCTCATGTTTTTTTTTTTTTCTCCACTAAGTCCCCAGAAATCTCATGAAAGGAACCTGACTCATTAGAACAAAACATGAACAATCACTTCACAACTCTCTACAGAGGGGGGTCAGCAAGAGAACTGTAAATAGAAAGACAAATACCCCCCAATCTCACACAGAAATAGGTGAGGAAACCTCTTCTACTGCTCCTCATGGTTGCTTTGAACAGATGAAAGAAGAAACAAGACACCTTTAAACAGAGCATGCAGTAGCTTTACCAGATCCTGACTCCACTCTGTTTGCGGATAAAGAGGAAAGGTACCATACTGGATTTGTTGTTGCTACAGAAGATCAGGTACGTCAAGCATCTTCACTTTCCTCACCCACATCTGCTCAAGACGCTGAATTGACAGCCTTCTCAGTGGCATACAAAATGCCTGAAGGAAGACATGCCAATACCTACACTGATTCAAGATATGCCCTGGGTGCAGCACATTATTTTGGATCAATCTGGAAGATAAGAAGCACCACTCAGCTGACTAAAAGCTGCCAACCAAGCCACAAGTGCACCAAGGGAAGTGGACAGAAGGGTGTCCGCTAAAGAAACTTCTATACTCACCATGTAGATCCTACCTACAGATCTCAAGCTTCTGAAAGAATGACAAAGCAGCTGCTGACCCTGAAGAAATACAAAGCTGGAAAAACAGAAAGGGGCAACCCTTGAAGACGGGCTGTACTCCAACACTCTCAAGCTCTGTTTACCCAAAAACATGTACTGGGCAGTGAGCCCATGGAACTTTATACCTATCCAAGACCCTCATGAACTCTTTGATCTCTAAATACTCCTAAGCACCTAGCTAACTCTCAATATCCCTTTCAAGAATCCAGGTGACAAAGAGCTACTGGGTCAAATATGCACTAGTTATAATAGACATTTTGTCAGGATGGCCAGAAGCCTAGCCGGTCATCAATGTGACAACCAAGACCATATACCCAATAGTGCATTGTGAAAGTTGCAGAGATCACTCAGTGGATTCATTGTTCCAGATTCAAGACTCTCTCTCTCTCTGCAACATGAGAAGTAACATTTGTTGATTTTGACACACTTTTGACTCTAAAGAAAAAAGATACCAACAAGTAGGTGTTTGATGGCCATAATAATGCCTGACCACTTGCCATCGATGGAAAGCCGAGGACCCCAAAAGGAGACCTCGTGAAGCTAAAGAGATCCAAACGCCAAGCTCCCTCAGGATTATTTGCCCATCCTGAGTTTGTGGTGCTATTAATATTGACTAAATGATCCGAGTCCACCTACGCTGATGTAGCGTGGGACAGGTTTAATACTACAATGCATAAGCAAATGCGCCCTAGCCAAGGTTATTATGTCCATACACATAATACATGACAAGGTACTCTTGACACACCACATTCATGCTTCAGAACATAAAGAGGAGCACCCCTCTAAAGGGAAAGTTTGACACATATATATATATATATATTGATGCCATAGGTGTGCCAAGGGGGGTACCAGATGATTTTGCAGTAAAAGGAAAGTTTGAGTCCATTTTCCCAACCGTCACTGCTAATAATAATAATAATATTTTGATTTGCATTTATTATATCTATTGCAACCAACAACGTTTACCTGTCACCATGACTTGTTGTGCCTATATTCCAGATAACACAGGTCCATATGGTAATGTAAGCTTGTCTATTCATGATGTCCCTCTGAAGAACTAAGAAGACTTTAAGAATCGTTACTTCATAGGGTTTTGTGCCTTTGGGCTAACCTGTCTTCTGGAACTAACCAATAAAGTTTATCTTTTAGAATATTAACATTTCATAGGGGGGACTGATGTAGAATTATTAAAAATCTTTATTGAACTTGTACTGAATTATTGTACTAACTCCATTTTAACCTCACACTGTAACAAACCCTCCATTTTGTCCTCATTACCTGACAGATTCTCCATCTTAAACTACATTACATGACAGAATTTCCCAGCAACATTTAATACAATGAACAGAGACTGTATTTTCTATAAAGACATAGCTGACTCCGGAATTATTGAATCTCCTGTAACATGCAACAAAGTATAACCAAGGCCAGAGCCAAGGCCATGAGAACACTGTACTAATGAAATGTTCTATTCATAAAAGAACCTTGCACCTGACCACAAGATTGACATCACTGACTGTGTAAAATGACGCTCAAGCCCCCCTTTCCACCGAGTTAACCTCATGCTGGGAAAGATGGCGCCTGAGCCTTCTGTCCACACCCTTGTCCAGAACAATACCACCTCCAGGTGGGAGGACACCTAGCTAGTCACTCAAACCCCTGAGCCAATTAATAATATTGATGGGTGGACACTGATATAGTCACATAACATTTAATCCAATTAATGATGTTTATTTGTTATTATCTGATATTCAATGATGATGTCATTTTGCCTTTAAAAAGATCTGCATAACTGTTTTCCAACCGGATTGCATTAAATTTTCTGAAGTGCTTTTAACCTGAACTCCATGTGTCAGTGTGAGCTTACTTCTGCGTATACGCAATTTAATCATCTCAGATTTGGACAGGAACAGATAGACATTTAAACATATTTGTTTATTTCTAAATTAATCTACATCACAAATACTTTGTTAACTTTTACCAAAAGCAAAATTATATATTTTGAGACAATTGTCTGCCAGTTTTGTCCCTTCTTGTGTGTTGAAACTTCAATAAAAGTTACATATTCAAAAGATGGGACAAGAAACACAAAAGGGGGGTAAGAAACTCAAAAGAGAGTTAAGAGACACACAGATGAAGATGCATTTTCTGTGCCTCTTAACCCCATTCTCCTGGGCAGTCAAAAATCTTTGCCCTGTCCCTGGTGACAACTCTCTTTTAAGGCAGTGACAGCCTTATGTTGCAAATCAATGGAACACTGTAGGCACCATAATAACATGTTCCTATTCAAGTTGTTTCTTTCACTTTTTTTCTCCTATTTGAGAGCTTGAAAGTGCGGCCTCTAACCATGCCTCTAAGCACGCTGATTCAGAGAATCCAGGAAAGATATTCTTCATGCACAGATTTGAAAACCCCTTCTTAATCTAAAGCTGGCACTATTGTTTGATATCATCTACTTAAATGTTAGATAATGGATACATACATGGATAAACCTCTATTGCTAAAACAATATCCATAGTAATCATGGGAAATATCCACAAAATTAACTTTTGAACTTGAATATAAGTATGTTTGTCTTCATTATAAGATATTTGTTCATTTATTTACACTCAGACAAGCAGTCTCCATCGTTTATCAGCAGTTCCTTTGCCCAAAAAAATCTGTTTAGAATTCTGAACATGTCAGCTTCCTTATTTATATTATTTATCTTGCATAGTTTATTTAAAGTAACTTGGCATCCTATAGTGAGAAACACAAACTCTTTGGAAAAGGAGTTGAAGAGAAAACTTGCTACATGCATTGAAAGACAAGAATTGAAATTTAAAATAGCTCTTTTCATTTTTATGTTACATACTGTATATATATGTGTGTGTGTGTGTGTGAAGTATGCATACTTTGCATGCATTATACAACTGTGATGTGGTTTCTCTGATCACTAAAAGAGTAGATTCTAATCAAATTGCCAGTGTTGTTTTTTTTTACCCCTTTACTGGTAATGCATAAACAATATTTGCATTAATATTTTACTATTTTTGATTTAAGAATGCAATAGGAAGTTTGATGTAATGTGATTGACAAAAGTTGACAACCATGGGTACACAACTATTAAATACCTATTGAATAGACAAAAGTAGTTGCAGGACTGGAGATAGTCTTTGTAGTTGCAATGCGATTTCACAAAGTAGCAATATTATGTAACAAATGTCTCAGCTGTTTGTATCTTTTCTTCCCATATGAGGGCAAGAAAAAAAATAGCTGAAATAATCTATTAAAGGTTTCACCACATATATATCAACCAATACACTAAAGAATAAATAAATTTGGGGAAAGGTATGTATTATCCCACTGTAGTAGAAAAAGCTATGTCAATTATATGTGCAGCCGACAGATTGCTTTAAATATAGAAAATTTTATTAGCAACAATTCACTGTCAATAACTAACACACTTAATATAAAAGACAATAAAAGTTCCCAAGTGTGAATTTTGAGTGTCCAAAAGATGTAAAAATCTCTCTCACCGGCCGGATGAAATCAGATCTGGACCTCCTCGTGTTGTAGACAGACTTGCTGACAGCCGCGTGCGTTCCACTGCGGCTCCGGTTTGCGTTCCAGCTTGCTCTCCTGGGAATCAGAGTAGAATGCCGCCTTACGCGTTTCGTGATCATAGGATCACTTCATCCTCTGATCCTATGATCACGAAACGCGTAAGGCGGCATTCTACTCTGATTCCCAGGAGAGCAAGCTGGAACGCAAACCGGAGCCGCAGTGGAACGCACGCGGCTGTCAGCAAGTCTGTCTGCAACACGAGGAGGTCCAGATCTGATTTCATCTGGCCGGTGAGAGAGATTTTTACATCTTTTGGACACTCAAAATTCTGAACTTGACAGCAATTGCTCTCCACACTTGGGAACTTTTATTGTCTTTTATATTAGGTGTGTTAGTTATTGACAGTGAATTGTTGCTAATAAAATTTTCTATATTTAAAGCAATCTGTCGGCTGCAAATATAATTGACATAGCTTTTTCTACTACCAGTGGGATAATACATGCCTTTCCCCAAATGTATTTATTCTTCAGTGTATTGGTTGATATATATGGTGAAACCTTTACTAGATTATTTCAGCTATTTTTTATTTTTCTTGCCCTCATATGGGAAGAAAAGATACAAACAGCTGAGACATTTGTTACATAATATTGCTACTTTGTGAAATTGCATTGCAACTACAAAGACTATCTCCACAGAGTCCTGCAACTACTATTGTCTATTCAATAGGTATTTAATATTTACTCTTCTAACCGCAGGTGGCGGCTACCCTTGCAGTGACACAGTGGTTATGGTACACATATCCGGTCTCATTGTTTAAACTTTAAGAGTTATTCACCAGTGTGCGCTGGTGTTTATCCATGGGTACACAAAGCCTTGAAGTCAAATTGAGTAGGCAGAGTTCTTCATTGTGTTGAATCCATACAATCCATAGTACACATTAAGATAAGAAATAATAAGGTAGCCTTACCAGTGAAAGACTCCAAATCGGAGTGCCAAGGTACATTTTCCAGCCAATCAGATGGAAGGGTCTAGGCAGTGTGATGGACTTTCTAGAACATGCTATTAATGAACTGAACAAGATCCATAGGTCCACAGGTTAGCTAAGGAAAATACTAGTAAATATTTGAATAATAGAGCATCTGACTGCAGCTGCAGGTCTACTCATCCCACACCAAAATGAAGTACAGGTGAAACCCTTCCAATTTGTGTTAAAAGCTGTAAAGTGGTTTGACTAAAATGTCAAGTTTCTCTGCATCCAAAGAATACGTTGATTTTTCTTTATCCCAGTTATGACACTACCCCTCACCTGTGTCTTCCTTCCCCCTTTCTATTCTGTTTTTGTTTCCCTCATATCTCTCCAAATTTTGTCATCCTGTAATATCTTCCCCCATTGGGGTGACTCTTCCCCACTTGTGTCATTTTTCTCAATCCCACATTTGTGTTTTCCTCCCATTTCAATCCTGCTGTTGTCTCTCCCCCATCATGATCGCTTTACCCTCCCCATCTCTCTACATTTTTACTTATCCCCCACTTTCAAATTGTCACTGTCTTAGTCTCTGTCCCATTTTCTATCCCAACCACATGCTTCTTTCCCTCTAGTTGTCCATCTCTACTTCTCCACTCACTTAGGTCTCCTTATATATTTCTAGCCCCCATACCTTGTGCTTCTCTTCCCTCCCCATATGTATCTACCCTCCACTTGTGCCTCTGTCCGCATCCCCAACTTATGTATTTCCTTCCATAATATCCCTTCTGTGTCAGGCTCCATTACTCATATGTGTCCCCTTCCATTTGTGACACTTCTCTTCTTTCTGCCCCATAATTTACTTTTCTCCCCATGCTATTTAATATCCCCCACCCTATTTTTCGACCTGATTTATTGATTTAACGGGAACTAAATCTCTGTAGTCTCTTCTTGGCTCCATGTACTGCTTGGGGAAAGATAGGAGCAGGATACAAATTTGACTAATGTACCCATGTCGACCACAGCTCACATCACCTGCATCTTTTATAGGAACTCCAATTAAAAATAAATTTCTCTGCACAATCACATTTGACTGTTACAGTAATGTATATGTGGCAGATGACACTGACAGCACCCTCTTTTATAGATTGCACCCAGAGTGGGCCACCCCCCTGCTGCATGTTAGTACTGAATTACACATATTAATTTGCAAAGCATATACAATTACTGTTCCTCTTTTAATCAGTTGGCATGCTCTATACCAAGGCTCGACAAATCCCAAGTCGCTATGGCGACAAGGATTTCAGTCATTGCGTCTGGGATTTGTTGGCCCATTCAGCCTGAAGTGGTCAGCTGCCTATGAGTGGAGGCGGGCGGGCGGGCGGCTGGCTCATAAAGAGCATAGACATGCGGTCGGTCGGCCAGCCATCTGATAAAGAGTGTGGGGTGTGCGCATAGCCGGGAGGCTCATGGAACCTGCCTCCCTGCTCTGCTCCCTTGCGCGTCCTCCACTGATGCCGGGAGCCAGAATATAATGTAATTCCAGCATCACTAAACAGCATTCTATGGAGCAGAGCAGGGAGATGATTAAAGCCCCACTGGACCCAAGGGAAAGCCGAACCACTCCAGCTCCAGGTAGGTGACAGTGAATGTGTGTGTCAGTTAGTGAGTGAGCATGTGTGTGTCAGTGAGTGAGTGTGTGTGACTGGTCCCCCTTCAATCACACATGTAAGGGTTTTTTACTCACCTCCCCCCCCCCCCCCCGCTTTGCTGACCAATGACGCACTCTAGAGGCCATCTGAGTGATTTTCACTAGAGGTGTTACTTGGCAACAATGTAAATACTGCCTTTGCTCTGAAAAGGCAGGGTTTACATTGAAAAGTGTGGAGAGACAGGTTATAGACACGCAAACAACTACATTAAGCTGTAGTTGTTCTAGTGACTATAGTGTCCCTATAAGAATTGTATTTTTGACATTGAAAAACCAGGCTCCTAACTTTTTTTGCTGGCTCCTAGCAAATTTGACAAGCCCTGATCTATACAGTATATAATATTAGGTAATAAAAATAACTTAGTAGTTATATCTCTCACTGGAATATTGGATTTACTTTATATGTTTACAATTTATGTAGGTAAAGTTTAAAGCAACTTAGAACTTTATTATGTAATCAGCTCTGCATACTTCAAATTCTGCAAAACTGATGTATGACTTGCTGGGAGAATCTGCACAGAGAGTACAATATTTATATATCTACTAATGCATGTTTGGGCAGCAAAACAATTACAAGATTATTGCATATAAACCTTGGGTTACAACATAAAAATACAGATATGCCCATAAATATGTCATATATATGCTATAGAAACGTATCCTACAGTATATGTGTGATATCACAAGTGAAATAAACTGAGTCTTTCAAATATAATTCAATACATTTTACTATAATAGGTGAAATGATCACAAATTGTGTTTTCTGGTTTTCAGCATCTTTCAGGGAGGTAGAAAAGCAAGGGAAGAAGAAAAAAAAAATACAATCATGTGCATCTTTTAGAGCTTAATTCCATGCCCCTTTTGTATCTGCAACCTTCTATGAATGATGACCTAAATGATCACAGTATCACAGAATTCATATATCTCCCAAAATATGAATGTTAGATGCCAGGATTGTGTCCAAAAAGTTCCCAAGATGTCAGTCCAGAGCATATGTTCCATGTTTTGCCATGCAGTCAACCAAGAACACAGCCATAGGCGCATGATGTGCGCTTTGATGAAGGTCTTGTGTCTTTAAGTGCCATTCCCAGTTTTGTTTTGTTTTTGCCATTCCCAGTTTTCTAGCAGTTAGGCAAAAATTTGGGCTTTCCAAGGTCCCCAAGGTTCAGGTGCCTGTGCAGTCACATGAATGCATGTTGCATATTTGTGCCTTATCCCTACCACTGCTGTCCAATATTAGATGGTTAGAACAGAAGATAAAGGCAACAGCACATGGCAAAGTGGTATAATTGTGATTTTATTCAGTCATCAAAAAAGTTGTGGGAATGTTTCAATTTGCATCTTTGTCAAGCTTGAGAAAGACACTTTCTGATGGCTCTACCTTCTAAATATTGGAATATTGGTACTTTTCTCCGGCACAGGCACCAAAGATTTGGCATTTAACTGAGTGCCTTTACACACCTATATGCTATTCTAACAAGATGGTGTTAAATGGAAAATGAGGAAGGGAGCACTCCAAGCACCAAAACATCTTAAAAATGGTTTGACAACTTACCTGGGGTTTGCCTGGCTCCAGTCACCACCTTCAGGAGAACATGAAGCTCTGCCTTGTGCTTGTCTCATTAGTTAGCTAATGCTCTCAGCCATTGCTCTGGCCGTGCACCAGAGGACCTAACTTAGTGCTAATGGGAAATCCATTCAGAACTTGCGTCTCTCTTGGAGGCTGTGCCTGGAGCTCAGCCTAATCTAAGAATGTTGTCAAACCAGTTTTTCTTTTGTTTTAATTTCCTTTTGATTTATTTTTCTTCCCTTGTTTAATTATTTAGTTTTATGTATTTTGGGTGAGGAATACTGTAGCCACTGCTGCCAACCAGAAGTAGTGGATGTTTGAGTGTAGGGCTGTATTTGTATGTGCAAATAGTTTGACTGCTTACCCTGGAAGGGTGCCAGGGAAGTCCTTGCACCAAATCCACTACAGTGAGGTGTATTGGTTATTGTTCGTGGACTGTTCTTTTAACTTTCAATTTTTTTGTCTAAGGCCATCTAACCTTGGACAGTAGTGATAGGGCCCTGGGTGCTTTGGAGAGCTTCATTTTTGTTCAAGCATCTTCAGTGGGCCTGGACTGAGGCTGGAAGAGACATTTCTTGCCATACTATTGGAAAACAGACTGGCAACTGCACACACATACAGTATACAAGAGGGGCTTGCATACAATTTGGCACAGACAAGTTATACTTTGGTTTTAGAGGGCATCTTAACCTATAGGATAGAGATAACATGGTAGCTTCCTCAGCATTTGTTTTTCATCACATTTGTTTAACATATTAAAACACTCCAATCAGTGCAGTGGCCCATTCAGAATTCTAACAAGCTTGAAGATCTGTCATACTGGATATGCATGAGAAGGCATTTTGTAAAATGTATAGAATTTACTACTGATATAATTGGTTGGCAGCTAATAAATATAGAATTTATGTTAACCAAATGTGCAGGAGAACGTGTTTTAAACTGCATGAGACTATCCCACGCTTCCCCTAGTGAAGCCTCCTCTAAGTTTTACAGAAATTAAATGTTGCTAGGTGACTGAGCAACCTATCAGTGACTGCAAATTACACATATGAATTCAGCAATTCCAGGGAGCTAAGAATTCTCATGTTACATTTCTCTTAAGGCAACCATATGTTGGTTATGATTCAAGTGCATCCAAGAATGAGCAATTGTAAAAAAGTAATATATGTTTTTCTATGGATTTCCATTGGTAGCCATCTCGCAGTTATACACACCCTTTGCGTTTTACAAAAATGTTTTGAATTGTTGCATAAATCAGAGTGCCTTTGGATCTATATGATACAGCTTTCTAACATGTATATTTACTAAAAGCAGATGTTAACATATTGATATTTTAATTACACCAGTGGATCATGGTTTATTAAGCATTCTGGAAATATACATTTCTTTGCAACAGTATGGAAGTGATTACTATGTACACAAATGTTATAGTGTCTGTTATGGGCATTTAAACATATGAATAGGTAGCACGGTAGTAAAGGGACACTGTAGGCACCCAGACGCCTTCTGCTAATTGAAGTGGTATCGGTGCAGTGTCCCTTTTGCACCTAGTGTTGCAATGTTAAACATTGCAGTTCCAGAGAAACTGCAATGTTTTCATTGCAGCACTAAGCCAGCCTTTAGTGGTTGTCTACCAGACAGCCACTCGAGGGCTTCCTGGATTGAAATGGACCTTTGGTCCTGTATCTGATGCTGGATGTCCTCATGCATGAGGACATTCAGCATCAGGTTTTTCCCAATGCTTTCCTATGGGGAGGTCTAATGCGCGTGCAGAATTTGCTGCACATGCGCATTAATGCCTGCTCATTAAGGGACATCGGAAAGGGCGGAGCGTTGGCACACTGAGGGTCATCAGGACTGGGGTTAAGGTAAGTGAATAAAGGTTTTTTAACCCTTCATTTATCCAGGAGCGAGGGAGGGGATAGGCAGGGCGTGCGTTAGTGCCAGGTATACAGCTTTGTATTCCTGGTACTATAGTATACCTTTAATATCAACTTCCTATTTGTAGCTACTTATTAAGAGTTTTTTTTCTCACTTTGTCTTTGTCATGACTGATCCAGTGAAGACATGCCAGAGCTGGTATCAAAAGCACAATTTGCAGGGAATGACTTAAAACAGGTTGAATCATGGCAAATGTACTCCATACCAGGTCAAACCATCAGCCACTGAATTGGAAGAAACTATTTCATAGTTTTTAATTTAATGTAGGTCAGCATTCTGCACTCTGCACACAAACAAGGCACATAAAGGCAAGACAGGACAAAAAACAAACAGGGCCAGAAAGGCTCCAGAATACACTAAAACATCCAATTGCAGAATCCGCATTCCTCTTACACATGACATCTGTATAGCAGCCATTCTGAAGCTTGTGTACAGAAAACAGACAAAACAAGGTAGGGCAGGAGACTGAGAAACACAAATATAGGGCTTGGTAAGAGTGGAAAGGAAGTGGAGCAAGACCAGCTCACTAGAAATGAGGACATACTGCAGCAACGGCATACACCATTACTAAATTGGTATGGTGTGACACTGCAAGCATGTAAACCAAAATGATGAAGCCAAAGGAGCAAAAATGACACATGCTGATTAGGCAAAACTAAGGTATAACAATGAAGTGTATCCAAGAAGGGAACTAATCTATTTAATAATTACGTATTAGTTCCCTTTTGGGACACACTTAATTGTTGTACCTTAGTTTAGTTTAGTCTTCAGGGGTTACCACCCATTTATAAACGTTCTCTAGAATAATTGGCTTGCTACCTTTTCTTTCCATGCTGATAAGGCAGAGAAAAATGAAACCAGCTAAGGTGATGCAAAAATGGAACACTAGGATGGAACATAAAATAATGCATCCTGAGCCAGGTAGGCACCAAGAAAACAGACAAAAGTGAAAACAAGACTGGGGGCAAGGGTGCTCTATCTGCCTCTGGGCACCTGTAAGCAAGAAAGGATTACTGATTCAAAAACAAAAAAAAACAAAAAAGATAGTGTCCTCATATATGCACCAGGAGCACAACTGAGACAGAAACACAACTATGATGGATGCAAAATATGCTCAAGTGCATCGATGAGGGTTTATGCCACAGGCACACGTAAGTACTATCCAAGCAAGTGCAGAGTGCAAATAGCACCCAGACGGACTTGGAGCAGTGGCGTATCTAGAGCATGTGGCACCCGGGGCGGGTCTTGGGTTTGGCAAAATGTGTTCTTTTTTTTTCCTTTTTTCCTTTTTTAAAAAGATGTATTGCACAAATTTGTAAACTTTTTAAAACCCCTGCCCCCTTGTACAAAATCCGTGCACCCCCTCACACACAGTTACAGGCAGACAGTAACACTCACACAGTCCCATGCAGACAGTCACACATATAGTCACAGGTACACACAGTTACAGGTAGAGAGTTACACACACACACACACAGTCAGTTACAAGCAGTAACACACACTGTTACAGGCAGACAGTCACATATACAGTCACACACACTGTCACAGGCAGACAGTCATACACATAGTTACAGTCACACACAAATGGTTACAGGCAACATTCCACAGTCACAGGCAGACAGTCACATGCACACAGTTACAGACAGTCACACACAGTTATAGGCAGAAACTTATACACAGAGTCAGTTACAGGCAGTCACACACACAGTTATATGCAGACAGCCACACACAGGCAGACAGTCACACACACACACACACACACACACACACACACACACACACAGACACAGACACACACACAGTTACAGGCAGCATCACACAGTTACAGTCAGACAGGTATACACATTCACAGGCAGTCTCACACACACACACACACACACACACACAGTTACAGGCATGCAGTCACACACACACAGTTACAGGCAGACAGTTACACACATACACACAATTACAGGCAGACTGTTACACACACACACACACACACACACAGTTACAGGCAGACAGTTACACACACACACACACACACACACACACACACACACACACTTACAGGCAGACCGTTACACACACAGACACACACAGTTACAGGCAGACAGTTACACACACACACACAGTTACAGGCAGACAGTTACACACACACACACACAGTTACAGGCAGACCGTTACACACACACACACACCGTTACAGAGAGTTTTATTATCTAGCTGGATGTTTGAAACAACACTGCGTACATGCAATGATACTCCCAATAGGATTTTTGTAGTGGCAAAGTTATTTCTTAGTCATACCTGTATCGTTTTATGGAATCCTTTGTCACTAAGAAATTATTAGAGAAATGCACCATTATAATACTGAGCTAATATGACAGTATTTTATTTTACAAATATAAGCACTACATTTGAAAACTATGTGAAACAAAGAGTGAGTGAATCTTTGAATGGCTTTTCCTGATTTTCACAAGTGCAATATGTATGCAGTACTGTTCATATGCTTAAGAGCATGATGGTGAATCAGTATTGAAACTTGTATACATACTAAGCAATTTTGGAGAATGGGCAAAGGAATTGCAAACATTAGGCCAAAATCTCCAATTTGGAAAAAATCTCCAAATCAGCTATGATTTTTCCCAACTCAATAACTTTGGACTAAATTCTATTTTCCAATTTTCCATGTACGAGTGCATAAAATCCAATAATGTCTGTCTTTATAATCAAAATTAGTGAACCGCACTATTTCCAAAGTACAAATGAAAAAGTTATTTTATAAATTTCTAAATCCAATTTAGAACTTGTAACAAAATCTATGGATTACACAAGGAGCTCACAAAATATAACAGGAATAAAAAGAAGGGGAGATACAGTCCTCCAAAGGCCGCAGAATATCTTGGATACCCTAATAACCAAAGAGGAACAAGGAAAAAATACAGAAAAAAAAGACTGCACCAAATAAGAAATACTAGATCATCTTATGCAGAGATATATATACACAATATTATATATAAAAATAGTGAGATATAACAATATTGAGATATGACAATAATAAAGAGTCCCAGCAGAAAAAGCTCTTTTTCTTGGAGATAAAAACCTTTTTGAAGGTAGTGCTTTTTTGGAGGTCAGTCTTTTATCCTCCTTAGTGTTCAAGTAGACAAAACTTTAGTGCAAATTAGGAATTCAGCTGTTGGTGTCTCATATATAAAAAAAAAAAATACAAAAGAAACCACCAATAGTGCAATCCAGTATATGCAATGTTTTAGGTAAAATGAAGTTAAGAAAAAACACTCACAAGGAGAGAACTTCTATTCAGCTCTTAGATAGAGCTCTGAGCGGTACAATACCCGCTCAATAGCGGTCATTATGGCCTTAAAGGAGTGGAGACATTTATTGGAGGGGACCTTACATCCTGTTACTATTTTGACGGATCACAAGAACTTGTCTTATATTGGGGAAGCCAAGCGACTGTCCGCCAGACAAGCTCGTTGGTCCTTATTCCTGACTCACTTCAATTATGTGCTTACTTATAGACCTGGTTCTAAGAACTCCAAAGCCGATGCTTTGTCTCGCCAATATGAACCTTCTACTATATCTGAACCGGTTCTTTCCTCTATAGTTCCAAAATGCAATATTATCGCCAACACGAATCTCAAGATTCACTCTCCGTTACTTGCCGAGATCATTAAACTGCAACATCTAGCTCCTAAACAGACTCCTGAAGGTCGACGTTTCGTTCCTCCTGTTCTACAACTGGAACTGTTGCAATGTTTCCACAACAGCAAGGTGGCTGGACATCCTGGTATTCGCAAGACATATGCTTTGATCTCTAAGGACTTCTGGTGGCCTGATTTACGGAAGGATATTAAAGATTTCATCGGTGCATGTGAGGTTTGTACCAAGACCAAGCAACCTCATACGCTTCCATGTGGATTTCTGCATCCCTTAGAGGTTCCAGAGAAGCCCTGGTCCTGCTTGGCTATGGACTTTATTGTCGATTTACCTATATCTAAAAAACAGACTGTTATCCTCACCGTGGTTGACAGATTCACCAAGATGGCTCACTTCGTTCCTCTGCCTAAACTTCCATCTTCTCCCGAGTTGGCAGAGATATTCGCAAGGGAGATTTTTCGTTTACATGGGATACCCTCCCAAATTGTATCTGACAGAGGTTCCCAATTTGTTTCTCGTTTTTGGAGATCCTTCTGCTCTCAACTGGGTATCAAATTGAATTTCTCTTCCGCCTATCATCCTCAGTCTAACGGAGCTGCTGAACGCACCAACCAAAAGATTGAACAATATTTACGTTGTTTTGTTTCCGAACACCAGGACGATTGGGTCGGTTTGATTCCTTGGGCGGAGTTCGCGCACAACAATCTCGTTTGTGATTCTACTCATTCAAGCCCCTTCTTCATGAATTATGGCTTTCATCCATCCATTCTTCCCTCTGTTTCTCCTTCCCAAGGGGTACCGTCGGTTGATGTTCATGTTGCCAATTTGAGGAAGTTGTGGGATCAGACTCGACAAATTCTTCTGCACAATTCTATGCTGGTTAAGAAACACGCTGATAAACGTAGAAGGGCGGCTCCGGTTTTTGTTCCAGGCGATAGAGTATGGTTAAGTACTAGAAACATTCGTTTAAAAGTGCCTTCCATGAAGTTCGCTCCTCGCTATATTGGACCTTACAGGGTCCTGACTAGAATTAACCCAGTTGCGTATCGTCTAGCTCTCCCATCTGCCTTACGCATCCCTAACTCCTTTCACGTTTCATTGCTGAAACCGCTAGTCTGCAACAGATTTTCCTCCACGGTATCCTCTCCTCGCTCTGTTCAGGTGGAGGGTCAGGAGGAGTATGAGGTCAACTCTATCATCGATTCTCGAATATCCCGGGGGAGGGTACAGTATCTGGTCGACTGGAAAGGATATGTGTCAGGATCGGGACAGGGATCCAACACGCAGAGTACAAACAGGTACAGGATACGTATACCGGACCTTAGAATGGCCGGACTAACGTACGGAGAATATAGAGAATAGTCAAAGACAAGCCGAGGTCGAGGGAACGAGAAGACAGGTAAGCGAGGAACAAGCCGGGTCAAGGGTAACAGAGATAAACAGAGTAAGTCAAACAAGCCGGGTCAGAACCAAAGGGATAACAGAAATACAAGAGCACTGTGTGACTAGGCAGACTAGAACCACGACAGGGCAATGAGCAAATGGGAGAAGCAAGTTTAAATACCCTGACTCGGAAGGGTAGACACGCCTCTGACGAGTCCTGATTAGTCTCTGAAGGATTGAGTGACAGGTCGTTCCGGGTTGGCGTCATAACGTCGGTTTCCGGACGTCATGCTAGAAAAGGGAGTCCCTCGCGGCCAGCGTTTACGTGACCGGATGGACCGCGAGGAACAGAGGAAACAGCCCGTCCGGACGGATGGACGTCTAAGTCTCTACCTCTGTCGGAGGTAGAGACTTCAGGTACCCTGACAGTACCCCCCCTCTCAGATACGCCCACCGGGCGGAAGGAACCGGGACGAGATGGGAAGTGGGAGTGAAACGCCCTGCGGAGACGAGGAGCATGAACATCCTCCTGAGGTACCCAACTCCTCTCCTCAGGACCATATCCCTTCCAATCGACCAGATATTGTACTCTCCCCCGGGAGATTCGAGAATCGATAATAGAGTTAACCTCATACTCCTCCTGACCCTCCACCTGAACAGAGCGAGGAGAGGATGATGTGGAGGAAAATCTGTTACAGACTAGTGGTTTCAACAATGAAACATGAAATGAGTTAGGGATGCGTAAGGCAGTTGGAAGAGCTAGACGATACGCAACTGGGTTAATGCGCGTTAGCACCCTGTAAGGTCCAATATAACGAGGAGCGAACTTCATGGAAGGCACTTTTAAACGGATGTTTCCTGTACTCAACCATACTCTATCACCTGGAACAAACACCGGAGCCGCCCTTCTACGTTTATCAGCGTGTTTCTTAACCAGCATAGAATTGTGCAGAAGAATCTGTCGAGTCTGATCCCACAACTTCCTCAAATTGGCAACATGAACATCAACCGATGGCACCCCCTGGGAAGAAGAAGCCGAAGGAAGAATAGATGGATGAAAGCCATAATTCATGAAGAAGGGGCTTGAACGAGTAGAATCACAAACGAGATTGTTGTGTGCAAACTCCGCCCAAGGAATCAAACCAACCCAATCGTCCTGGTGTTCGGAAACAAAACAACGTAAATATTGTTCAATCTTTTGGTTGGTGCGTTCAGCAGCTCCGTTAGACTGAGGATGATAGGCAGAAGAGAAATTCAATTTGATACCCAGTTGAGAGCAGAAGGACCTCCAAAATCGGGAAACAAATTGGGAACCTCTGTCAGATACAATTTTGGAGGGTATCCCATGTAATCGAAAAATCTCCCTTGCAAATATCTCCGCCAATTCGGGAGAAGACGGGAGTTTAGGCAGAGGAACGAAGTGAGCCATCTTGGTGAATCTGTCAACCACGGTGAGGATAACAGTCTGTTTTTTAGAGATAGGTAAATCGACAATAAAGTCCATAGCCAAACAGGACCATGGCTTCTCTGGAACCTCTAAGGGATGCAGAAATCCACAGGGAAGGGTATGAGGTTGCTTGGTCTTGGTACAAACCTCACATGCACCGATGAAATCTTTAATATCCTTCCGTAAATCAGGCCACCAGAAGTCCTTAGAGATCAAAGCATATGTCTTGCGAATACCAGGATGTCCAGCCACCTTGCTGTTGTGGAAACATTGCAACAGTTCCAGTTGTAGAACAGGAGGAACGAAACGTCGACCTTCAGGAGTCTGTTTAGGAGCTAGATGTTGCAGTTTAATGATCTCGGCAAGTAACGGAGAGTGAATCTTGAGATTCGTGTTGGCGATAATATTGCATTTTGGAACTATAGAGGAAAGAACCGGTTCAGATATAGTAGAAGGTTCATATTGGCGAGACAAAGCATCGGCTTTGGAGTTCTTAGAACCAGGTCTATAAGTAAGCACATAATTGAAGTGAGTCAGGAATAAGGACCAACGAGCTTGTCTGGCGGACAGTCGCTTGGCTTCCCCAATATAAGACAAGTTCTTGTGATCCGTCAAAATAGTAACAGGATGTAAGGTCCCCTCCAATAAATGTCTCCACTCCTTTAAGGCCATAATGACCGCTAAGAGTTCCCTGTCGCCAATGTCATATCTACTTTCAGGGCCAGACAGTTTTTTAGAAAAAAAACCACAAGGGTGTAGTGGTTTATCCACCCCTAACCTTTGCGACAGAACAGCCCCTACGCCTGTCTCAGAGGCATCGACCTCGAGTAGGAACGGCAGAGTCGTATCAGGATGGACTAGAATTGGAGCAGAAGCAAAAAGATCCTTGAGAGTCTTAAAAGAAGCGAGAGCTTCATTAGACCAAGTCTTAGTGTCAACCCCCTGTCTGGTCATATTGGTAATAGGTGCAATAATAGAAGAGTATCCCTTAATGAAGCGCCTATAATAATTGGAGAAACCAATAAACCTCTGGATAGCCTTGAGTCCCTTAGGCAAAGGCCACTCTAAAATGGACTGTAGTTTGTCAGGGTCCATCTTAAAGCCTTCCCCAGAAATCACGTATCCAAGAAAGTCTATCTGAGACTGGTCAAAGCTACATTTCTCCAATTTACAGTACAAGCCATGCTGCAGGAGTTTGTGTAATACCCTTCTGACCTGTCTGTGGTGGGTCTCAACCTCTCTAGAGTGTATCAGTATGTCATCCAGGTATACAATAACACAATCATGTTGAAATTCCCTAAGAACCTCATTAATCAAATCCTGAAATACTGCAGGTGCGTTACAAAGACCAAAAGGCATGACCGTGTATTCATAATGCCCATAACGGGTATTGAACGCTGTCATCCACTCGTGTCCTTGCTGGATTCTCACCAAGTTATATGCCCCTCTGAGGTCCAACTTGGTGAAAATTTTAGAGCCTTTCAGACGATCAAACAGCTCGGTAATCAAGGGAATCGGATAGGCATTTCTGATGGTTATCTTATTCAAACCTCGGTAATCAATGCAAGGTCTTAGTGAACCATCCTTCTTTTTAACAAAAAAAAACCCAGCCCCGGCAGGAGAAGAAGATCTCCTAATGAATCCCTTGTCTAGATTCTCCCGAATATACTCCTCTAGAACTGAATTCTCCTTAGTGGATAGGGGGTATACATTGCCCCTCGGAGGCATGGTACCAGGTAGTAAGTTAATTTTACAATCAAAGGTCCTGTGTGGAGGTAGAGTATCAGCATTCTTTTTGTCGAATACTGCTTTTAAGTCTAGGTACAGGGGCGGTATCTGTATCTCTGTAGACTGGGTAGAGCTACCTGGTGTGTTAATTACACCCAATGGGGAAACCCTCCGTAAACAATTCTCCTGGCAACCCTGGCCCCATGAGAGTATCTCCCCTAACTCCCAATCAATAATAGGGTTATGTCTTTTTAACCATGGGTAACCCAGGACTATGGGAACAGAAGGGGATGAAATAAGCATAAGCGATAAGTTTTCCTCGTGTAAGATACCAACAGTTAAGCTAACTGGGATGGTCTCACGAGAGATAACAGGCTCAAGTAAAGGTCTACCATCTATGGCCTCAATGGCCAAGGGTGTATCCCTTAACTGGGATGGGATAGTGTGTTTAGTAGCAAAGGTTTGATCGATAAAATTCTCAGCAGCACCGGAATCTATCAAAGCCATGGCCCTTAGTATTCCCCTTTCCCAAGTTAAAGAAACTGGTAGCAGAAGCCTGTGATCTTTATAATTATGCGTAGAGGACAAAATAGAAACACCCAAGGCCTGTCCTCTAGAGAAACTTAGGTGCGAGCGTTTCCCGAACGATTAGGACAATTCAGGCGTAGGTGACCTCTGACTCCACAATACATGCATAATCCCTCCCTTCTCCTGTATTGCCTCTCCTCCTCTGAGAGGCGAGTATTGCCTATCTGCATAGGTTCAGGACATAGTGAGGTAGTGGAATCAGGACTTTGAAATGCGGGAGCTAATTTAAATGAAGGTCTAAGGTTCCTCTCTCGAGTGTTCTGTCTCTCTCTTAAACGCTCATCAATACGAGAAATTAATGAAATTAAATCCTCCAAATTTTCAGGAAGCTCTCTAGTAGCAACCTCGTCGAGGATTACATCTGATAGCCCATTCAAAAATACATCTATATATGCCTGCTCGTTCCACTTAACTTCTGCCGCCAAAGACCTGAACTCTAGTGCATAATCCACAAGAGTTCGGTTCTCTTGTCTCAGGCGCAACAGTAATCTAGCTGCATTGACCTTTCTACCAGGAGGGTCAAAAGTTCTTCTAAAGTCAGCTACAAAGGCATTATAATTATATACCAAAGGGTTATCATTCTCCCATAATGGGTTGGCCCCTCTCAGAGCTTTCTCAATGAGTAAGGTGATAATAAATCCAACCCTCGCCCTATCTGTAGGATAGGAGCGAGGTTGTAATTCAAAGTGGATACTGATCTGGTTAAGGAAACCACGACACTTCTCAGGTGAGCCACCATAACGTACTGGTGGTGTAATACGGGATGAGGCACCTACAGTGGCTACCTCTAGGCCTGAGCTCACAGGAGGAATAGAAGTAGTACGCGTCTCCTCTGGCGGGTTATTAGCACGAGACAATAACGCCTATAGTGCTAGCGCCATCTGATCCATTCTGTGCTCCATGGCCTCGAACCTAGGATCAGAAGGACCAAGCTGACTGTTTGTACTTGCAGGATCCATTGGCCCTGTAGTAATGTCAGGATCGGGACAGGGATCCAACACGCAGAGTACAAACAGGTACAGGATACGTATACCGGACCTTAGAATGGCCGGACTAACGTACGGAGAATATAGAGAATAGTCAAAGACAAGCCGAGGTCGAGGGAACGAGAAGACAGGTAAGCGAGGAACAAGCCGGGTCAAGGGTAACAGAGATAAACAGAGTAAGTCAAACAAGCCGGGTCAGAACCAAAGGGATAACAGAAATACAAGAGCACTGTGTGACTAGGCAGACTAGAACCACGACAGGGCAATGAGCAAATGGGAGAAGCAAGTTTAAATACCCTGGCTCGGAAGGGTAGACACGCCTCCGACGAGTCCTGATTAGTCTCTGAAGGATTGAGTGACAGGTCGTTCCGGGTTGGCGTCATGACGTCGGTTTCCGGACGTCATGCTAGAAAAGGGAGTGAGTCCCTCGCGGCCGGCGTTTACGTGACCGGATGGACCGCGAGGAACAGAGGAAACAGCCCGTCCGGACGGATGGACGTCTAAGTCTCTACCTCTCTCGGAGGTAGAGACTTCAGGTACCCTGACAATATGGTCCTGAGGAGAGGAGTTGGGTACCTCAAGAGGATGTTCATGCTCCTCGCCTCCGCAGGGCGTTTCACTCCCGCTTCCCATCCCGGTGGGCGTATCTGAGAGGGGGGGTACTGTCAGGGTACCTGAGGTCTCTACCTCTGAGAGAGGTAGAGACTTAGAAGTTTATCCATCCAGAAGGACTGTGTCCCCCGTCCCTCGCGGCTCTTCCGGTCATTTACACGCCGGCCGCGAGGGATCCACTTCCTTTTGTAACACGACGCCCAGCAGTCGACGTCATGACGCCAACCCGGACCGACCTGTCACTCAATTGTCTGGAGACTAATCAGGACTCGTCGGAGGCGTGTCCACTCTCCTGAGCCAGGGTATTTAACAGTGCTTCTTCCATTTGCTCATTGCCCTGTCAGGTTCTAGCCTGTCTAGTCACCCAGCGCTCTTGTATTCCAGTTATCCTTTTGGTTCCGACCCGGCTTGTTTGTATTACTCTGCTTATCTCTATTACCCTTTGACCCGGCTTGTTCCTCGCTTACCTGTCTTCTCGTTCCCTCGACCTCGGCTTGTCTTTGACCATTCTCTATATCTCCGTACGTTAGTCCGGCCATTCTAAGGTCCGGTATACGTACCTTTCTACTGTCTGTACTCTGCGTGTTGGATCCCTGTCCCGATCCTGACAGAGATATAGTGCTTACTGTTTCAAACAATAGTACGTTTTAAAAAAATATATAAAATCTACTCACAATTTCAGTAATAGATAATAGAAAATGTTATGTTTATTTTTCATGTATTTATTATCCTGCAATTTAAATGTTTAATCTAAAAGAACCTCCACATCTACCTACATATATCCTTGGTGGGGATCATACCACCCAAGCTGATATGATTGAGCAAAAGGTGCCCTTGAAATTGTGAGTAGATTTTACTGGGGCTCTTGGGCTATGTGTCTGACGAGCATTCCCAAACTCAGAGAGTGTGTCTGCTCCGGGCTGTTTATTGCTTTATTGTTCATGTATTACTTTATGCTGCATGGTTTAATTGATTTCTAAGCTGTATTTAGTTAGTATGTTTGGTTATTTATTCCATCCAGTTTTGTGTGGTGCTGGACGGTGTGCATGATGAGCATTCCCTAACTCAGAGAATGTGTCTGCTCAGGGTTGTGTTTCTTACTCTATTTTTCATATTGTAATATATGCTGCATTTTGCCTTGATGTCTGCTGTATTTAGTCCAGTATATTCTTTTTTTTATCTACCATCTAGTTTTGTGTATGACATTTGGGCTAATGTGGACTACTTTGTGGGTTTTCCCCTGCTCTGGTCTCCCCTCACTGTACATTGCTACAGTCGTGGCACTCTTGTGAGTTCGCCACACCCTTTTCCCACTGTCCGCACTCCTGCGTCCCTCCTCCCCCGCTTAGATTTCAGCGTGCCATGTTCTTACCCGCCTGTATCCTGTGTGCTCTTCCGGTTGGTGGCTGCTTTTCACCTAGCAGTTGCATTTGCCGCGATATTACGTGGCATTTTGCATTTGCCATATTCCTTTTTTTAGATTTTACTATTTTTGGCCTGACATCCCTTTTGTTGTTCCTAAGAAGCATAAAGAATCCTTAGGTGGGGATTATACCACTGTGATCCTTGTTAGCAGGTAGCACGGTCCTCTAGGGTAAACAACAGGCACAGTCCTTGTAATTGCATATACTCCATGCACTTTATTTGTAAATCCACACAGGAGACAGCAGTAAATGAAAACATAAATATAACACAAATCCCTATAAACAAAAACCTAGCTCGTCTGGGCACTAACTAACATTAGGTTCCCTATCTCTCAGGGGTTAAACTAAAACAAAACAATATTGGTTTCACCAACCTAGTTCTTTGTCCGCTCTCAGTACTCCCAGTGCTCCAAGCCAGCCTTGACTGCTTCCCTTTCTGCACTCCCAGTGCTCAAAACCAGCCTTGACCGCTTTTCTTTTGCACTCCCAGTGCTCCAAGCCAGCCTTAACTGCTTCCCTTTCTGCACTCCCAGTGCCTAGTCTCTTTGACTCTCTCTCTGGAGAGAACAGCCTCTCTCCTACCTGCTTCCTGGGAGGAAGCCAGCAATCCCCCCTTTTACCTGCCTAGCAGGGAGGGGTTTATTCCCACTGCTACAGCTGATTATCTGCAGCTGAGCAGTGGGTTGGAGACAGTCCAAAAAACCCTGTCCTGGATCTATGTCTCCCAAGAAAACCACTAAACTGTGGAGTGGAGCATTGGCCCACCCTTCTCTCCAAATGCTCCACCCCAGGGGCCCATAACTAAACCTAGCTTTGTGTTGTGCAACACACAAACTACATATACTCCCCCTGGGGTTAAATGGCCTCTCTGCCTTCACTTTATCACACCACCCATACACTATACACCGAGCAGTGAGTCTTCTTGGCAAATTGTGTGTAAATTTAATGTATTTTACTTTGACACTTAAAGATACAATGAGCACTATATTATATCACCTTTTATTTTTTGGGTTGGACTATTCTGCTGCCACAAAAGATTAAAAGCTTGGAGAACTGCATATATCCTTGAGTGGGGATTATGTGGATTCCACTTCACGCTTTCTAAACCAGAGCTGGATTTTAGCTCTGGATATTGTGAGTAGTATTTCATTTATATACCTTCTGTAACACAGTATATATATATATATATATATATATATATATATATATATATACATATATATATATATATATATATATATATATATATATGCACCATACCATTGGAGTTTCCCTTTCTGTTTATTCTCCACATGTCCTACTTATTATAGGTGTGCTGCCTACACTCTTTATAAATATAATCCCCTGTGGCGTTTTAGCGCTGATCCTTATTTGCCTTTTCTATTTATGTCTCAATTTTTCAACCTTTGTGCATTTATTAATGTTTCAAGATGGCAGGAATTTATCTCCTAGGGATTTGCTCTGCGTGGACGTTCGGTTCTTGCATTTAAAACTGAGGGAAGCTTTTCTCATTGTGCCGATTCATTGTGACGACAGACAATGTTATGGTGGCTAGTCCACATTCAGCAGTTTCCCTGCCTTCTATTCGGCCTCGGTTCGGTCCATGGTGCTTTATCACATTGTTGAAACCAGTCATGATGGCTCTGAGAGCCTGGGGGTTACGTTGTATTGTCTATTTGGATGAGATTCTACTGATGACACGGGACCTGTTGTCCTGCGATGTCTTAATGTTCCTCATGGTCCTTCTGCTCCAGGATCTGTGGTTCATAATCAACGTGGAGAAGTCATATCTGGTGCACTTTTGGTCGGTCCGGTTTCTGAGCTTCGTCATGGATTTGACTCAGACGGTGCTCTGTCTCCCTCTATCCAACATGGCCACAATCAGGAAGGATGTCAGACGCTTGTTCCGAAGCCCTCGGGTCACTTTGTGGGAACTGACACAGACGATGGGTTTGCCCTCATCCTCCATTTGGGACATCTTCCCAGGATCCATGCATTATTGGGCCCTACTACGCCTGACCAGGGACGTTTTAGCCGCAAGGCAAACAAGGCATTTGCCTTGGGCGGCATTTTCCAGGGGGCGGCAAAAAAAGCAACCCCCAAACGCCCAGGGCAAATGCCTTGTTAGCCTTGCGGCTAACCGACATGCCGGTCGGGCTGCTGGGTGGGTGGGCGGCTGGCGAGGGAGCACTTCCCCCTGAGCTCTCTGCTCAGCTCCCTCGCGCGCCGCCCGCAGAGTGAGGCTGGGAGCCGGAATATGACATCATATTCCGGCTCCGCCTCCCAGCCTCACTCTGCGGGCGGCGCGCGAGGGAGCTGAGCAGAGAGCTCAGGGGAAAGTGCTCCCTCGCCAGCCGCCCACCCTGCAGCCACTGGACCACCAGGGAATGGGAGAACCGCCCCCCAGCATTCCCAAAGGTAAGGAGGCTGGGGGGGTTAAATAAAAAAAATGAGGAGTATTAATGTGAGTGTGTGTGTGTGTGTTAGTGTGTGTGTCTGACTGTGTGTGTGTGTGTCTGACTGTGTGTGTGTGTGTCTGTTAGTGGGTGTGTCTGACTGTGTGTGCGTCTGTGTGTGTGTGTGTCTGTTAGTGGGTGTGTCTGACTGTGTGTGTGTCTGTTAGTGGGTGTCTGACTGTGTATGTCTGTTAGTGTGTGTGTGTCTGACTGTGTGTCCGACTGTGTGTGTCTGTTAGTGTGTGTGTCTGACTGTGTGTCCGACTGTGTGTGTCTGTTAGTGTGTGTGTGTCTGACTGTGTGTCCGACTGTGTGTCCGACTGTGTGTGTCTGTTAGTGTGTGTGTCTGTTAGTGTGTGTGTGTCTGACTGTGTGTGTGTCTGTCTGTGTGTGTGCCCTACTGTGTGTCCGAGTGTGTGTGTCTGTTAGTGTGTGTGTCTGACTGTGTGTGTGTCTGACTGTGTGTGTGTCTGACTGTGTGTGTGTGTCTGTCTGTGTGTCTGTTAGTGTGTGTGTGTGTCTGACTGTGTGTGTGTGTTAGTGTGTGTGTGTCTGACTGTGTGTGTGTCTGTTAGTGTGTGTGTCTGTTAGTGTGTCCAACTGTGTGTGTCTGTTAGTGTGTGTGTCTGACTGTGTGTCTGACTGTGTGTGTTTGTTAGTGTGTGTGTGTGTCTGACTGTGTGTCCGACTGTGTGTGTCTGTTAGTGTGTGTGTCCGACTGTGTGTGTCTGTTAGTGTGTGTGTGTGTGTGTGTCTGACTGTGTGTCCGACTGTGTGTGTCTGTTAGTGTGTGTGTCTGACTGTGTGTCCGACTGTGTGTGTCTGTTAGTGTGTGTGTCTGACTGTGTGTCTTTGTTAGTGTGTGTGTGTGTGTGTCTGACTGTGTGTCTGACTGTGTGTGTCTGTTAGTGTGTGTGTCCGACTGTGTGTGTCTGTTAGTGTGTGTGTGTGTCTGACTGTGTGTCTGACTGTGTGTGTCTGTTAGTGTGTGTGTCCGACTGTGTGTGTCTGTTAGTGTGTGTGTCTGACTGTGTGTCCGACTGTGTGTTTGACTGTGTGTGTCTGTTAGTGTGTGTGTTTGTCTGACTGTGTGTCTGACTCTGTGTGTCTGTTAGTGTGTGTGTTTGTCTGACTGTGTGTCTGACTGTGTGTGTCTGTTAGTGTGTGTGTGTGTGTGTCTGACTGTGTGTGTCTGTTAGTGTGTGTCTGACTGTGTGTGTCTGACTGTGTGTGTCTGTCTGTTAGCGAGTGTGTGTTTCTGTTAGCTAGTGTATGCGTATCTGTCAGTGAATGTTTAGAAGGCGGGGCAGGGGGGGAAGGGTTGGGTGGGGGTGGCGTGCACAGGGGGGGCGGTGTCTGAGTTTTGTCCTGCCTAGGGCAGCATAAAACCAAGATACACCACTGCGCCTGACGGATCGCTATCACAGAACTTCAGCTTCCTGCTGCCTGTTTTTGCTCTTTTCGGACCAGGCGCACCTGGAACTCCATTGGTGGCTTCGAAAAATGGGGACCTTGAACAACGAGGCAATTTCGGCTCCCCTCCGGACTTCATCCTAAATTTTTCCTTGCACTGGTAGAACACCAATGATTGACAGCTTCATTCCCAGTGTTTAGCATGCTGGACTTCCTTCAGGTTCCGCTCCTTCTGGGCTTTTTCATGTCCAGGGCAAACCACTTATGGTGTTGTTCCTCATCTGGCTCCTGGTTTTCTCACGACGTGGCGGTTGATGCGTTCATTCAGGTCTGGCCGTTCATGAGGGCATATATGTTGCTGGCTTTCTCCATGATGCATAGGACTTTCATCAAACCAAGCTACTGAGAGTGTAGATACTCTGGACCGCACCACTGTTGAGGAGTCAGCCGTGGTTCCCTCTACATTTGGGGTTTGTCGTGCAAAGACCCATTACTGCTTCCTGCCTCCGGGTTTCTCCTTTGGACTCTGGTTGGGATCGCACACATGTTGATGTTCGAGAGTTGTGGCTTGAGAGTTGCCCTGGGACTGTTGGACGCCGGGCACTATGTGATTCTCTGCACATCCGGCAGGCCTGATATTGCTGGTGTCTGCAGAGACATTTTGATCCCTTTGTAGCCCAAGTCGTGGGCGTCCTGAACTCCTTGGCTGAATTGCTTTTCAAGGTAACTCTTTCTGGCCAATTTTGACTTCCGGTCCACCATTTCAGTGACCTATGTTCCCTCTCAAGGCTCTTGCATTGGGATAAGCCTCTCGGTCTGCAGACTGCACAGAGGTATGTATCTTTCGAGACCCCTGCTTCACAGTATTCCTTGTTCATGGACATATCGGTAGTCTTTTGTTTTCCTTGGGAACTAACAAGTTAACGGAGATTGGTCTCCCGGTCATCGTTCAGCTAAGTTGATTTTTCACCTCTGTCTCGTGACTTCCCATTAGATATTCACACTGTTGATGTGGAGGTTTTTTTTCTATTTCTCCCCTGACGGTTTTACATTTTTCAGTATTGTGCAGAATTAAGTTTATTTCTTCATCTGTGTCGTACTCTTATTTTAAGAATGGGTCTACATCTCTGGGTGGCTTGTTGTCTATGGACCTATATCTCCGTGACTTGGTCTCTTCATTTCTCCGCCTGTGGGTGGCTACTGATTTTATATGTGCGTCCGTGTTAGGCAGTCTCTGGCTCATTCTGGGCACTGCAGTATTGGTGACTCTGGTATTCGGTGGGTCCTTACCGGATATTCTCCTAGCCGCAAATCGGTCTAGGGAGTCGATTTTTTTGCGCGTTTTATTTTTGTCTGCGCTTAAATGTTTCTTCTGCGTTTATGTCTGGGCGTTAATAGCAAATATGAAGCCTCCTGTCTTGCCATAAAATGAGGGATTAATCAGTCTTGGTGAAGGAAAAATCTAAAAAAAATTTAAAGACAGGAGGCGAATATTTGCCCCCCTTTTTGTTTTGACGTTTCCCTCCCTGGATTGTGGGTTATTATTATGGATATTTGTTGTGATTTTGTATTGTTTGGTTGAATTTTACTGTGATTTGGTGCTAGTTGCCTGTTTGAGTTTATTCATTATGTCTTAACGTACTGCAGTACTAATGTGTTTTGTATGACATTCTGCCTTGGCAGTTTACTTTCACGATGTTTCTTTTTCCTTGCAGTGTAATCAGGATTTCTTCTGGTTCTGGTGGTTTCTAGTTTGATTGTGCCCACTACAGATTGACTAATTTGGATTTCATGCTATCCTGCTCAACCTCATCAAAGAAATAGAAAGTGGGAGGGTCTGCCTGAGAGTTTTGTTCTACTTTTCTTTTGTTCGGATTGGTTTCTGAAAAGTTATGTTAACTACTTCTTTGCTGCTGGAGGTTTCAGTAAAGAAGGTAAAGCAAATATTCGCCTCCTGTCTTTAATAAAATGTAGATTATTCCTTCACCAAGGCTAGAATAATCCCTAATTGTATTTCAAGGTTATTCAATGGTGTGCAATATCTGTAAAAATTGTGACTGCAATGTATTCTAAGCACTTTGCTCATATTTCTCATATTTGACAGATTCCTCACAAAAAGCAGATATGCTTTCTACTGACTTTTTTTGGCAGCAAAAAGCACACAAAAAAAAGTGTAAAGTCTAGTAAAGTGTAGTCTAGTGTAAAGTCTAGCATAATCTCCTACATAGCTGTAGTATACTAAGGATAGGTATTACCGTAAAATGGTCCACCTTAGGGAACACCCAATGGATCACACAGATGTTTCAGAAAATATAAAGGACACTGACTTCTCTTGAAACCATGTATGTATATATTTTTGCCCAAATAATTTAACCCATTACTTCCAGTATCGAGTATACATTTTTTTATGTTCTTTGACAAACAAAATAGCATATAAAGCCTCACTAACCCTGATTTTGTATACTTCAAGAATGATTAACAGTTTGTAAAGGAATGAATTACTCTGTTAGAAGCAACTAGTCACTTATTTAATGCCTGCAAGTGTACTGAAAATATCAGCTAACTCCCTTCTTCCAAACAGTAAAGAACATTTCAGTGTGTGTAATCATTCCCACAAGCAGGGGGGAGGCTGTGCCATTTCACTGTCGACATTACATTAGCATTCTAGAGTTATAAAGATTACAATAGCACTTTTTAACTGCCTTTATTTTATAAAGGTATTATTCAACAGTATCTACTGTATTGTAAACATTCTCTTTACATTCTATTGCCAATGTCATTTTTCAGTATGCTGCAATTTTTCTTGTAATGCCTTGTGGATCCTTCAAATACATATAGGCAGGTACTGTGACCATTTTTATTTATCTATTTTAGTCACAAATATTGTAAGACAGACAATTTTATGTTTTTATTTTATATTAAAGTATTAGATCCTGTGTTAAATATTGCAAGATAAAGGATATACACAGCTTAAAGCCTTTAATTCCCCCAAAATATCCATAAAGGATGAACAAATAATAAAAAAATAAACACTATATGTATATTGTATTTTATTTGTTTTGCTTTTTTGTACGTGAGCAATTGTTAAATTATGATACATGATCAACTAGTGTTTTCATGCTTCCTTAAGACTTCCTTAATTATGATAGTTTATTGAAATATTTTTTTTTACTTTTAATGATAGTAATATGTTGCCTCAAGAGATCGATTTGCTTTTGATAGGCCATGCATATATATTTGTTTTGTGTTTTGTATTTTGATAAAAATGTTGAATAAATATTCAATTATAAATAAATAAGCACTGTGTAAATTTATATAATTTTCAAGTTTTTCTGAAATGCAATCTGTACACAAATTAAATTTTATTATACTGTATGTGTATATGCTAGCTTTACACCCTTTGTATAATTAAATGTTATGCTAAAACCTTTTCAAGGCAAAAGTGCTTGGCAGTAGAAGGGGTTAAGGATATAAATTCTACCTGTTTGACAGCCCTGACCTTCATGAAACATGGCGTGAGTGTTTCTGAAGTAAGTGATCTAATACATTTCAAAATGTGTTCTGAGCTGTGAGATCAAACTGTGCTGTACAATTGTAAAGTGAGACATAGACCATATCTATAAGATATATTTTCAGTTACAGCCAAATCCACCTGGTAAAATCACTCTGCATCATAATCCCTGACAAATTGTGCATGCAAGAACAATAGAGTCAAGCTGAATCTTATTACCACTAAACCAAAGCAAATTTTTCTACAGGGAATTGCATGCCCTGATATGTGATTAGACAATGATCCATTCAGTTGAGTAAGAGCCAGATTATTATATTACATCCACGCTTAGGTCATAACCTACAACGAGTTAAAACGACTTATGATGCACTAACAGCCCTGGAAGCAAATAACAGCCCATAAAAGACCAACAACAGCAAACAGTCCATACAGGTCATTCTACTGGTTCCTATTTAGCAGTTCGACCAAGAATAGCACCTGTTATTGCTTTGATAAATCTCACTGATATGTTCAGTAAATATGAAGACAGACATATAGAACTATCCATTGAATGCAAGTCATTTGGTAACTAGTCGGACACTTTAAACACCATAACTACTATAGAGCAATGTATGGGTTATGGTTCCAGGAGAGCCTTGTCTCCTCCTATCGCAAGCAGTCAAACTGTTTTACAATGTTTTGACTTCTTACCTTTGGCAAGGGTTTACATTTGTTTGGAAATTTTTTTTTGCCAACTTGCCATATAAAGTATAAGTTCTCACAGCTGACTTTCTTACCTGTGACAGGGATTGCATGTGGAAAAAAACCCCACTAAAGTAGGAGCATTGCTAGTTAAAAGGTTATCCTCCTCTGCTGATGTTGTTCCACTTACCTGGAAAGGAATTGATTTCATGGAGAGCGGGTTGAGGGGAGGAAGCATGGGGGTTGGGTGTTAGGGGGGTCAGGGTGCTGTGTGCTGCTACTGGAAGCCTGTTGCCAGCATTCTGTGCGTAACATCAGTCGTCCACTATATACATAATTAACATCAGGCAGAAGTTAAAAAAAAATCCATTACATAAATAAATAAATAAATAAATATGAGTGTGGGGCTCCCAAGGACAATTTCAGTAAGAAGTCACATTTGCATTTGCCTCTCCATGTCACACAACGCGTGTGCGGGACACAACTGAAAAATAATTTGTAGAGCACTTATACATATACAAGAGGTGCTGAACTGGTGACATGCACCCTATTCCCTATTTCTTCACCTACTACTCTCATTTGAAGTACTGGGGGATAGTAGGTGCCACGATTCGGGGAACCCAACACGCGAACACACACACAGAAAAGGTGCCGTACCGGACCTTAGAGTGGCCGGGCTAAGCACACACAAAATAGTCAGGAGACAAGCCGAGTAAGGGGAACCAGAAGACAGAATAACGAGAAACAAGCTGAGGTCAAAGGATAGGAGAAAGTCACAAAGTCAGATTAACAAGCCAGAGAGTACGTAACCAGAAACACAAGTTCAGTAACAATACTAGCAAGCAAAGACCACAACAGGGCAGGGAGGAACAGGAAAGGTAAGTATTTAAACCATATGGTTAATTCTGATTGGATAATTTCCAATCAGAATTAACAATCACACATGGGAGATATCTAAACCTCCAACTGTGATTGAGGCACTGTGCCTTTAACGCCGGGTCAGGTGACTGACCCCGGCGTGTAATATCTTGGGAGGTCTCCCAGCGTGCAGCGTCATGCATGCTGCCGCTGGGGGACGTGGAGGAAGACGCGGGCGGCATCCGAGACTGGAAGGATGCCGCTCGCCGAGCCCAGGAGGAGGAGGGGACCGCGGACGGCTGGAGGGTGAGTACTGCGAGCGGAGGGCGGGAAGCAGAAGGCTTCAAAGGAAACCGGGCAAGAAAGGAGCGGACCAAAGAGGGAGCGTGCAGATCAGAGCTCGAAACCCAAGACCGCTCCTCAGGGCCGTACCCCTTCCAATTCACCTGATATTGCAGCCGACCCCTAGAAACACGAGAGTCGAGAAGGGCAGCCACCTCGTACACTTCACTAGGGACAGCGCAAGGGGAAACGGGCCGCCCGAGGGGAGAACCGGTTACACAGCAAGGGCTTCAAAAGCGAGACGTGAAACGTGTTAGGAATACTCATGGAAGGAGGCAGGTCAAGGGAGTAGGAAACGGGGTTAACCCTACGTAACACCTTGTAGGGACCAAGGAATCTGGGAGCAAATTTCATCGAAGAAACCTTAAGACGGAGGTTCCTGGAGGACAACCATACCCTATCGCCCGGAACATAAGAAGGGGCCGCAACCCTACGGCGATCAGCAAACTTCTTCTGAGCAGCTGCTGAACGAGACAGCGCAACATGGACCTGATCCCACATCTTCCGCAAAGAGGCGAGGTGCTGGTCCAAGGCGGGCATTCCCTTGTCGGAGAACGCACCGGGAAGGACAGAAGGCCGAAACCCATAAGCAACCTCAAAAGGACTTAAGCCAGTAGACGAATGAGACACCGTATTCCTGGCAAATTCAGCCCACAGAAGGAGGCGAGACCAGTTGTCCTGGTGCGCATTAGTGAAGCAGCGCAGATCCAATTCCACAGACTAATTAGCACGTTCGGCCGCACCATTAGATTGCGGGTGATAGGAGGAAGTGAACGACAAGGAGACCCCCATCTCAACACAAAAGCCCCTCCAAAACCGAGAGACAAATTGAGGGCCCCTGTCAGATACAATATCCTGAGGTGCCCCATGCAAGCGGAACACTTCTTTGGCAAACACCTGAGCTAGCTGAACCGCAGAAGGCAGTTTCTTAAGCGGAATTAAGTGCACCATTTTAGAGAACCTATCCGTCACAGTCAATATCACTGTCTGACCATCAGAAAGAGGAAGGTCTACAATGAAATCCATGGATAAGTGAGTCCATGGTTTCTTGGGTATAGATAGAGGCATCAGTAGACCCTGGGGTCTCACATTAGGGGACTTACACTGCGTACAGACCTGACAAGCCTGTACAAAATCCACTACGTCTCGGTTAAGTGAAGGCCACCAGAACTGTTGAAGGAGGCTCTTATAGGTTTTGGTGACCCCCGGATGACCAGCAGTTTTGGCGGTGTGAAATAAAGTTAACAACTTTTTTCTGTCATTTGCTTTAACGTGTAGTTTACTGTGGCGGAACCCACCTCGCCACTGGGCATTGGAGGGGCCTGGCTGCCTGCCTCTTACTCGCTGACTATGGCCCCTGGAAAACTGGTACATTTAAAGATTTATATTTGGGCTTGTTATACTGTATATTGCTGTTGCTGGCCCTTTTAAACTCATCTATGGACAGATTGGGATTGTGGCAAAACCGACCTCGCCACATGTCCTTGGAGGGGGCTGATTGCCCGCCTCTTGCCTTTGGACTATGGACCAGACTTTATGGGAATGTGATACCCCAGATAGCTATACCATTGAGCCTATTCATATAATGAAAGACTATGGGAAAGACTTTAGCTCCATGGCAATTGTACTGTGTGAGTAGGATCTGCGCGCTATTCGGTAGTTTTGTGCGCGCAGATCCCAGCTATCTGGGGATAGGTGAAATGTCTGTATGTTATGTGTAAAAGGTGAATTTATGTATTTTAAAGTGTTTGACTGTCTTTGTGTCCCCATGTGCTTAATGGAGTCTGTCTCTGTGCTGGGAGATAATTGAATTACTTCTCCAGCACAGAGAAGGCCCTGTAAACCTGGAAAGCTAGGGGTTTTAAAAGATACTTTACTAACTTTTGAACCCCTGGTCTGATCCATGCCATTTTTTAATATGTTGTTCCCCTGAATGGATTGATTGTGGATATGTATTTTTATGTGAATGTGATGTATGGTTTTGAAGTTACAGATATTGTGTAAAAGTTATGTTTTAAACTGTATAATAAGTGGATTATCTCTCAGGCTAAGGGGAGGGGATGTGTGGGTTGTACCATATCTCGGATTGGTTATTTTATGCCTCCCCCTGGGTGTGGCCTGTATGTGTGAGATGGAAATAAAAGCCAGGATGGATGAGCCAGTCCAGAGTTCCTGTTTTACCCTCAAAGTGAAGTGTCGTCTCATTATTGGGGGAAGGATTTATTGTATGCTGTTCCAGTTGACTGCTAGGATTGAAAACCTATTCGTATGGTTCCTATTCAACTGTCTACAGCATTCAGAGGCTTGAGAGGATTCATATGCTTCTCTGATTCGGTGATTGTGGTGTCTGCCAGAGTGCTTGGAGTCCTCAGGAAGCGCTAGGAGCATCCTTTAACGGAGGTACCCAGTCGGGGTGCCAGGCGATCCGTTACATTTACCAACCGGCGTCTCAGGGGGTGCTTGGGTTTGGTATGTCTTAATATTATCAAGGAAAGGAGACGAAACAACCAAACGGGTAGCAGCTATTATCTGAGACGCAGGTACAATAGGTTCAGGAGTCGGGTTAACAAATTCTAATGGTTCATGCTGTCGAGAGATAGCGTCAGCTTTGGCATTACGGCAACCAGGTCTATAGGTAATAATGTATTGGAAGCGTGAAAGAAATAGAGACCATCTAGCCTGCCGGGCAGATAACCTTCTAGCATCAGCTATATAGGAGAGGTTCTTATGATCTGTTATAACCATAATTGTGTGTCTAGAACCCTCCAATAAGTACCTCCATTCCTTAAAAGCTAACACGATAGCTAATAGTTCCCTGTTCCAAACATCGTAATTCTTTTTTTTTTTAATTCTTTATTTTTGTCGTGCATGTATCAAAACAGTTACTCAGATCCAAACCAGCATCTGAGTGCATTTTACAATATTTGACAATATCACAGGTTAACACAGCACAAATTTTAAGATTATAACGGAGAATGGAAAAAACAAAAAATAAAAAATACAACACCGTCAGTAAACAGTGAGTTGGAGGGCATGCAGCGTTCCATACATGGTCAGAAACGAATTCTATGTTGATAAGTAAAGGCAGTCTCAACTCTGATGTTGCCCATTTACATAAGAAGAGGCACACTGACCGTGGGAGAGGCCCATAAAATATCCGGGAAACATCGAAACATTACAGCCAGTGGATCTGCTCATATGATATACATTTATATTGCCATCACATGCCTAGCCCCAGCCAATGCCCAAGGTGAACGCTGTCGAGAGTGAGGTAGTGTAGAGTGCGACTGGCGCGGCCGTTAGACCGTGATACCAGTCTCCATAAATGCCCAACATGTTCATAGACTACATTGCTCATCCAACCGTATCTCCGGGTCTAATAAAGGTAAAAAAGAAAGAACTCCACCTCCCATGGAAAAACCAGGGGGAGGGAAGCGATAGTGTTATAAAAGAAAAAATAGAAAATAACAAAAAGAATAAGACGAGACTGAAAAAGGTGGAAAAACAGAGCAAAGCGAGGGGGAAGAGAAGAAGCAGAGCAGCAGCATAAAAAATAGAAAGTAGATTAGATGTGAGGAGAAGAAGGGAAAAGAGGGTGGGGGGAGGGGGAGGGGGGCTCCCTATGTGAGGCCCTACCTTCTATAACAATATATGGTGCCATCAAGCTCAACATCGTAATTCTTTTCTGGATCAGACAACCTTTTAGAAAAATAACAACAGGGATGGAGGGGTTTGTCATACGACAACCTCTGTGACAGGACTGCTCCCACACCCGACTCAGAAGCGTCTACTTCCATAACAAAGGGAAGAGAAGGATTAGGGTGGTGCAGCACTGGAGCAGAGGCAAATGCTTTCTTGAGAGTTTCGAAGGCCTTAATGGCTTCAGTAGTCCAAACCCTAGGGTGTAGAACTTTTTTAGTCAGCTTCGTTATAGGAGAGAAAAGGGGTGAAAAGCTTTTTATAAATTTCCTATAATAGTTAGCAAATCCTATAAAACGCTGGATAGCCTTAAGTCCTTGGGGAAGTGGCCAGGACAGTATGGCTTACAATTGGGCAGGATTCATACTGAAACCCTGTTCAGTAATTATATATCCTAGGAATTGCACAGAGTTCTGATCGAATAAACATTTTTCTAACTTACAGTAGAGTCCGTTCTGTAATAACCTTTTGAGCACCATCCTAACATGGTTATGGTGTGACTTCAAATCAGGAGAATACACAAGTATGTCATCAAGGTACACCACGGCACAGACATGCAATAGATCCCTAAGGACATCATTTATGAGGTCCTGAAACACAGCAGGAGCATTACACAGTCCAAAAGGCATGACCAGATATTCGTAATGCCCACTGCGTGTGTTGAACGCTGTCTTCCACTCGTCATTCTCCTTTATACAGACAAGGTTATAAGCCCCCCTGAGGTCTAATTTAGTGAAAAACTTAGAACCTTTAACACGATCAAACAACTCAGTGATGAGGGGGATAGGGTAGGCGTTTTTAATCGTTATATTGTTCAGACCCCTGTAGTGTATACATGGCCTCAAATTACCCTCCTTCTTTGCCACAAAAAAGAAACCAGCACCAGCAGGGGAGGAGGACCTTCTAATAAAACCTTTACTTATGGATTCCCGTATGTACTCCTCCATGATCTGGTTTTCTTTCTCAGAAAGAGGGTAGACCTTTCCCCTAGGAGGCATAGTACCCGGTAACAGGTTTATGGCACAGTCATACGCACAATGTGGAGGTAGCTTATCTGCCTCCATTTTTTCAAAAACCAAGGCAAGGTCTGCATATACAGAAGGGACAGAAACCGAAAGTGGTTTAGCCGTGGGCATGTTAAGTAAGCAAACAGGACGTACATGAGCCATACAGTCCCATTGACAAGATTCCCCCCAGGAGAGTATATCTAAACAACCCCAATCAAGTACAGGGTTGTGTTTAACTAACCAGGGAAATCCCAGAACGATGGAGACAGTAGGAGAGTCAAATATTTGGAAGGTTAACCTTTCCTTGTGGAAAGCACCCACAGACATAACTATTACCTGGGTTTCATGGGTCACCAGAGGTTTCTCAAGTGGTCTACCATCTATGGCCTCAACGGCCAAGGGTGTGGCCTTTCGGATCAAAGTCAGGGCTGCGGTTTTGGCAAAGTTCTCATCCATAAGGTTGTCTGCCGCACCTGAATCGATCAAGGCTTTGGTTGTTATAGTGGTTTTATTGACCAAAAGAGAAACCGTAATAAACAGTCTGGAGATGGACACATGAGGGGACAAAGTCATAACACCCGAGGCCGACCCCTCTCTAGGCATTAGGTGCTGCAGTTTCCCTGTACTTTAGGGCAAGCATTACAGTGGTGCCCCCTCTTCCCACAATAAAGGCATAACCCCTCCCTTCTACGGTACGCTCTTTCGGCCTCAGTTAACCCCGTAGCACCCAATTGCATGGGTTCAGGGGATGGTTGCCTAGGAGCAGGTAATGCTAGTAGTGCAGTACTGGGTAGAGCAGGTAACACCCGTGTATCCAGCCGTCTTTGACTATGCCTCTCTCTAATACGGTTATCAATAAGAATCATAAAGTCTATAACATAATCTAGAAGGACAGGCAATTCCCTGGATGCTATTTCATCCAATATATAAGCGGCCAAACCCTCCTGAAAGGCTGTTACGAGGGCGTCATTATTCCAAACCACTTCAGCTGCTAGAGTGCGGAATTCGATAGTGTAATCCGCTACAGATCTGTTACCCTGTCGGACCCTAAGCAGAGCTTTGCCAGCAGAAGCAACCCTACCGGGTTGATCAAACGTGCGTTTGAAAGCAGTCAGAAAATCTGCAAAGGACATAGGAGACGTATTCTCCCACATGGGGTTGGCCCATGCTAAAGCTCTCCCGGACAAGTGGTTTATTAAAAAGGCAATTTTAGATCTGTCAGTGGGATAGGAACGTGGATTCATCACCAAATGGATGTCGATTTGGTTGAGGAAACCACGACACAATGCTGGGTCACCGCTGTAGCGCTGTGGCGGCGTCATATGAACTACATGAGCAGGAACGGGTACTGGAGTGGGAATGGGTTCGGGCACAGCAGCAGCAGCATCCTGAACGGCAGGCTGCAAGTGTGTAGTACGAGCCAGTATGGTTTGCAAAGCTTGAGCAAACTGATCCATACGGTGGTCCAAGCCTCCATTCTAGCCTCCTGATTAACTAGGAGCTGTGGTTTGTCAGCAGGTTCCATTATGGCCCTGTTGTAATGTCCCGATTCGGGGAACCCAACACGCTAACACACACACACACAGAAAAGGTGCAGTACCGGACCTTAGAGTGGCCGGGCTAAGCACACACAGAATAGTCAGGAGACAAGCCGAGTAAGGGGAACCAGAAGACAGAATAACGAGAAACAAGCCGAGGTCAAAGGGTAGGAGAAAGTCACAAAGTCAGATTAACAAGCCAGAGAGTACGTAACCAGAAACACAAGTTCAGTAACAATACTAGCAAGCAAAGACCACAACAGGGCAGGGAGGAACAGGAAAGGTAAGTATTTAAACCATATGGTTAATTCTGATTGGATAATTTCCAATCAGAATTAACAATCACACATGGGAGATATCTAAACCTCCAACTGTGATTGAGGCACTGTGCCTTTAACGCCGGGTCAGGTGACTGACCCCGGCGTGTAATATCTTGGGAGGTCTCCCAGCGTGCAGCGTCATGCATGCTGCCGCTGGGGGACGTGGAGGAAGATGCGGACGGCATCCGAGACTGGAAGGATGCCGCTCGCCGAACCCAGGAGGAGGAGGGGACCGCGGATGGCTGGAGGGTGAGTACTGCGAGCGGAGTGCAACCTCCCCTCACAGCCGCCCGCGGGATCCCGACAGTAGGCTAAATTAAAGTGTAGTGAAGGATGCTAAGGGAAGCTAAGCTGCAGGTCACCTTTTAACCAAGATAGAGGTATAGTATTTCCTCCAATTCCTTTACCTCATATGTGGCTAGCAGCCCTTCTGTTCCTTCCCATTTGAATTCCTTAATGCCATGGCACAAAGTGATAACCTAGTTTCAGTTACAATTCGGGTGCACAGTCCCCGGACACTAATAGTTCTTCCATTTTTTATTGAACTCCCTAATGTCACTAAGTACCCTGCTATTAATATTGTATTCTGGTTTGTGGATTCTTGGCGGCAGTATCCTTACTACAGCCTCCAATCCCCCTACTACAGTCCCTTACAACCACTGCAGCACCTATCCCACACTACAGTCCTTACCCCCCAAATGCAGCCCCTATCCTCCCACTACAACCCATATCAGCCCATATCATCTCCCCAGTATCCCCTATCCCCCCACTACTGCCCCATTCCTCTCACTACAGCCCTCAACCCCCACTTGCAACTCTTATCCCCATTACAGTCTTTAGCTCCCTACTACAGCCCTAACCCCCTACTACAGCCCGTTTACTCCACTGCAGCCCTAACCCCCTTTGCAGCTCTTATTATCAAACAGCAGCCCTTATTCTCTAACCCTTCCTACTACAGTCCCTTTCTAACCCCCAATGTCAGTCCATACCCTCCACTATAGCTCTTAACCCTTCATTTACAGATTCTACCTCTCTACAACAGCCCAGATCTCCCTACTACATCCCTTAGCCCCAGTGGTGTATTTACCCTGAGGCTGACAAGGCATTTGCGTACGGCGGCACTTTTGGGGGGGGGGGGGGGAGGTTGAAGCAAAAAAAAACCTGCACCCCAAATGCTCTGACATATGCCTTTTCAGCCTCTTGTCCTGGGTGGCCCAGGAGCTGGCTGGCTGGTCACCCTGGACCCCTCCCTCCCCGGGGCTGGCATCTTCTTGGGATGGAGGCGGATGGCAAGGGAACACTCTCCCCTGAGCTCTCCTTGCTCAGCTCCCTCGTGCACACCACAGTGATGCCGGAGCTGGAATATGACGTCACTCTGGCCCCGGCATCACTAAGAGGTGCGCAAGGGAACTGAGCAGGGAGCCGCTCAGCAGTCCAGCAACCCCACTGGACTGAAAGGACTGCACGCCCTTCCCCTCAGCAGCCCCACTGGACCACAGGGACCGCACGCCCAGCTGCTCAGCAGCCCCACTGGACCACAGGGACCGCACGCCCAGCCGCTCAACAGCCCCACTGGACCACAGTGACATAGAGACTCCATGCCAGCACTCCCAAAGGTAGGGAGGTTGGGTGGAGTAAAATTTAATAAAAATAATTAATTGTATGTGTGTCTGTTAGTGAGTTTGTATGTGTTTGTTTGTCAGTAAGAGTATATATGTGTTTGTCAGTAAGTGTGTATGTGTGTTTGTCAGTAAGTGTGTATATGTGTTTGTCAGTGAGTTTGTATGTGTGTCTATCAAAGAGTGTGTGTGTTTGTCAGTGAGTGTGTATGTGTGTTGTCAGTGAGAGTGTATATGTATCTGGATAGGGATGGAGACATTTCTCTAGGCCTTAAAACCTTCATACTTTTTGTTATTCAGTTCATATTGGAACATAATTATTTCTTCTTTGACAAATCGTTTTTTCTACAACTGGTGGGGACCGCCATGGGTACCAGGTTCACCCCCAGTTATGTCAATATATACATGCGCAGATGGGAAGACCTCTGCGTGTGGTCAGGGCATGACTGGGTGGAGAACCTGGTCCTATGGCGGTGATACATAGATGATGTCATCATAATTTGGAAGGGGTCAGATTCGGAATTCATGACCTTTGTTGGTTATTTAAATTCAAATGAGTATAATTTGAAACTTTCTCCATTATGGGACCATAGGGAAATCAATTTCTTGGATCTGACTTTATTCTGTGAAGGAAGTGAGATCAAAACCAAATGTTTTTTTAAACCAACGGATGGAAACAGCTATGTTCATAAACATAGCTGTCACCATCAGTGGCGTACACACAACCCATGGGGCCCCGTTGCGAAAACTGATCCGTGGGCCGCCCCCCCCCCGCGCTTACTCTGCGCGGGCTGGGGCCGCAACACATGCGGCGGGACCGCGGTATGTACGCCAGTGCATGCATAAACACATACACTTAAAGGACCACTACAGACACCCAGATCAAATCAGCTCAATGAAGTGGTCTGGGTGCCAGGTCTCTCTAGTTTTAACCCTGCAGCTGAAAACATAGCAGTTTCAGAGAAACTTCTATGTTTCACTGAGGGTTAATCCAGCCTCTAGTGGCTGTCTCATTGACAGCCGCTAGAGGATTTTCTGCGATTCTCACTGTGAAAATCACAGTGAGAAGACGCTGAACGTCCATAGGAAAGCATTGAGTAATGCTTTCCTATGGGCGGTTTGAATGTGCACGTGGCTCTTGCCACGCATGTGCATTCGGAGCTGAGAGGCGGATTGGGACGGAGAGATCCCCAGCGCCAAGGGAGTCCGGCGCTGGAGAAAGGTAAGTGCTTTAGACACACACACACTCTCATGAACAGACGCACACATTTACTGACAGACACACAATCAGTGACAGACGCACACACACACTAACACACACACACTCTAACACTAACACACACTAACACACTCACTAACACACACTCTACACACACACTAACACACACACTAACACACTCACTAACACACACTCTACACACACACACACTAACACACACACACACTAACACTAACACACTCACTAACACACTCACTAACACACTCACTAACACACTCACTAACACACACGCACGAACACCAACACACTCACTAACACCAACACACTCACTAACACCAACACACTCACTAACACCAACACACTCACTAACACTAACACACTAACACTAACACACTCACTAACACACTCACTAACACACTCACTAACACACTCACTAACACTAACACACACACATGAACACCAACCCACTCACTAACACCAACACACTCACTAACACTAACACACTAACACACTCACTCACACTAACACACTCACTCACACTAACACACTCACTAACACACTCACACTAATACACTCACTAACACACTAACTAACACTAACGCACTCACTAACACACACACACTAACACTCACTAACACACTCACTGACACACTCACTAACACACTCACTCTAACACACTCCCTAACACACACTAACACACTCACTAACACACTCACTAACACACTAACACTAACACACTCACCAACACACACACACCAACACACACACACTAACACCAACACACTCACTAACACTAACACTAACCCACTAACACTAACCCACTAACACACTCACTCTAATACACTCACTAACACACACACTAATACACTCACTAACACACACACACTAACACACTCACTAACACTAACGCACTCACTAACACACTAACACTAACGCACTCACTAACACACTAACACTAACACACTCACTAACACACACACACTAACACTCACTAACACACTAACACACTCACTAACACTAACACACTAACACACTCACTAACACTAACACACTCACTAACACACTCACTCTAACACACACACACTAACACACTCACTAACACACTCACTAACACTAACACACTCACTAACACTAACACACTCACTAACACACTCACTAACACTAACACACTCACTAACACACTCACTAACACACTCACACGTTTTTTTTTTGTTTGAAATTTAATCCCCCCAGCCTCCTTACCTGTGGGAGATCTGAGGGGATTCCCTGGGGTCCAGTGGTGCTGCTGGGCTCCTGGGGGGGGCAGTCACCCGGCTGGCCGGTCCTGCGGGCGCGCGAGGGAGCACTGTACCCTGGGTGCTCCCTCTTCAGCTCCCTCGCGGCCGCTTATATATTGGATGAAATAGCATCCAGGGAATTGCCTGTCCTTCTAGATTATGTTATAGACTTTATGATTCTTATTGATAACCGTATTAGAGAGAGGCATAGTCAAAGACGGCTGGATACACGGGTGTTACCTGCTCTACCCAGTACTGCACTACTAGCGTTACCTGCTCCTAGGCAACCATCCCCTGAACCCATGCAACATGTAGCTCATAAACGTGTTAAAAAAGGTTATAATAAGAAAAGGATTGAAAGGGAGATTCATATGATGTCTAAAAAGAATAGAAATTATTGTTTGATGGATCACCCCAGTGATAGACAGAAAGGGGAAAATTTTCAACAATCTTTTTTTACACAATACTACACCGATCATCCTAAAATTAGGAGGAGTTTATGTAAATATTGGCCAATATTGTTGGAGGACCCCATTTTAGGAGGAAATTTGCCAAAGAAACCAAAGATTATATATAGGAAAAAACAAAATCTAAAAAATGTATTAGCACCAAGTTACGCCTTAAAGAGCGGATCTAAGAATAAAAAGGGTGCAAAAGGTTTCAAAGGATGTAAAAACTGTAAAGCTTGTTCACAAGTGAATACCGATAAAGCCATGTCGTATACTAGCTCCACCACTGGGAGACAGTTTTTCATTAAGTCGGAGATAGGCTGCCGCTCGGACTTTGTGGTGTATTTGCTCCAGTTTCCGTGCGGCAGCCAGTATGTTGGACGCACGAAGAGGTGTTTGAAAGTGAGGTTCCTTGAACATATTAATAACATTAAGAAGAAACTTGACACCCATTCGGTCCCCCTCCATTGCAACAGTTGCCCACATTTTTTTCTGAAAGGGCTGCGTTGCATAGGGGTGGAACAAATTTGACCACATTGGAGAGGGGGCAGCAAAGAGAAACGATTAGCTCAAAGAGAGTCATATTGGATTCACAGATTGGGCACCCTTACTCCAAGGGGGTTAAATGTAGATATGGATATAGTCTGTTTTTTGAAATGATTAAGTTCAAGAGAGATATAAGACTCCCCCCCACTTGGATAATTACTTTGAGAATTTAATTGGAAAGCCATTGATTGGTTAATAGCAATTAATTATGTTAGACACAATATGGATGTGTAATTAAGGATAATGTCACTTTAAATTTTATATATTCACATTTATGTCACAAATTTATTAAATACTATTTAAAATAAGAAAAAGAGACTAGAAATATTAAACCATTAATGCTACAAGAGATAATAGCTTGTGATGTATATTGTGTAGATTTATGATTATATTGAATGCAAGCTTGGATAGGAAGTTGTTGCATTCAATTTAAATTTTTAATTTTAATTTTCGTTGATTTATTAATTTTGTTAGATGTAGAGGATATATTAATATTATCATCATGACTGCTGTTGTTTGTGTGCAGCATCTAATAGCCCTCTCGTTCAGATTCCCGGGTATCACCAATGTGTGTAAATAACAGTGGATTCCTTTATGATTATGGTGGAACGCACAGCCATGTTTTTTTCGAGTGTGGAACACACACCGGTCACGTGATAAGAACGTAACACGTGACGTATGCGGAAGTGGCAGCGAATAATGCGGGAAGGATTTAAAATCTTTGGCGAAGGAGCTACACCTGGAGGAAGATGCCGGGTAACGAATGGAAGTTCAGAAGAGGGAAGACACCCACTATTCCACCAATGACTTGAAGGGGTTAGCCCTATATAAGACCTTTTTTTTTGGTAGCGTTTTAAGGATGCCTTGTTAGCTATTGTACATGTAACTGTTGTTTTTATTGAAAGAGGTCCCTGAGGAAGTCCTTTTGTATAAGGACGAAACGCGTAGGACCGGTGACCTTTTTATATTTGTTTTTATTTTTATTTTGGACACCTCCTGATTTTATGAGTGAATAAATTGCCTTTGAAGTATGCATCTGGTTGGAGTCTTTTGGATCATCTCGCTGACCCTGATACCCCACTGGCTACCACTCGAGGAGGGACACCTAATAACACCCCCCATTTACATCGTGGGGAGGCACCCATAAAACGCTTATGTCTTATCCTCTATTTTAGGTACACCAGCAGAATCCCTGAAACATCCTATCATTCATACAGAGTGTATATGTGTTTGTCAGTGAGTTTGTATCTATGTCTGTGAAAGAGTATATGTGTTTGTCATCAAGAGTGTATGTGTGTCTGTCAGGGAGTTTGTATGTGTGTCTGTCAAAGAGTGTGTGAATTTGTCAGTGAGAGTGTATTTGTGTATGTCAGTGAGTGTGTGTATCTGTCTGTCAGTGAGTGTGTGTGTTTCAGTGAAAGTGATATTGTTTGTGCCAATGGCTGTATATCTGTCAGTTAGTGTATGTAACTGTATGCATCAGTGAGGACATGTGTTTGTCAGGAAAAGAGCGTGTTGATTTTAAAATGGAAGATAAATTTAGATGTGGAGGGGCGAGTTTTGTCATGCCTAGCGCAGCACAAACCATAAAACACCACTGCTTAGCCCCTACTACAACTCATAACTCCTTAATTACTGCCTCTGTCGCCCAACTACAGCACACTACAAATGTCCTTCTGAGATTAGGTTCTGGATCCACCCCGGCACAAAGGTGGCACTAATAAGCTATTTGGGCTCAAATATGGCACTGATTAACTATTTTGGGACAAAGATGACCCTGGGAAGCTGTATGGGGACAGAGATGGCACTGGGAAGCTAGGCACAAACATGTCTCTGATATGTTTTTTTGGAGGCAAAGCTGGCACTGTAGTAAGTGGGTGACATGACACCTTGTAAAGTTGGGGGCCCAAAAAGGTGGAGAGGTTTCCACAGAAAATGGGTGTGGTTAGAAGTGTTATTTTTGTGAAAGAGAGGAGTTAGCTATATAGCTACACTCACCTGGAGGCACAATAATTTTTCTTGCACCCAGGTGTCAGTGACCCAAGGATCGACCCTGATCCTCTCACTCTGTATCCATCCATCTATCTGTCCGCCTGCCCATCTATCTGTTTATTTGTTGTCCGTCCTCCTCCCCCTTTTACTCAGCCATCCATCCATCTATCATTCTCTTTTTGTTTGTGTATGTAATATTTTTTTAAAGAAATTATATAATGTGTGTGGTTATAGGAGAATTAGGAAAAAAAAAAGAGAACCAAGAAAAGTACAGTTAAAATAACACTTTGAAAAAAAGATTACTCTTGTGCTTAACACATTGCATCAAAAATGGCCTGGTACCTTTAGGGTTAATAAAAAAAAGCTATAGATATTGCTTCAGCAGACAGATGTTTCCATGACTCATTCAGTGCTTATGACACAGCACCATTAACTGCATGTAATAAAACTAAAGTCTAGCCTTGTTATTTTAGACAGAACGGTGATTTTGTGACATGCCTTATTGTTTAGTGATTCCTACTCAGACAAAAGATCTGAATTCACATGCTACACAGTACATGCGTTACAGTTAGGATGTTTTTCCTTGTAACATCATAATTACCGGTATATAAATGTTTACATATTTTGTATAATTGCATTTAGAAAAAAGTAAAATAAATTGAAGCATTAAAATATACGCATAAGATGGTTTAAAAAGAAATCAAACAAAACATTTTGAGACAGTTTTACACAGTATTTTTTGAGTACCTTTCTACACAAATGGAAACACAGAGAATAAACTCAGTATAGTACAACAGGGGCAGAAAAATGTAACTGTCTTGAAAGTATATTTCTCACATTTACTTATATTTTTTCATGTGACATCACTGAAGAAATTACACTCTGCTACAATGTAAAGTAGTAAGTGTACAGCCTGTATAACAGTGTAAATTTGCTGTCCCCTCAAAATAACTCAACACACAGCCATTAATGTCTAAATCGTTGTCAAAAAAAGTGAGTACACCCCTAGGTGGAAATGTCAAAATTGGGCCCAATTAGCTCCCCAGTGTCATGTGACTCGTTAGTGTTACAAGGTCTCAGGTGTTAATGGGAAGCAGGTGTGTTAAATTTGGTGTTATCGCTCTCAGAGAGTTCCTCAGAGAGTTATTTGCCATGAGGTGCCATTTTGAACTTTCAGTGACCAGTATGAAAGAGTGTGAGAGCGATAACACCAAATTTAACACACCTGCTCCCCATTCACACCTGAGACCTTGTAACACTAAAGAGTCACATGACACTGAGGAGGGAAAATGTCTAATTGTGCCCAATTTGGACATTTCCACCTAGGGGTGTACTCACTTTTTTTGACAACGATGTAGACATTAAATTAAATTACTTAATTAAATTAAATTACTTAATTAAATTAAATTACGTATGTTGAGTTATTTTGAGGAGACAGCAAATTTACACTGTTATACAGGCTGTACATTTACTACTTTACATTGTAGCAGAATGTAATTTCTTCAGTGTTGTCACATGAAAAGATAAAATAAAGTATTTACAAAAATGTGAGGGGTGTACGCACTTTTGTTAGATACTGTATTAGCGTACAATGATAAATGTTTTTTTTTTTTTTTTTTTACTTACAATAGGAATAGGTAAAAAAAAAAACATTGGTATGCCTAAGCAACCTGGTGTAATGTTTTTGTAATGTAACTACTAAAAAATTCCATCGGAATACAAATTCAATTCTATCTGAGGGCAAACCTACAAATACACCAAACATCAATGGGACATCCCGCAAAATAAAATCTGCAGTGTGCTCACTGTGCTAAGAGCCCTTCCTCTGTTATCCCTCCCTGGCTGATACAATACAGTCAAAAAGTTTACTTATATCAGTTGCTTTTTTATTAGTTTAGATTTTGGACATATCAAGGCACAATCATTTTTGCCATAAGCCACTGAATCTTGGTAGATGCTTGATTCTGAAGACTTGAAACGACATTTTAGCTGTTCTAATTGTCAACTGCATTCCATAAATGCAGAAAAAGTATCTGCAGGAATGCTAATTATTAAAAGGTCTGTCTAAGCACCATAACAGGTACATGCCGATGTAGTGATTATAGTACTATTAGGCTGCAGGCAGCATTCTCTATTTTTGACTTGTTTGAACAAAAGCAGGGTTACCATTGTCATAGCCCCCTGCTTGTGTATTGCTAATGTGGATGCTCCAAACAAAATACTCCAAAAAAAGTGTGACCCAGAACCCAAGGGACAGTTTCTGCAGCTGTATTGCACCATAATCACTACATCGGCAGGTAGTATTTATGGTGTTTAGGTGACCCCATAGCATATTTTTTTCTCTTGGAGATATGGGGGCCCCTGCCTGAAAATATCTGCAATAAAGTTATTTTGCTTGCACCTCTTATTAGTATTCTGCTCTTCTAATTTCTCTAATACCATTCTTATCCTCTTAAAAGGAGAAAATACCTTGTAGAATGTTTTCTGCAAATTAATTATGTGGAAAATATTTCCGTATTTGCGATTTAATATTTTCTGTAATGGCAATATGTCATGGCAGAGTCTTCCTATGTTACCCGTGAGCTATTGAAGAATATTGAAGCAGGAATGTTGGTTTTAATGTGCGATATCATGGGGAGGAACTTTCACTACAGTCAATGTATCCTGCCACAGGGTATAGCAGTACAAGGATGGATGTATTTTCCATTTTAATTTGACACTGCAATATACTGCGTTAATTGTTGAATTTTCTTACTTGCATATTTTAGAAGGGCCCACGAGCATTCCAATCTAAGCTATTCTATTGTAACAATTATCTTATGCAATCTAAGATCTGGAAAATCTTACAGAAAACAGCTCTGGGGTATGGAACGGTTACGCAAACCTGTTCACTTAATATTTGTGGTGATCATCTGGACTAGCTTCAACATTGGAAAATGTGGCTGTTATTTAAAATATGCTGATAAATCCACGGCCATAAATACTGTCAATGAGATTAAGTGGAGACAGGTAGTGATGGTTCGTAAACTTGCCGGGCTATTATGTTACTGTCATGAATCCTTCATAATATGCGGATCTTAATTTCTCAATTGGCTTTCCAGTAATTTACTTTATTTATCTTGATTTTTGTATTTATGCTTCTCAGTCAGTGGGATTTTCACACATTTTCAATTCATTTTCATTGGTAAATAAATTGAAGCGTATATCTCAATAGGTATATTCTTTAAAAGCTACACACCAGAAATGAAAATCGTATCCTGGATAGTGCTGTAACAAGAAATAATAATAATAAAAAATAATAAAGACATGGTTGATTTTTTTTTGGTGCAGTGAGTCTGGGATGCAGTTGTCCTTTTAACCAGAGAAGATTAAGATTCAAATAAATTTTCTGAGGTTTCAAAGTAAAACATTTGACATTTATGAAGAAAGGACCAAAGGCTTTAGTCATAGTTTAGAGATGTATTGATGTAAGACAGTACTCATTGTAATAAAATATGAGGTTTTGAAAACAATATCACCTCCAATCTTTTGTGTGTATTAAAATGTGAGTGAATTACAGAATATTCCTTTTCTGGGACAGGCACCAAGAGCAAAAGAGAATGATGCATTATCCTAAGATAATGTTTGCATTGTATGATAAACTTGATTTAATATTAGGTTGAAAGATGAAAATTCAAGACCAGAGGTATGTGAACACATGCTCATCGAGCATCTTATTCTAAAATCATGGACACTGAACTGGATCTTTTACTTTACTGCAATGCTAGACGCATCTCTTCTGAAAATACTTGATATTAGAAATTTGCACAAGGAAGAGAGAATAAGTGACTTGGGACACTCATATTATGTAATTGGCCTGGTACAGCATTTCAAATCATCTTAAAAGGTTTTTGAGGTTATTTCTGTGTACAGGATGTTCATGTTCTTCCACAGCCATCTTGACATCTGATTGCTCTTTGCTCCTTGCATTGTACATTTAATATTGGTTGCTGAATCAGGAAAGGGCCTTTACTATGCTCCGGCACAATCCAAGAAAAACTGCTCCAGCCCTTTATTCTACATATTTCAACATGTATAGGTGGTATTCTCTAGCTAAATAGCATGCTTTGGAAATTTGCTAAACTCAAAATCATTTGTCAGACTACTACTAAATGGTGAAATATAATATATAGCTCCAGTTTATATTGTTCCAGAATCTAAGGGCAGTGAGCTGATGTTTTGGGTAACACATGAAGGCCATAGGCCCTATTTATCAGACATTTCTCACTGTCAATAAAGCAACAAATATGTGGATGTCATATCCAGTTTAGGAAAATAAACCTTTAGCAGAAAGGGAGTGATTTGACAAAGCAATAGTAGACTAAGCAATATATGATCAGTGTGTATTAGGCTGTACTTTAAAAAAAAAATCTTTAAAGTAGTTTTTATTCAGCTATTAAAATGTATTTTTTGGACAAGGGTGTGTATTGTCTCTATGCTTTGTTAATATCAGAATGTTTGTGATTCCTCAGGGTAGTATATCACTTGTATATATGAGGTATTGACCAAATTATGTGGATTAAATTACCTCTTCCTGCCATGGATGACTCACAAATGGTGTCCAGAAGAGAACTATAGATTAAAAGAAAGGTTCCGTATGTTGATTCACATCATGTGGACACAATGGAATTCTGGGAGAGTCTAAAAGCTTAGTTTAGAGTTTGCAGCAAAAATAGAATTACATAGACTGAAGTCTGTATCAAAAAAATAAATCTATATTAATGACTTTATATCTCTGAGGTTATATCTCTGAAAGAAAACATGTCTGATTTGTAGTCATCCAGTCACATTGTCCGTATTGCATGTACGTGTAATACATAAGGGTTTACCGATTTTCAGATCTGTGCTACACTAATATTATGTATTACTGCTAAGCACCATAAACACTGGAGCATCTTGTAGTGGTTATGGTGCAAGTGGATTAATTCATTTTCCCCTGGTACTGTATTGAATTGTTTTCAAGTAGCTCAACACAAATTGAGCTTCGCAGATGCATGCAAAGTCCAACCTCTAGCTCAATTTTTATTTATACTGCAGAAGTATCACTTTTACAGTTGCAGCATCAATTTAATCTGAATTTGAACAGCACTGGTTGTTCAGTTAGTCAAATGCCATTAAAATTGCTGACACGGGACTGTAAAACCTGCATTGGCATATGTCACCAATATTTAGAGGCATGTGTAACAGGGGCCAGCTATGAAACTGAAACAACATTTTGGAGAGGGCACGAGAGGTTATTGGACAAATTCATGAGAAAGAAGTTTAGAGATGACCCCTGGGTGCATTCGCCAATATGCCCTAATCTACTCCAACACACATACAGTATAAAAATTCTGAGGGCAGTGTTTGTCAAGTCTATCCTGGTTATTGATGGTTTAAAGGACCCATCTAAATTTTTTGGTGGGGCTTCCACCACCATAAATGGTTTGAGAGAGGGAGAAGCTGCCGGAGAACTTCACAGACATTTCAGATATCGTCAAATCCTGTTTAATGATCAGAAAATGCACAAATGAGAATTTTAATTTACATTTTTCACAATTTCCCTTTCACAAACTTCTAACCACTAGATTGCGCTGTTACACTGCTAAACAACATAGCATGTTAAACTATTTGGGCTTAGTTTTGTGAAAATGCATTATGGCAGATTGTAGGAAACATTCATGCAAAAGTGTATTTGTGTGATTATTGTATAATTAAATTTGCTATAAGTATTTGAACTTAAACTAGAATGTTATTGTGAAGTTGAAAATGTGTAAACCTTAAAATTATTTAATTGCATTGCAAATAAAACAAGTTTTAAGTAAACTAGTTTTTGTATATTATAATCAAAGTAGCCTAGGGGAAATCATATTACATATTCTTCTTGCACTTTCATAGACAATGGATAATTTGTATGTGTCTGAATAAAGGTATTAGTACTAACACCACGGATGAGGTATAGTAGTTGCATTATTACTATTGAATATTATACACTAGGTCCTCGACTTTTTGTAAATTTTCCAAAAGTTTCAAATCTGTTAGAAAAACCTTCCAAATGATTTATGTAGAGAACTTACCATTAAGGTCCACCGGAGTGTTTGTAGATAAACCATTTGGATAGATTTTTGAATAGTATTGACTCTTTTAGAAAGCTTATTAAATCAAAGCCTTTATCATCTATTGTTTACTAATAATTTAATTGTTCAGAATTTATAGAGCCTTCCAAAATTTAGGCCACCATAGCCAAAATGGAAACTTTTGTTATGTCAGCTATGTTTTCAGTTTGGCTTATTTTGGACTATAATTTGAAATTCATTTTGAATTCTGAACAATATACACACACAGACAGGCACCAAAACACACACATACACAGATGGACACAAAAAGCTGAGGGAGCTTTGCCGGCTGGTGCCATAGTCTAGATCAAGTCCTTCTCAGCTGCTGTTCTCCAGATCTAGTAGGAGCAAGAGGAACAGACAATCGGTTCACTCCTTCATTCTTCCAGTTTCTCCACACTACAAGGGAGCATTATCAAAGATCTGTGTGAAGGCATCGCATACTTCGTTGTGCTACCTCACGATACTCTTCTATTAGCGCCAATGAATAAGTTGCAAGCAGCCTAACCCCAATATGCTTATTCCCCCGGAAGTCCATCATAGGAATAAAATAAGGATTCCACCACAAAGTAGGCTGTCTGAATGCAGTGGCTAGCCCAATAAACCACAGCCCACTAGAATTTTCATTTTGACTTATAGCTAAAGATCCAGCATGACAAGCGATTGCAGAGGGACAGAACATCTGTACGCTGTGCACACAGAGCCCCAGGTCTTGGGACTCAAGACTAATGACATTAAGGAAAATAACTTTCCAGAGGTCAATTCAAGGCAGTAGCCCAGGTCAGCCTCCCCTCCCGCTGCCCCTACTCCCTAGGAAGTGCTAAAAGCATCGGTAAGGGAAATCTGACAGCAGGAGAATGACCTATGGGATGTTTCTTCTGCCACCCATTTCAGCATAGCATCTATGCCAAAGAATTGATTGACAAATGAAAGAAAGTCATTTTGTTTTTGGGTTGTTTTCAATATTTTTGAAAAGGATTTAAGATATGTAGACTATCAGGACAATTGCACCCAGTGAGTTATAAAATACACTATGCCAATAAAGGGCAAGTATATTTAAATATTATCTTGGGATCAAAGAATTGAAGAAAAAAAGAAAATACATTATCCTTGATTGAGCGATCCACTATTTAAAAAAATATATTTTAGAGATTACTCCTCAAGATAGAACAATAACTGAAGCAAGTAAATAGAAAAAAGAACCCCTTAATGACACATGACATGTGTGACATGTCATGATTCCCTTTTATTCCAGAAGTTTGGTCCTTAAGGGGTTAAATCTCAGTGGAAAAAATTTAAGGTAAGATAGCCAAGCTTTGACAATAGTTGAGTTGGAGATTTTTATAGATCTTTATCTAAATTTTGCCATTTGGATTTTGATTTTCCACCAATCTGAGTTTAGTTAATAGACCCTCATGAGATCTGCTTATTAGCTAAGTCCATTGTGAAGTCAAAATGAACCAGAGATTGACACATTTGTAAAAGAGTCCAAATCATTTTCACTAATGTAAATTAATTATAGGAGAGGTATCAAAGGAAAATATTTGTATCTATAAATCACATGACTGTGCAATTATTACAATATTGGCAAACTATAGTTTATAGTTATGTAGATTTGTACTTGCTATTTGGTAAAAATCATAAGGCAGTAATGTTCCCCTTGGATCAATAAACCTATGTCTATCCTCTGATGTTTACCTCCAAGACTTCTCTAGGGCCGCACCGTTCCTATGGAACTCCCTTCCCTTCTCCGTTAGACTCTCACCCAGTCTCCATTCCTTCAAAAAATCACGGAAACTCACTTTTTAAGGAAAGCATATACATTCAACTGTTAACAGCTTTCCCTTCCTACACCAAGATTCCACTCTGGCAACTGTCATTCAAAAAAAAAAAAAAAAAAAACAATAAAAACAACCCACTTAACCCCTATTGAATATTATTCTAGCAACCTACTTTTCTACCCTACACTTACCTTTTGTGTCACTAAACCCCGCTCCCTTGAGTATGTAAGCCTCTGCTCCTGTGCGTCCAACTCGTCTGGTAACCTGTACTTATTTGTTAGTCCACCAATTGTACAGCTCTGTGGGATTTGTTGGCGCTTTATAAATAATAATGATAATAAAACTCTAAAAATAGAAAAAAAAGTGACAGTTCCTCTTTAACCTTCCACCTCTTTATCTCACTTTGTCTGCAGTCACGTGAAGGTCTGCTGAAACGTGACAGAATAATGACACTTGTCGTACAGCTTTCAAACAAGTGTTATGTTCAAGTTTAAATTATTATTATTATTTAATTGTTTTACTACATGAAATAAATATGACGATCAAAACAACACCATTTTTTAGTTGTTTTCACGACACTGTAAAATTTAATCACTCTGTTTCTTTGCAATATGCCCGGGGGTGAGCTATTTAAAAGCAAGTTGTGTCTGCAGCTAGAGGGGTGTGATTCTTGCTTGTTAGGGCAGCTAGCACAAGATCTGAGAATGTTAACATGTGTGCTGCACTATATTACCTGTATTAGTCTGTTTATTATGTGATAAATTATTATTCAGTTGCTGATGGGCTTATTCAGTGCTTGTCTGGATCTAAATTACCATTTCATGTGTCTTTAGTCTATGCATTTCAGAGTTGTCATGCTATGATTCAGGCTAACTTGGGGCAATGTGTTGTTATTGATATTTTATAAAATGTCAGAATATTCCATTAGGTTTGAACCAGTATTGTAAATTCTGCAACTAGAGTGGACATGATAAGATATCCCTATCACATTTAGTATAGCCGAATAACGATGGAGAGATTGCTTCTTATTTTAATTGTGGGTTGATGTTCTGTTGCTGTCACTATTTGTGATAAGAATGTTGATGGAACATGTTTGGGGTATCCTCTCTCTATATGGTAAAATTGTACAAATGTGGAATGTTAAAATGTACAGATTAGGTCAATGTAGTCTAATTTCTATAATGAAAACATTCACAGAGTTAGTCACTAAAATAAGAATTGCTGGGGATTCAAAGTGCATTTCAAATGTAAGGTCAAAATCCCCAAACTGTACAACAAATTTTCTAAGTTCGCAGTTTTTTTTTTACTAAATTTTGAAACTCACTGTGTATTACTGGATATTTAATCCTGGTGGTAACTGATTAGAACCCACTTTGTATTATATAATTGCATTGCCACGGCTAAATAATGATCAAGGACTGACACCTCACACACTTGGTGGAATCCGCACTTATTTTATATGTTATGGAACCAGCACCTATTTCTGCTGTGAAATTATTACCAAGTTGTAATGGAACCACACTCCGCCAGGACCCTAATGCACTTTGCCTTAAATGAGTGCCTCCATCTTGACTTTATGTCAATCACTACTATAAACTCTGTCCTTCTGTCATTGAACATATCAAGTGGGGGAGTAGAAAAAGAGTGCTTCTGTTGCACTTCCTGCAAACAATCTGTGCCCTGGCTGTGCCATGACTGAACTGGATTGGGATTTATCTGTATATCTTTAGTAAATAAAAGAAAATGGAGCCGAATGTGAAACAAAGGTTAATATACATTATAGGTGATGTTCACCATTTCATCAAGTGATGTAATTTGCAGAGAACCGACGTTTGCCCTTTAAGATGGTTTTTAGAATCTCCACTGTGTACTCATGAAATGGTTAAACCTACTTGGTGTGCAAGTTTATAAACTTTATACAAAAGAAGGGTTTATGTGTGGCCACCTCCACTTGAGATATGCATTCCTGTGGCATGTGCATTAGCCTGGTTTTATCAAGAGACAGTGAGGTAATTTCCTTTCAAAACTATCCACAAAAACCAACTTTTTGTGGTAACAGTTTCCCCTTGCTTTGTAATCATTTTATGGGGATTGGATACTTGTGTGCTGTTGGAGAAATGATAAATGATCAGAAATGTGTCTGCCAATTCCAAAACCTTCCTTTTAAAGTGATTTTGGACTCTTCGTGGATGTTTTTGAGTGTGTAGATCTTGTTCCAGACACTTCCTTTGAAGAAATAACAAAAGTACTGGGTTCTTCTGCCATTCTAGATTGTGTACTCCACAACTCCCATCACCCTCACCCAGTTTACTTTTCTTTTGCCTTGATGATGGTGGTGCTAGATTGTTTTCAGAAGATGATGAATGTTTGACTCCTTACCCCATCACCAGGCTAAACCCTATTAAAATAGAGGGATCTCATGGGCCCCCACTACATCGGGGGAGGCACCCTAAGAACGCTTTTATCTGTCTACATCTAGTGTATATATTGTTGCACACTATTTTGTGTTTTTACACAGTATCACACTATATTTTGTTTTATGTCCCTTTGTAGATTTACACAGCCGTATCCCAAACTGTTTCTCTGTGGCTTTCTAAGTACCTACCTGTACATTTGTGGATGGTGGCAATATGTAACACACACAAACAAGCCCATCATTCAATATACCTATATGAACTGCATGTTTTCCGAAACTATGTCTGCCTTATCACTGTAAACAGATTGTCCTCTATCAGTTCCCCACTGCGATCATAGCTACACTGTTTCCTTCCATCCCCAGTATATATTTTTTTTTTCCAGCGCAGCCAGCAAACCAGGGAGTTATGTGTTTTTCAGGGTCGGTGGAAAAGTTTTTTTTTCTATTTTTTTTTTTTTTATAGAACTCATTGAAAGAAATAGGCTGTGAGAATCATTGCATCTCCAAACAATTTACTTTTATTAGTTCTACAAATGTTCTCAGCTCCTGCCAAATAAACCTACAAGGCACAGCAAAATGCATGGAATAAGCAGACAGTTACTTAATGGAAAACCTGCATTTTTTCAATGCACCCACCACAAGGTCTGGGGATTTGTAAACCTCATAGGTTATTGTGTGAGTATTATGAAACAAACAGAATTTGGATATTAAAACTCCCCCCCCCCCCCCCTCTCTTCCCATCTCCATTGTTCTTCTGGTCTGAGAACTCCCTTTGTGAAAGAGCCAGGGAAAACCTAAGAGGACTTCCAGTTTCCTTCCAAGTGTGGCTGCTCTTTTTGGCTCTGAGAAGACACAGAGGACCCCCTGGCACTAGTACTTGAGCAGGAATCATGGAGAAGGAATTTTGAAAAGTATGTGGAACTTTCCAAAAAAGTAAGAATACCCCCTCCCCCTTTTTTTCCACCCCCCCCACCCCCTCATACAGAAGCATTGAATCCATCACCCAGTGGCAACAGTCCACCTTCCCCAGCTATTTCGTAAGAGCTTACGAGATTTGGGAACAGCCCTCTCTTAAGGAGCAGATTGGGGAGAGGCGCTTCCCACTTGAAAGGAGACAGTCCATCAGCACGGAGCATCCTTGGAACGCAGGAGGAGACCCTGAGCATCGCTCTGACTGTATCCTTAGCTGGACCGCGAGGAGGTACCAGAAGACCACTCAGCAGAGCAGCGGCTAAAGCAGGTCAGCCAGGACCCCACTGCTGTGTCTTCTTCTGGGATCAGGAGGGTCATAGTGTAGTAGGGTTAAGCTGCTGCTACTGCTAAACTAGTTCCTGAAATGCAGAGCTCCAGCTATTCCCATACATAGTCTTTATATAGAGATCGGTTAACTCTCAGTTTGTTACATCAGTAAGTGGGGTTCTAGGAGCATTCTCAAAAAGAACACAGCATTGCTTTTAGTATTGGTCCAGTTTATTGTTCTTTCAGCTACACTGTTCTTGTTTTTAAAACTATTAGCTGGAATACAGCTTGTTTGTTTTTGATTTGTGCTTTTTTTTTTTTTATTGTGTTAAGAGGTTGTGGTTGATTTACTTTTATGAAGTATAAGTTTAGCCCTTTGTTCTTCTATGCTATAAACGCAAAAATAAAAACCTCATGGATGCAATAAGGATAGTTAATATTTGCAGCTCTGCATCGATTTGCTTAGAAACTACAACTCCTACCACTCTCAACCAACCAAACTTTGGCTGAGCATAATGGGAGTTGTGGACACTTGGCGCAGACCGGTGCAGAGCGCAACTCCCCATCACGCTTACCCTGTTAGTCTCTGCCTGGGCTTAACGGGAGATGGTGAACGCGACTGCCAGAGTCAGCCCTATTCCACTCTTCTTGCTTTTTGTATGTTAGTAATTTAATAGTTAAATTGCTCTCCGTAAATGTCTCTGCTGGTTTGCAAATGCTTTCGGGTGGATTAAATGTTCTGTTTGTAGTTTGACTTTCCAGTAAATGTGCTGGTTCGATGTCAATTAAAAGAACAAAGGTCTGTGTAAGTTGGGGACAGAAACGCATGACTTGTGTATTACGTCATGACATGCATGACGTATTCTGAAAGAAAAATGTAAACTGGGACATCTGGAACCCTGGTACAGTTTTTCAATTAGGACATCCTGGGGAAATGAGACGATGCTTTTGGTGTGTAGCATAGATACATTTGGTAATCTAATCCTAAAAGAAATGTGCTTTGGTAACTAAATCACGAAAGCTTTAAAGCATGTATGAGACTATTTGTTTAATGCACGATTAACCTTTTGAGTGCCAGCGATGTATTTAACTGGCTTGCTCAATGCCTTGAGCACACCTCTGATATTCAAAGGGTTAATATTTTGATAGTTTACCAAATGGCACTTTGTGCACCAAATGTGGCTACATATTTACTAAATAAGACAAAATAAGAAAAAATGCCCTAGCGTCCAGTTTGGAAATTTTAGCCCCCTACCCACCTTTCCTGGTAACAAAGGTGTTAAAGTCCAAAAATCATATGGAAGATAACTTTGGAAAATTCTGATGATTTATTACAGGATCAGCGCACGTCGGTTTGTAATAAAGAGCTGACCGTCTCGAATTCCTTGTGCATGCAGTCATACCCATTATCCACAGCCAGGAGTGCTGTGCTTTAAAACACATTACTGCAGCACCTGATTGCAAATGAATGCACTGATCTCACCATGTGTTCATTTTCCAAAGCTTTACATTGCTTTCAATTAAAATAATAATAAAAAAAGATCTCAATGCAACATATCCAAGTATAATATCATTTCCGTTTAGTATATTTAGTATTGGGACTAGTCAGCTCATACACAATCACTCCAGACGTCTCTAAATGAACCTCCTTTAACCCCTTAAGGACACATGACATGTGTGACATGTCACGATTCCCTTTTATTCCAGAAGTTTGGTCAATAAGGGGTTAAAAATGTGTAAAATAAGTAGAAAACTGAAGGAAAAGTTTTTTGGCAAAAGGCTTATACCATCACAGGAATCTGTTTCATTTCTTAAAGCACGATTCATTCTTTTTCTAACCTATAGGTGTCGCTGTGAGACAGAATAAAGTCTTTGTGTTATATGATACCTGTCGCAGTACATTTCTAGTTTATATTAAAGAACACTAAGTTGTTGTATCTAAAGTAGAAGATGGCAATATGTTATCGTAGCCAGAAGTAACAAAGAACGAATGTCCTTGATGCTGTTTGTGTGTAGCAAAGTCAGCCTCCTGCTTGAAAATGAGACTTTTTTTTTATGAATCACTGTGTACAGATCTAATCTCTCTGCTAATTTACTGTGACTAATTTGCAACACTAAACCTATTATATGGCCTTTCGCCTGCTTGTCTACTTGTTTCCTTTTGTTGAGTGAAACAGGGCTGTTATTGATAGGATGGTATTGCTTTACTGTGGCTAACAAGATGAAGATGTTGTAAAATGTGCCTCCCTCCCTAACCCACCCTGTCTTGGTTGATTCTTTTGTAGTTGTATTACTTTTTTTTTTTTTTTTAAATCATTTATTGTATTATTTAGAACTTGTACGTCTTCTTTTTGCCTTGCTGTGAAATATTTCAACCAACTATTAATATGAATTGATTTACCTGATGCATTCAAGGAGTAATTATTAGACCAATGTGTTCAATTCATTATAGATTTGATGCCTGAAGAGCAATTCTGTGGTAAAATTCTAAAAAGGAAGCAATATGGAAGATGCATTCCATTGGTTTAATGGCCAAAACGTCTGTTGCTTGCCTCTTGGCACTCAGAGGGTTAAAATAAGGAATAATCACAGGCTTTAGTTCAGCATAGGGTAATTGTTCCCCAGAAACTATTTGTGCAATGTATCTGAGCTCATGGGATTCTGCCCCTGTCTATCTTGCTAATGGGTTTTGCCATCTTTACCTGAAATACCCCTATTGTGTCTGGCTAGATGATTAATCGAGGGATTCTAAACTGTGACCCTTAATCCTACAAGCTCTACATTTGTATTGCTGTTTTACTGCTCTGGCTACATCTGTAGCAGCAATCAGGATGTTTTATAATCCTTGGATGACTTGAAAGACTCCCTTGTGGGCATTACATCATGGTTGTGCTATCCTTTGGGTCCAAAGGGTTCCTTCCTCAACCATGTTGGTGGTAGGGAGACTGATGATTCATGTTTCTTACATTGTCAGCATCACACTGGTTTATATACCAAGAGCTGCTCTGTATTATTGATGTAATAATGGTATTTTCTAAGCTTTTATTGAAAATCTTTTTCCCTTTCTACCAAGTCCATCTATTAGAGGCAGACATAGAGTTGTTTTATCTTCAGCGATTTAAAGTTAAAATAAAAATCTACAAATTCCAGTTGTAAATTATTTTCAGACTAAGCTGGAAAATACTTGAATCTTGGAAGCTGTGGAAGCTGGAATTAGTCTTACACTACCGGGATTTCTGGCGTCTGACCAACTGTTGGTTAAAAATGTAGTCTTTTGTTTTTAACCCAATATTGACCAAAAATAAGTCATCTGTCAATTGTTACCCATACAATATTTACATATTACTTGGACAAAGGTTCAATAATAATAATAATAAGATTATATGTCTAACATTTTCCTTGCCGAAACCTTATAGGCATGCAGACATTAAATAACTGTTTCAAATTAGGATGTCCCGGCAGTCCTATTTGGCTTTCCAATACCAGAAAAAGAGAAATACTATCCATGTGAATATCAGGGTAATTATAAAATAATGTGCCTCCAGCTTTTAAAAAAATAAAATAAAAAATGAAATAAATATTTAACTAACCTGAAGTGCCTGAGTATGCTATACTATACCAGTATATAAGTAATGGATAACTAAATTAATATTCCTCCATGTACAGTAGTCATTTTAGACTAGATATGTTAGATTGATTGATCGATAAAGTATCTTCTCAAGGGACCACGTGATTTTCCTCTTGGACCCCTGTGTCGAGAATGGGGTGGGGGCTGCATGGTTACCTCCTGGTTGAGTGGAGTTCCTGGGAACCCCATGCTGATTTTATTTATTATTTTTTTAATGTGTGCCAGCTGGCAGCCCAATACTGTCAGCAGGCTATTCCTGTTAGCATCAAGGAACATTACCTAACAGTCAGTCAACATTAAGAGGGCTGTCCAGGTCAGTTAAAGTTGGTCTACATTGTTTTTTTTTACTGCATGGTTTGAGTTGGCCTCCCTTCAATTCTGTATGCAGTAACTTTAAGATACCATATTGAACTAATCTTCAGCATTGTTGTTCAAGCAACTTTCTTTCAATAATTTGGAATCTTGGAGTTTAGAGGATAACCCCATAAATCATCAAATTTAGATCTTTGCTGGTTAGCCCTGAAATTATACAATGTGAGGTTACAAATGGAGTTGCCGTTAAAATATAAAAAAAAAAAAACATAGTTATTGTGCATGGAACCATTCTAATTAATAAAACAACACATTTCTGATATGAAAACTGTTTATGTTAAATATGCCAAATTAAAATGTTAATTTATTAAATCCAACAGCACAAACATACAGAACCGCTAATAATTTTGGTGGTTATCCACTAATTAACTTTGAACTGATTTTTTTAATGCCAGGTGAGTGGTTGTGTTGGAGAAAAACCTCCATGTGGCTATCATCTAAAGTTAGCCACTGCTACCCCTGTACCTGCACCATAACCTATAAGATGTGTTTAACCCCTTAAGGACACATAACACGTGTGACATGTCATGATTCCCTTTTATTCCAAAAGTTTGGTCCTTAAGGGGTTAAAGTACAGACCAAGGAATTCACAATAACTTATCTCACTATGTTTTCAACTATGCACTGTTTGGTATGGTTGTCAGCCTATAAAAGGCCTATGTGATACCAAGGCCCTATAGAAATAACATTGCCCATAACCTCTCCAACTCCAGTGCTAGGGCCATGTCTGTTTCCCCTGATAATATATTCCCACTAAAAACAAATGCAAATAATCTACTAAAAATAATATACCTTACCACATACCCCTTAATGTGTCAGAGTCTTCCCTAACACGACCCTAGAAAAATACTTGAAAAATACAATATTTTGTATTTCTCCATTAAGCAGTATTGTTGCATGGATGGCCCTTTTTTCCATCCTACTGCATGTAGGATTTTTCTTGACAGCCCACTTTTTGATGTCAAAGAAAGCAAATTAGTATTGAGAGGGAAACTGGTCTGGTTCCTAATGGCTGATGCTGCTTTAGCCTGTATAACCTTTTGCCACAGTCTTTATTTACTGGATAATCTACATTAGCCAGTGCATAATGTCAACATAAACCCATTAATGTAGAGTTTATTCATAGTTGAAACTTGCGTCTGTTGTTCATTTGAAAATAATGTATAACACCACTTTAATTAAAGTGTTATCTATTCTCTATTAGCTGCAATAAATCGACAAATGAATAGCATACACAGGAAAATATAGCTGAGTTGGAGAATATCTCAAAATAAACCAAGTTGCCATTTTGGTCTAAGTATTGCATATACTATGTACTACTTTTGGAGATTCTTTTTGTTGCAAACTGCAATTCATTTTAATTTGTGCTGATCAGTTGATCGTTCGAATTCCCAAATTCTGAGCCGAAATGTAGTCAAACGTGAACCAAACAAAATTAGTATAATGTATGTTCATTTTGATACATGATTACGTGAATGGCCCCAAACAAAGAGATAATTAATGGGGAAAAAGCTGGTTGATGGCACAGTCACTAAAGTTGATTTCATTCACTAATCAACTAAAAATGAGCAATAGATGGGAAAAAAGGAGAATCAATAAATTTAAAAAATAAATAAATCGATATTTATAGGTTATACATTAAAGGAACACTATAGAGTCAGGAACACCCCCTTGCCCCTTTTAAAAAGGTAAAACATGTACCTTTATTCAAGCACCGCATGGGTCCGGGTACCACAGAAAAGCATTGGATTGGCTGAGATCATCAATACTGATGATCTCGTCATAGGAGGCCAATTAGTATTTCCTCATAATGATGCATTGAATGAATGCAACTCTATTGGGAAAGTTTAGGGTCTTCACGCAGAGCGTGGAGACATTGAATGTCAGTGCTGCACAATAAGCACTGACCCAAGAAGCACCTCTAGTGACCGTCTGAGTGATTTCCAATGGAGGTATCCCTAGGCAGCAATGCAAGCACTGCCTTTTTTTCTGAAAAGACAGAGTTTACATCAAAGTGCCTGCAGGGACAGGGTATACTCACCAGAACAACTACATTAAGCTGTAGTTGCTCTGGTGACTAGAGTGTCCCTTTAATAAATATATAATATATAAATATAGATTTTGTACTGTTCCTTCTCTCTTTTAGTTACTTTTTCTCACTTGATCTATGATCCAAATGGTGGGAAAATGCTCCTATCTGTGTATTGCAAAATATATGCATACTATTTATATTATGTTTATATTTTGAAGGATACTGATTGGCACATTTTCTATGCCCTTTTGGTTTGTCTGATTCGTTTCCCGAATTGTTTTTCTGCTATCGAAGTTCTGATGAGTCGAAGTAGTGAAAATTCTCTACATGACTAGTGGTGTATTTCCAACGACCCCCAAAAACAAGAATGACAAGAAGACAAGAGTGCAAAAATGCCTGATAACATTCTTGCACCCAGAAAGAGAGGACGATCGGAGACATGTTTATTTGAAACTCTTTGTCCTCCTGGACTACAACTTCTGGTTCAGCAATATCTTTAGCACCTAGCAGAAGAAACTGCCATAAGCTGAGTCACTAGTGTACAGGAATGTTCTAGACAACATATTTTGAAAATAAATGTCTCGGACTTAAGATAAAGTAGTCTCATAATATCTTGTTGTGCAACTTATGATTGCTGTGGAGCATTACAGAAATTTCAATGCAGCCTGTGAGTTTTTTTTTCAGAAATATAAAATTTGAATGAACAAAAAATAACAACTCAAAAATAACATTACCACTTTAGCTAGGCCTCTAGTTTAGAGTTATATACTGGACAGGTTGCTACAGGCAAGAGTTGTCTGGAACTTTGTGGTCATCTGGTGCTGATTCCAAGACAAGTGGCCTGGTTGCATGACACTAGCACGTTCCAAGCTCAGTAGGAGCTGAGATAAAAATAATATAATAACCTTTGATTCCCTCTCTTAAACATTATTCCTTTTATGATTACAGATCCATTCATGTTGTTGTGATCCGATAAAGACAGAAAAATGAAAATACGGCTTTGCTCAGCAGTGACAGCACTCTGTGCTGTACTGCTCTTATCATCTATAGAGGCTGAAGGTAACTGATCATTTTCTCCATATAACACACACATTGAATAATGGTGTAGAAGTGTCAGGACTCCTTTCTTATTTCTGTCTTCCAGTCATTTAATTTCATCTCTGTTGTTCGTCTTTTCTCTTTGTCTTCTCATGTCTTGTGTTCGTAACAATTTTTTTCTCTAGGATAAAAACTCAAATGCATATTCTCTATAGTACAACATTAACAGAGATACATACTTGGCAAGGGATCGCTGCACTCTCCAAGAAGTATGGCTCTGGAAGAAAGAACGTGTGTAAGCATGAATCTTAAAAAAAAATCAGGAGCCCTCTAGCACTACCACACCCCTCCTACTTGGCACTGGCGCAATGTGAAATCAGAAACATCCAAGTTTTAATAAAACATTTTTTTATAAAGTGTGCGTACATGTTGTGCCTCTGTCTTCTTTTTTTTTGTGCAAAATATAGCCTTTGTGATCTTGTATTATACCTACTAACATGTTTACTTTGTGTTTACAGCTTTTATCCTTTGTTTAGATACAGCACACAGGCAATAAATACATGTTATAATTTGGAGATTTTGTAATCAGTACCCAAAACTGTTTATTTTTGGTTGATTTGTAAACAGTATGAATGCTCTGATAGATGTAGATGTTCACATGCTATAGTATATGTCATTTATTGATATAATGGGTTAATAATGAACACCTTCCACTGTTTATGTATGTCAATAAATGTCTAATCATACTACACCTCTCTTTCTTACACCCAGACACATACAGTTTAACTGAAACACTAAGATATATTGATAAAGTTTTAAAAGTAGAGCAATTGCCATGGGAATTAATGTAATATTCCTCTTCTTTTACAACTTTACTTTTCTCCAGAATTGTTCTGTATCCATAACTCCCAGTTACTTTAAAAATAAGGCTTTACAGGCCATTTATTTATTCGGGAATGCTTGAACAAAGTTGCATGGCACAAACCTCCACAGTTAATGGCAGGGCCTGATAGCACTACCTATAGTATCAAAAGGTTTAAAGGTGCACTCCAGGCATCAAAACAACTTAATCTAAAGGAAGTTGTAATGGTGCCAGGAGGACCCTGTGCAAACTCTTACCATTAGGGGTAAACCGTTCTCGATTGGTTTAACACCAAAGTTGCCTCTAGCACTGATCTCAACTCGCCCCAGATGGCATCTGGCTTCTGAAAGTTTAGGAAGCACAGAGTGCTGCCACCAAGGGTGCTGCTGATTGGTTAAGAGCGGCCAGCTGTCCCTCTCAGCCAACCAGTGACTAGCAATTCATAATACTGACTTGGAAAATGTATGTTTCTTTCCAAGCTAGTTTTGTGAATGGGGAGTCACTGATTGGCTGAGTATGTTGGTTGATTGTTTTCAGCCAATCAGCGAGATTAACCCCTGAAGGCAAGAGTACACCTGGGACCTCCTAGATGAAGTTAGCCGTAGATGAAGTTGTTATGGTGCCTCATTCTGCCTAAGCTGTCCCTTTAAGAAAAAGTAAGTGATGTAATTCACTTTGACATTACTGTATATGTAGAGGTTATTGTTAGTAATGGGTATTATACCTATCTTCATGTTAGAACGGCCTGTTACAAGGGTAGTTGAAAAGCTCCTCCATCAATCGTAGAACTAGAGTTACCATGATGCAATAGGCTTGCAAAGTATGTTGGTAGTTTTAGTTGTACAAGTAATGGAGGGATACGCATTGCATACCTCTACTCTTTTCAAGCCATTAGAACGTGTCTAACTGTCATTTAGACACCAGGAACTAAAAATACACATATAGTCTCATAACTTAGTAAATACTTTTTTTTAACCCCTTAAGGACCAAACTTCTGGAATAAAAGGGAATCATGACATGTCACACATGTCATGTGTCCTTAAGGGGTTAAGTAGCTCTTCTATAATAATTTTTACCAATATTAATCTGCTGATTAATATTGATTGACATGAGTGTAAAAGGTGATATCTGGATTGTTTATGAACAGAAGGACTGGATAGATTATTTGTGTTTTTGTATGTTAACATGCAGTTTTGCCTAAATTTGCAAAACCGATTAACAATCTTTCACTGGGATAAGGAACAGGATACATAATACATCTAAAAAAGTAATTCAGCATAAAAATAAAAACACATAAAATGTAGCTTATATTTATATGAAAACAAACACACAAACAACACAGCTGATAACTTGGATTGTATAATATACATCAGTCTTATGCTTACATAACTTGCTTGGTTAACAGCAAGACTTTAGATAGGTAAGTGGCACTATTAAACATACACAGTGCTATGCCAATCACAGAGGCAGACACATGTACTTGTACCTAAAATATACCCCTGCGTCTTTAGATAGAGGCCTAATCCAATGTTTCACATCATTATTTAACTAAGATCAATTAGTACAGTATTTCCCTCCTAAGGACTGCTGATGTCAAACTTCAAATCAGCTAATTTTGCTAATATTAAAATTCCCTACCAAATTACATTAACATCTGAAATTAGACTTCTATAATGGGATTTCCTGACCGCTTCCCAGGTCTCCATTGAGTATAGGTGGAGAGACTGAAACCTCAGATTTTGGGTGTGATGTCAGGTGCATTTTCTTCCCGCCTCTTGAAGAGCTTTCTGCTTTTGGCTTTTGACCAAATGATTTACGTAAGCATCGAAAATCTGAGTATGACCCAGTAAGCGTTTTGATTTATTACACAATGATTTTTCTTCTGATTTGATCTTCATATGCACCTGGAGAAAATTCCAAACATTTCCAATTTAGCCAAATGTAAGTTTATTTTTTTGAATAATGAAATGCCTATGAGAACATTTTGTTCCACCATTGCTATGCAGGATGGGACATTGACAGTAGTGGAGAACACTTTTGTTGTTTTTCTGTACCACTGATCACGCTTTCTACATGCAACCCTGCAAAATGACAACAAGGCAACAAGAATGTTATGATGTTTATTTGAATTTGCATTGGATTTGCATTTATGGATAGATAGGTTCTCTAGTTACAGCTCTTATTCCCAGTGTTCAGCTGGCTGATCATATTGGGAATAGCAGTTAAAGAAAGTGCATATCTCTAACAATGTTGCTTTAGCAAATCTTATGTAACGATTTAGTTCAATTACTTAATGTAATGAATGAGATTTAGTTTACATTTAATTACATTCGATTCCAATTAAAACCACTGTAAAGTAAGACTAAATTACAGGGTGTATCTTGTTATATTACAGAAGCCTGAAAATACCTCTCCTATAAATGTAAAACAAGACTTTAATGACTTTAAACTGCTACTCACGACATTCATCACTGTTGCTGATGATGTACTAAGCAGTGATACATTCTGTGTTTCCTCTTCTTTTTTTAAACATGATTTATTAAACACCCGTCTTTGGCTTTTTTCATTTTTTAAAGTAAAATATAAGCTGGAAAGACTATAAGGGATATGCTATGAGTTATTAAATACACTGGAGTGTTTTAACCATGGTGCAATGAACTGCAATTCCAATGTTATTTTGGGCAATCCATATAATGTTAATTATACTAAATGATTGTATCTAACACCCGGTGGAAATTAAATGTATATTCTGGGGCTAAGCTCTAATAGTAGAACAATCAGCAGGAATATTCCATTGGTTTCCATGGTGATCACTCTACTTATGATCGTTACCCCAAAATTTATCTCTAATCAGTTTTGTTTTGCCTGGTCCTGTTCTTCTGTTCATCGTACAGTCAAATATCAGACAATAAAGTTGCACTATAAAAGTTGAAATGTCACGAACGGGAAATAAATGATGCTAGCAAAACCAACGTGTTAATATCACACTTTAACTTGTCACAATAGTTTTGTTAAACAGTATGTAGACACGTCATTCTGTAATCTTACCATTTAGAAAAGTCTTTTTCATTATTATTATAAGGAAATCTGGGTACGATGTGTTTTCACAATGTTTCCATTTTGGGATATAACTGCTTATTAGTGTTGTTTATGCTAATATCTGTCACTGACAAAATGTCCTTCGCTGACAGCAATAGCAACCATTGTTATCGTAACGTATAAACACTGGGAAGCACACCGTAGCTACAGTCTTTATAGCTATTTGTTTCTAGTTGCAATTTAAATTACATGCAGCATCTCCTAACAGATATCGCTCATTCCTTTAAGATGGAACAATTTAATGGTTGATTTGCTTATTTTAAATTATACTTTTCTTTTAACCATTCTTGGACTTGCTAAGTAGAAATGTTATTTCTGACTAATTTTCCATAACATTGTGAGTGTCTCCGGAGGGATGAGAAAGAACTTTAAAGGTTACCTGAAAAAAAATGTACTTGTTAAGATGATGACGATGATGATGCATATGGATAGGTATGCATTCCTGACAATGTTTATACTATTAAATGAAGTGGTACCACTGATATGTCAGAAGCTATTTTCAGAAATGGTCTTACATGATGGGAATTCCACTGGAAATGTTGGAACACAGCATCCATATGTTCTTGAACATTTTTGCAAGATTTTTCAGATGCTAAAGATTTTTTCCCACAGTCATTTTTTCTCGGAATCCGGTCTTTTGGAGTTGACCATGTTGGGCTGTTACTGTTCACCAGCAGTTAAAGCCTAATGTTCTACAGCAACAGGTCAAATTTCTGTACAGGTTGGTGTTTCTTCTTCGCCATGTACTGAGCCATTTTTTTGAAGCATGCTCAGGTCAGTTGTGTCTGCCTTTGCATTAAATTTGTCCTGAGCCATTGCTACCGAAATAGTATTTTATAATGATATTCCTTATATAAGCTTAGATTTATTTACAAGCTCTAAACGTAGAGATTAATATTATAAAAATATAACATTTTAAAACAGCTTCTGCATGCATTTGATATCACGACTACGGCTTTATCCTAATACAGGAGTGGCCAAAAGACAGTCTCCCAGCCATTGCCGAACTACAATTCCACGAGGTTGGGAAAGTATCTTGCGAATCGTAGTTCTACACCAGGATCTACCTTTTGGCCTCCCTAACGCTAACATTTTGAACATAGATAAAAGGATTATAATTTCTGCTAAGCATGCAAGTCTTTTTATAATCTTAGTGCATGTGTATTGTTAGCTGGAAATGTTAAGTACTTTATATTTGATATTTTATAACAAGTAAGTGTTAGGTATCTTTAAATATAGGAAAAATATATATTTCAACCACTCATTTGAAGACAGAAAATATAGGAATAGTAATAAGAGAAATAGCCCAACAGTGTAATAATAATACTTTAGGAAGCATGTCGAATCTCAGTCCAACAAAATAATAGCTAAACTATCTTTGTAAAATATATATCCCACTGCAGTGATACCTAAAGGAATTTTTTAAACAATAAATGTCAAAATGTTAATGATAAGCAAAGGATAAGTATAACTAAAATATATGGTCCAATTATTATTACTGCATTTACTTGCAAATTGCAACATCTAAAAGTAAGGGACAAATCTAAAAGTAAGGAAAAAAAATACTTGAATTGTTTTTAAACATTTTTTAACTAGCCCTTCTTGTACAAACCTAAAGAGTACAAGGAAACTTTGCTCAACCTGCTAAAAACAGAACATTTTACAGCTAATTCTAATAACAAATAAAAAAAATATATAAGCAAAAAAATAATAATAGAAATAAAAAGAAAAAAAACAATATACATATCTCTATCTCTCTCTCTATCTCTCTCTCTCTATATATATATACATATATATATATATATATATATATATATATATATATATATATAAATACATTATAGAACAGAATTACTAGAAATTGTTAAAGATGGTTTAATGCAGAAATCATAGAAATAGTTATACTCTATTTTTTTTTTTAACAATATTCCAATATTCCTATTTGAAGTGAATAATTACTGAGAACCAGCCTGAGGCCAGCTTGCATGCTAAACCATCTCAATGTATACACATGCATACATATCAGAGGTAAAATATAAAATAAAACATCTGTTTAATAGATAGAAGTTATGAAATAACAAGATGTAAATACAGATAGTATGAAATAAATTTGCACTGAAAAAAAAATAATCTGGCCTCGCATGAAATGCCTTATCCAAGATGAAAACATAATTAATATCAGTTCATGGTAGCTTATGGATAGACATGGAAAATGACTTCTTTATGGCCATATCATATGTTGAATATTCTTTATTCTTTGAAAGCTTTAGTAAACAGATGTTGCAAGCTCTGACTTATTCTTCCTGACTTAATTAGAAGTAAATTTATATTTTTTAACTACAATAGCCAGTATTTGCAAATTACGATTTTACATCAAGGCTGACCTTTGAGATAGATTGCTTTCATGGAAAACCATTGTACTGGGATGTCGGCCTGGTTAATTCTCCTTATCCTAAAATAGAATAATGACCATTAGAAGTTAAAAGGTACACATGTAGAATAGAAATTTCATGATTATAATAATTCTCAGATTCTCATTTCAAATGCATGCCAAATGCAAATTCTACTCAAGACTAGAATAGTCAAAGCATTCTTTAATCTATAGTTGGCCCTCTCCATAATATGTAACCATTGACATACATTTACTTGTTTATATTTTTTTTTTTAATTATATATAAATATATAAACCCAAATAAATATTGAAGAAATACTAATGTGAACTGATGATAAGCTTGATTTACTAAACGAGTGAATATCATTATAAAATAAGACACAAAAAGTCTGTATGTAACGCAATCTGTACATGGAGGCTTTTGTTCATTTTGGAGAGCTCAAACAAATCGAAATTTCATGAATATTGCATGATGCCATGAAATAAACTACATGCAAAATACTTTTTTTACTTTCCAATCATTTCTTCCATTGGCTCATTTGATTTTTTTCCTGTATGCAGTTACATGTGGGTCAAAGTACCCTGTCTACTGTTTGCTCGTATTCCCCTAAATAAATGTGCATCAACATGCTCTGGTTTTGTCTTTCCATCATTAACCAGTGTTTTGTTAAAAACCCATACTGGCATTTTGTCATTAAAATGCTGCTTCAAGTATGGGACTCATGTGTACCTTTTGCAAACATAGTATTCCGTCCTTTAATGGGTTATCCCAGTTCTATAGTGTATAGTGTATATCAGATTACATCAATAATTAGAAAGTACGCCATTTCTGTAATACTCGTGTCACAATTACATACATGTTCATGTTTTGTTTATAGCATCTGTGATTTATCACAAAACAAAGGAGCATTTTGTAATTGTGGGCTACTTCATAGAGTTTCTGAAATACAATCTATCGGTAATAATATCGGTGATAGTTGAGATAGATTTGAAGATAGTAAAGTAGTTTACAAATTCAGTTTACCAAGACAATGTTTAAAAGAATGCATTGTAAAATCGGTTCTACAGTGAACTGCAACAGTATATCTGGGCTAATCTTCACTGTTGAAAGGCAATTTCATAGTATGTAGCTCTGTCTAATACAAAAGAGCTGTGTTAACCTATAACAAGGCATACAATAAATAAAACAATGAATAAAATGCTCTAACAAGCATACATTCTAAGAACCCCAAATGGTAGCCCAAATGGTTGACTGCTTTAGGGCTAAATTTCCCATGATGCTTTGTCATCTTGTTTACTTTGATGCTTGAATACCGAACAGTTGCAGGGCAAGTGTTAAATAAAAAAATGTTGCAGTCCTTACATGACAAACTGTTTAACACTCAGGTAATATTAAAATATGGCGTGTACATCAGAGGAGACACCCTGCTGTGTGTATTGATTCATTGCAAGCCAGTGAATGTATTTGGCATGATCTGTACTCAGCATGTACAAAGTTGTCATATCGAATGTTTTCACATCTTGTAACGTTCTGTGATTCAATCAAATGTGTTTCTAATGTGCTTGATTATGCTGATCATTCTCGAATGATTTAGCAACTGAAAATTTATGTTTATGTGTTTTTTTGTGTGTGTGCCATGCCTTGTAAACCGCATTTACTGTGTTTTGTCGTTATGTCAGCTTTTTCTCAAATTGTTTCCAACAATACTTTGTCATGATGTTGGAAACGTATGCAAAGCCAGCTTTGTAAGCGCTGCTTCTTGTGATTGTGTATCTGCTCTCAGCATTATTGACAATAATTATTGATAATCTCTAGTGAAATAGCTGATGCTATTGCACACCCCATGGTTTATAATACAGCATGTCTTACTTTTGCAGGTACTGCCTGCGTTAGTAATGTGCTGTATATGTTTCTTGAGAAGACAAAACAAATACACATTTCTGTGTATGTGGGGGCGCAATATCATTTGCTATATACTTATGCAATTATTTTGTATTAATGTTTTATTTTTACATGTTGTTTCAGTCGGTCCTCCTACAGAATTAAACTTTGAAATAGTAAATGAAAACACAGTTCGAATGACATGGCAAAGGCCAGCTGAAAGAATAAGAGGTTACAGGATCACATTAGTCCCTACAGTTGGTAAGTTATATTAATTATCTTGCTTTCTACACCTTACAAAGTTGGAGACTTTACAAAGTGTTCTGGCTATTTTAGGCATCTTCATACTTCTATGTGAATCTTGCTTATCTCCACACACACGGACATTCCTATTTTTTTAATTAATTTTTTTTTATTGATAACACTTAAAGTCAATTTACAACAGATAGAGCCATATAAGTAATTTTTGCAGATTACACTACACCCATGGCTGCATTATGTAAAATTGTTCTTTTTGAAAAAAATATAGGTGCTTTTTAAAAATTATTTTTGATTGTCACAATTAAAGATAAGTACACAATGAGCAAACACCAGGCTACACATATAAATATTTTTTCTTTTTTTGTCAGTTTCAGGTATACGTCATTTTCTGCTAGAATATCAATGTTTTCCAGTAAATCTGTGGCCAATTAGTACCAGAAAATATCTTTATATTAAAAGTTCTCATATAACCCATAAAGACAACATATTTGTTTAAACTGTAAAATATAGGAAAATAAATAATTTTGATGATTTGTAAAATGTAAATATTTTTATTGGATTGTAAACCAAAAGTGAGAACCTTCACTTCTTGACATATGACAACTGAATAATTTGTTTAATTATTTACAGATGGACCAGTCAAAGAATTGGAAATTCCAGCTTCAGCAACCGAAACTGTGCTGACTGAGCTTATACCAGATGTAGAATATGCAGTAACAATAGTTTCTTATGATGATGAAGAGGAAAGTGTACCTGTGTTTGGACAGCTTACAAGTAAGTACTTAACAGAGATCCTGTAGCGGTACTTACCCGCTTAACTGGCTGGCCGTGATCCTCTGCTTGAGCCACGTGCGGCTCAAGCACTCCTGCAGTCACACGTGCCACGTGTGCCTCGGTCATTCCATATGCTGAACAGGCTGTGTGTGCAGACTGTAATGAATGCTTGTATGGCCCATCGCATTTAATTAAGATCGCTGCTTGCCACAGATAGTTTCAGGCTCCCATTGGTCCACGTCTTTCCAGTGCCCCCATGCACACAGATTTTTGGGGAGCAGGCCTAACGTGGACCAGTCACAAGTACCTTAAAGATATTTAAACCTCCCCAGCCCTGTGCACTGTGCCCTATTGTGGTTTCTGTCCCAGTATGCTTTAGTACATTCCTTGTTCTCTTGTATTATATTGTTGTAGTATTGACCTTGCCTCTGTTCTGACTCTGCGCTTATCTTTAACCCTTTCCTGTGTTGAATGATTACTGTGTACCTAACTCCTGCCTATTATCGTGTTTGCTGTCTCTCTGTTACCCTGACCTCAGCTCGTTTCCGACTTTGCTTTTTCTCTATCCAATGTTAACTCCTGACAGTGTAAGGCCAGGTTATACACTATTTACTTGTCTTTACCCGTGCTGTCCTGAACTCTGCATGTTATGGTATCACGCTGTGACGGATCCATAGTGGAAGTAGACTTTATGTGAAAGTCAAACACATGTTCTCTACAAGAAACACTTACATAGATGGTGAGATGCTAGTAATGTTGCTGACATTTCATAACAAAGGTATGCCCATTGTCAGCATTCAACTACAAATGTATCCATGTTACGTAAAACCTGCTAACTGTGAGCTATAACACAGAGAGACAGATTCATGGTGAACAATTAGCAAGAGCAATCCATGGGTTTCCTTGAAAACTGTTCAACATATATTATTGTTATTATTTGTTATTATTATTGCCCTTTATATAGCGCCAACATATAGAACCATTTTTTTGTATTTTCCAGTTTTACTTCGATACATACCACCCAATTTATTTTGCCATGATACTTAATCATAAAATCTATATAATATGAATACAATGCAACATGCTATATGGGATACTATGGTCCTACTCTATTGTGCTACTCTGCTCAATTTCTGTTATATATAACAAGGAATTCAAAACATGCATTTAGTAAGCAAATGAAAGTACCTATTTGCTTAACTTATTTGCTATACTTAAATATGCATATCAAGTGACTGTTCTAATACTACTCCTTGCTTCATGTCCAGTACCTACTAAACGGTCCAATTTCAATTACCTGGGTGCTTTGTTTGCTATCAGGCTTACTTATTGAAGTTAGAATTGTCAGAAACCCAAAGTGAATTCAATTTGAATTTTACAGTTAAATTCAAAATTGCTGAACTGGAAAAGTTCTTCAAGTCAGTTCTGCTTCCAATTTTTCTTTAAATTGACTTTAAACTTGAAAATCACTTTTAATTTACTTTGAATTCTCAACAATTCTCACATTGATTCAATGCTTTCCTATGGGGAAGGCTAAATGCGCCTTCCCAATGTCGTGATGACATCGGAGGAGGCAGAGACAGAGATGTTCCAAGGGACCACATGTGGAATAAGATTAGTTTTTAAAGGTTTATTTAACTCTTTGAGTGAAATGCGGGGGGGGGGGGGGTACAGGGGCAAACTAACTATAGTGTTAGGAATGCAGCTTTGTATTCTTAACACTATAGTGTTCCTTTAAGTAGGAAATAATTCAAAAGGTTAGAGAGTTACTGGCACATGCAATGGAGACAAAGTTTCAACTAAGTGGAAAGGTTAATTAAAATGTATTAAAAATGGCGACCATATTTCATGTGAGGAGCTGACTAAACTCCAAACATAATTACAAACAAAGGAAAAGACTGGGCACAGTGCCAAAATCCAGGCAGATTTAATGGACGAAGAGCAGCAATGTTTCAGCATTTGCAACGTTTTACTAGCAGTGTTTTGGCTTTCTAAAGACTCTGTTAGGAGCCGAAACATTGTTGCCTTTCATCCAATAAATCTGCCTGTCTTTGTTTCTAAAGTTTCAACTTAGAACCAACTGTTTCTTAAAGTAAAGTGAAACAGCCAGCTTGTCAGTACATTCCAGCTTTGAAACTAAACAAGTTAACCATTCGAGGGGAGGCTTCTGTAATGTCTCCCTCTTATTATTATTATTGGCATTTATATGGCGCCAACAAATTCCGTAGCGCTTTACAATATTATTGGAGGGGGAGATTTAACAATAAATGAGACAATTACAAAAACTTTCAGGAACAATATGAGGAAGAGGACCCTGCTCAAACGAGCTTACAGTCTAGAGGAGGTGGGGTATAAAACACAATAGGACAGGAAATAGCAATAAAGCAAGGTGGGAGTGAGGCAGAGCTGGAGGAGAGAGGAGTGCAGCCCTTTTGGAGAGAGCAAGGGACAGGTATGTGAGGTGGAGGTTACTCTGGGAGGCCATAAGCTTTCCTGAAGAGATGGGTATTAAGGCACTTTTTAAATGATTGAAGACTAGGGGAGAGTCTGATGCTGGTAGGCAGGCTATTCCAAAGGAAGGGAGCCACCCATGAGAAGTTCTGCAAGCGTGAGTTGGCCATATGGGTGCGAGCAGCGGACAGGAGAAGGTCATAGAGAGAGTGGAGAAACCAAGACGGGACATACTTATGCATCAGTGAAGAGATATAGGAGGGCTAGAATCGTTCAGTGCTTTATAGGTGTGGATTAGTACTTTGAATTGGCTCCTATAGGATACAGGAAGCCAATGGAAGGACTGACAGAGGGGTGAGGTGTGAGAGGAGCGACTGGAGAGGAAAATCAGTCTGGCAGCAGCATCCATTACAGACTGTAGCGGGGCAATGCAGCTTCAGGGAAGACCAATTAGGAGAGCATTACAAGAATCCATGCGAGAGATTACTAGAGTATGGACAACCTCCTTAGTAGTATCTTACGTAAGAAAGGGGTGGATACGGGCAATGTTTTTAAGATGGAATCAACAGGATTTGGTGGCAGACTGGATGTGAGGCTCAAAGGTAATGCCAGAGTCAAGTATAACGCCAAGACAGCCAAGGAGAGTGAACGAGGAGGATCAGTATTAGGAGGAGGGAAGACAAGGATTTCAGTCAGAGATGGAAGAAAGGCAATTAGTGACACATTGTAGGACAGCAGGGGAGAGGTCAGGGGAGGAGAGATATATCTGGGTGTCATTAGCGTACAGGTGGTAGTGGAATCCAAATGAAGTAATACGTTTGCCAAGAGAGACAGTATAAAGAGAGTCAAAATGGGACCAAGAACCGAACCTTAAGAACTCCGACTGAGACAGGATGAGGGGAGGAGGTGTCATTGGAAAAGGAGACACTGAATGACTTTTGGGAGAGATAGAAGGAGAACCATGAGAAGACTTTGTCACAGAGACCAAGTGATTGATGAGATTGGAGAAGGAGGCTATGATCGACAGTGTCAAAGGCAGCAGAGAGGTCGAGAATAATTAGTATGGACTAGTGGCCTTTGAATTTAGCTGCATAATTAGATAATTTATAACTTTAATCAAGCTGGTCTCTGTGGAGCTGTGGGGGCAGAAACCAGACTGAAGAGGGTCAAGGAGAGAGTTAGAATTGAGGAAGCAAGTCAGTCGGTTAAAGACAAGTCTTTCCAGAAGCTTTGAGGAAAAAGGGAGCAGGGATATGGGACAATAGTTGGAAGGGGAAACTGGGTCAAGACATGGCTTTTATGGGACTGGTACACCAGTAGCATGCTTAAGAGGAAAGAGAGCAGCTGAAGATGTGTGTTAAGGATGGCACAAGACTAAGGGTCAGATATCTGATGAGGTGAGACGGCATGGGATCAAATGGACATGTGGTGGGACGAGAGGAAAGGAGAAGTGCTGCCACCTCCTGTTCAGTAGCTGCAGAAAAGGCTTGGAGGGTAGGGATGGTATGGTCCAAGTGAGGTTGAGATAGAGAGGAGTGAAGGGAGGATAATTCATTCCTTAACTGTTCAATCTTGTCAGTAAAGTAACATGCAAAGTTATCAGCTGAAAGATTAATTTGGGGTGTGGTCACAGCAAGTTGAAGAAGAGAATTGAAGGTATTAAAGATACTTACATAGGATTGCGGGAGTATGACCTAATATTAGAGGAAATGTAAGACTGTTTAGCAAGGGTGAGGGCTGCTCTGTATGAATGCAAAACAAATTTATAATGCAAAGTCTGACTAGGTGCAAGATTTCCTCGGGAACATCACTGCAGGTAGTGGGTTGACTTATCGCTTCACGGTTGGAGGCATACCCTCCTTGAGATGCATGCTTGGAGCTGGGCTGCAGCATCAAGGGCAGAGGTGAGGGCAGCATTATATGAGTAGATAGCCAGAGAGGGACAGGAGAAGGTAGGGATGGATGAGTGTTCAGTATGGATATCAGTTGAGAGTTGCTGGAGGTTAAGAGAATTCATGTTCCTTCTGAGTTGAGGGTGGTTAGGTTGAGCATGTTGGGTGTGGCGGCACTCAAGAACAAATAATAGGAGGTGGTTGTAAGATAGAGGAAATGGAGTGATAGAGAGATTTGAGACTGTGCATGCATTTGAAAAAATAAGATCTAGGGCTGCCAGCTACATGTCTGAGAGAATTGGCCCTCTGCGATTATCTATCTAACATCATAACTCGAGGAAACTGTTAGAATACTGAATACATTGAGGCCTACTTCTTTTTTCACTGCCTGTTTCACAAGTCCCGAAGAGCCCAACTATTTTAACATGTATTTGTGGCATTTGTGGCATCTAGCATTACTTTCCAGGATCAAGACAGCACTCACGTACGCAATTTCACGTACCATAAGCCTATAATTTTTGCGTCAATATGTTGACATATGTTACCATAATTGGCAAGTAGTGAATAGTAAAACTTTAGGCCAGCTACAAGCATACATCTTACACTGACACTTTATGAATCAACCCAGTCAGTAAGAAAACAAGATTCTGTCCAACGCATTGGCAGATCTTTGTAACTGATTATCTACTAATTAAATAGAGATAATTTAATATAAAAGAGAAAAGTGGAAGCTAGAGATTGAGCTTTGATAAAGATTTAGGGCATGATTGCATTACATTTCACTTTCTTAGATAACAGTCAGTATTAATTACTTGATTTTAATTTTAGAATTTTTCCAACATGGGCTTAATTTAACCGACTTTGAGAAATACAAGATGCATAGTGGGAGCAGCATTCTCAATGTAAAACACAGTAGAGATACATCAGAGCTACTTAAAAAAAAGTATTTCACATGTCATGGCATAAAATGCGTAGCCTGCCAACTCCATCAAATTACCTCAGTTTTGGCAACTTCTAACCTAATTTATTCTTTTAGGAGATTATTCTGTATACATTTAGTCTTTCCCACAATTCTACTAACTCCTTTGAGTGTAATTACATTAGGTTAAGACTTGCCAGAGTTGGCAGGCTAAGCATTTTATGGCCACAATGTGTGACCAAAACCCTATTTTTCATCTGAGATGTGTTTTATATTCTGTAGCTTTGATAGAAATGTGGCTTATTTTATATGGAGAGAATTGATTCCCCTCTGTATAGCCTATAACAATTCAGTATTTCATCATTATATCTTCTAATACATGCTTGTTTAATGAGTGGTTCTCTACTTTTCTTTTCTTTCTTTCTTTGTGTCTTCTTTTTGAATATGTTTCTTTAAAAAAAAAAAAAAAAGACAGAAAGGCTGTGTTCGATCTGGGTATTCTAGAACACTTAGTCCTGGGTTAAAAATCATGCTACTATTAAATTGTAATATAACTTTGTCCCATGTACAATGTGATGGGTCTACAAATGCTCTTTTATAATGGGCATTATTTTCAAATCGAAGGAAACAGATGAAGTATGAAAAGTAATTACAATTATCCAGTTTTATAAAACAGGGCAACGAATTGCTTGTGTATGTATTGTGTGCAATTAGTGAAAGTTGAATGATTACTCTATAAAATAGGCTACCATTCTACCGGAAGGATATTATTGTATATGTTTCCATTATTTTGTACATTTACATTAATTCTCTCCCAAGGTAAAGGTTTGGTATCTAATGAAAATATTTTGCTTTAAGTTCAAGTAGGAGGCCGAGTGACCATTGATGAACAGAAACCAACTTTAACTGACCAACCACGTACGTAAATTATACATATTATTGTAATTTGATACTAGTGTTCTAGTAATTATACATAATATGCAGTTAGTTTGGGTTATATTTATTGATCCTTATAAAGGGTGATATTTCCAGTTGTGTAACATGCCTACTACTTTGTGAAGTGTGTTAAAACTTCACTTGAATTACTGAAAACGTGCTCCACAGACACATTCCCTCCCCCCCCATTTCAATTTAATAGCGTCTTTCCCATTTTGCATTGTGTAAATTCAAAGGAGACTGTATAGCCCTAACAGAAGTGTTATATATAATTAACAATTGGGTTTTTGTAGCTATAATAATAACTCAAATCAAGAGCAGATCATATGTCAAGATGAGTAGTGATGTCCTTTAGTCACATATACCCTTTGTAAAATAAATATTTTCTTCTAAAATTAACTATGATCCATGCTTAAATTGCCTCATTTTAATATATATATATATATATATTATTTTAATGTTAAGGCTGTTCTATAAGTGCAACTGCTGATGTGGTATTTCTTGTGGACGGTTCATGGAGTGTGGGGAGAACAAACTTCAAGTACATTCTGGATTTCATGACTTCCTTGGTATCTGCTTTTGACATTGGAGAAGATAGGACCAGAGTTGGAGTTGTCCAGTACAGTTCTGATACAAGGACGGAATTTACCCTGAATAAATACTATAAAAAGAATGATCTCTTATCAGCAATAAAAAGAATACCTTACAAGGGAGGAAATACAATGACTGGTAAGTATTTTATTTTTAGTTTCAAAGTGAAGTATTGAAACTAATCATTGCAAGTTTGAAATAAGATAACTCTGTCTATTGAGTTGTTTATTGAATTAAAAAGCATGTTGTGAATTGTTCAGTAAAGACTCACTATGTTAGAAAATGGTTAGTATATCAGGAACAGTAAGCTAATCACGTATACGTCTTTTACCTCCCTCTCTGCACTAGAAATAGTGAGATGCCCACTTCATTGAACTCATATTTGTCATTACCTTCATTTCATTTTGTGTTTTGGATTTACTTAGTTTTATCTCGTATGATTCTTGCAATGTGAAACAGGTTCGAAAGTGTTGATTTGTAATAGTCAGGTAATATATTTGCACATGAACAAACATTACATGGTCATCAAGTATTAATGAGAAATATATTCTGTTACACAAAATGTATGTTATTTTTGTTAATGAACAGTTACATAATTATTTTAGTAATTAATTTTAATGCAAAGTAACAAAGAATACAAAATTAAATTGCAGGTGAGGCCATTGATTTTCTTATTAAGAAATCCTTTGTTGAATCTGCCGGCTCAAGAAAAGGTTTTCCAAGAGTTGCAATAATTATTACGGATGGAAAATCCCAAGATGAAGTGGAAATCCCTGCAAAAGAACTCCGGGATTTAGGAGTTGAAGTTTTCACACTTGGTAATTTTAAATAAATCTGTTAATTTTACTAAACATATATTTTTTCCAAGTAAACTTCAGCATAGTAGACATTCTCACTCATTTTCTGCCAAATGCCCTTTTTCTTTGTAGGTATCAAGGCTGCAGATGCAAAAGAACTTAAACAAATGGCTTCTCTGCCTTCTTTAAAACATGTCTACAGTGTTGCCAACTTTGATGCTATTGTGGAAGTTCAAAATGAAATAATTTCTCAAGTTTGTTCAGGGATTGATGAGCAACTGAGCGAACTTGTTAGTGGAGAAGAAGGTAAGCTGATCTATTTATCTATCTATCTATCTATCTATCTATCTATCCATCTCATTTCTAGGCATACAAAGATTTTACAATTTTGATACATTTCATTTTCAACAGCTGTTGAGCCTCCTTCAAGTTTGATGGTTACAGAAACTGCATCCAAATCCATGAAAATTACATGGAGACCTTCCCCAAGCCAAATCACAGGCTACAGGATTCAGCTTATTCCAATGATTGCGGGTAGTAAACAACACGTTCTAAATCTTGATCCAAAAACCACAAGCATCACTATGAAGGATCTGTCCCCAGATACTGAATACCAGATTAATTTATATGCAATGAAAGGGCTCACAGCAAGTGAACCAGTCTCAACACTGGAAAAAACCCTGGCTGTCAGAATACGAGTTGGTAAGTTTGTCATCTGCTACTTTTCCTATTCGTTTCGCCAAGCAAAATATGTTAGATTTACTCATCTTAGTGAAACAAATATTTATCTGATTAAACAGGTATAATACTACTTCACATAAATATTCATGCTTTTTCAAACGCTATTTTGTGTTTTGCAGAGTGTGCTAAAGGTGTGGACATAAAGGCTGATGTTGTCTTTCTTGTTGATGGCTCATACAGCATTGGCATTGCCAACTTTGCTAAAGTTAGAGCTTTTTTGGAAGTCTTGGTAAAAAGTTTTGACGTCTCACCCAGCAAAGTGCAGATCAGTCTTGTTCAATACAGCAGAGATCCATTTACTGAATTTACTCTAAACAAGTATGACACAATTGAAGACATTCTACAGGCAGTGAACACTTTCCCATACAGAGGGGGCTCAACCAATACAGGCAAAGCGATGACCTATGTGAGAGAAAAGGTGTTTGTTGAAAGCAAAGGGGCAAGGTCAGATGTTCCAAGAGTCATGATTCTAATTACTGATGGGAAGTCATCAGATGCCTTTAAAGATCCAGCAATCAAACTGCGGGACTTAGGTGTGGACATTTTTGCTGTTGGAGTTAAAGATGCAGTAAGAACTGAATTGGAAGCAATTGCCTCTCCGCCTGCTGATAACCATGTGTACACTGTAGAAGATTTTGATGCTTTCCAAAAGATATCTTTACAGCTTACAAACTCCATCTGTCTAAAAATTGAACAGCAGTTAGATGAATTGAAGAAGAGAGGTAAACAAGACAAACAAAACAAAGCATGTCTACTTCATGATGTAAACAGTCCAGAATGGGAAAATAAATAATAAAAACTCAAATCAGTTATGGATTTGGCCCTGGTCCTTACTAGATACATTGACCTGAAGAAAAAAAAAGACATTCTTTTGGTAATATGTGTCCCATGAAATTAAGTGCAGGAAGTTGCCTGTCACTGCTGTACTATAACTCCTATCATGTTCAGTGAGATTCTGACTGAGGCTGGTGGGAGTTTAGATATACCTCTGATGCAGTGGGCTAACGAGGCAACAACTTGCTAAACATCTTTTGTTGAATAAATATCCTATCAACTTCATCCAGTGATTCACGAAGTCTGATAACATTTTTAGTCCACAATACCCTTATATAGCAAGTTACAATTTTAAAACTGTATATGTAAATACAGCACATGAAATAATACAGTCATAACTTATGAATTATTGTCAGTAGAATAAACCCTAAATCTCAATTAAATGACCAGGTTTGGGCTGGTGATTTGTTCTCAGTCCTCGTATATGAGCAACATTTGATTGGATAATTCCAAGCACTATAAAGGAAGTATGTGCTGGGGTTAAAGAGGCATATATTCATTAGCTTTAGGGCTTAGGAAACATTTGTGAAAAATAGAGTTTCCCTTTAAACACAAGTATAATGTGAATAAATATCAATATTTTGTACAAAAGATATAAGACTTTAAATAGCCTTGAAAATAAATGTTGAAAAATTGCTCAACAATGTTCTGTGTGTGCTGAGCCCATATTACATCTCAGTGTCATAGTTATGCTGCCAAGAGTCAAAGGTTGCTGTATCTTGTTTTTTGTCAAACAATATAAAGTGATTTGAGAGAAAATATGCTCTCCATGGCACCCGAGAATGCCTCTTCTTTCCAGTTTTCTTCAAATAATATGATATTTACATTATCAATATCACTTTCATCCATTGTGACCGAGAACACTTAGATAGGTTTGCAATATTGTTACAATTAGCAGTCCAGGAAGCAATGTTCAAACTCGCACAAATAATTACCAAAGTTGTGTAATCTCTGTTTTTTTGTGAAATTTTTCTTGTAGCTTTGGTTCCTGCTCAGAACTTGGCATTCTCTGAGGTGACGTCCTCCAGTTTCCGGGTAAGGTGGTCTCCAGCAGCAGATGATGTTAGGAGTTATGTAATTAAATATCACGTCGCTGTGGGCGGAGAAGATTTCATAGTTAATGTTCCAAAGGACACTACAACCACGGTTCTCTCAAATCTACTTCCAGAAACAACATATAATGTTACAGTTATTGCAGAATATGATCTAGGAGGAAGCCCCCCTTTGAATGGAGAAGAGACAACTTTAGAAGGTAATTTATAATTATGAAAGGAACACACTAATAGAAACATTGTATATATTTTTAATTAGATGTGTTTTTCTGTTACTATTGATTACCAAACTTAGAGTTTGAATGTGGTGCTTAAAATATCGCTTATCACATTATGCACTACTGAGGAGCCTGTGATATGGTCATACCATGTATAGTCATTACCATCTTGCTCCCTTGTTCACCCAGTCCGACTCTTTTCAATGATACCCTCTAAGTCTTCGTTTGTTCTTTCATTCACTTGACCATATATATATTCAGAAATCGTCTTGCTTTCATCCTCCTCAATCACTAACCTAACTGATAACTGTTTTCTCTCTTTGTCCTGGCTTCGCTTCCTGTGCACATTAGAGGTAACCACTTACTATGAAGAAAGTAATATATGCCAACCCATCTAAAGTATATTTTTGTAGGTAGCATGATAAAATACTAGTGTCTTTCATGTAATTATGAATCACATGACATAAAAAATTTTTTCATCAGTCTTCTGAAAAACCAAAATATAATGGTTTAACCTTTGCATTGCTATATTAATAAAAACATGAGTCTCTCAAATTAAATACAGGCAATTAGTATTGTTTGTGGTTGTTAAGTAATTAATTGAAGCAATGTTTGAAAGTTTGCAGATAACACCTGAAAGAGTTAGCATTTTTAATACCCATTTGGTATTTTCAGTCTCCGTAGAAGTCAGGGGTTGACATATGTATTCTCTGACACACCAGCTGATCTACAGTGTGTGGTGACAATGGGAAGTTATTGGATAATAAACAATACATGTCGCATAAACTATCATAGTGCACATGTTATAAACAGTGTTTTGAGGAAGAAATGAAATGACTCATCGTTCGAGCCTGTTAGTGAATGCTTGCTGAGAAGTCTTCTTTGTTATCAGATGGTCTATCATGAAATAAATGCAAGTTGGCAAAGTTCTGACATGTTCTGAGTCAAGTTGTTATCTGCTTAATGATGTGCGATGACTTGATTAGCTTAAACATATTTCTATAAACAAATATTTTGTGAGACATATACAACACTTCATCAAAGTTTATAACTCTGTTATACAGACTGTATTGTAGCTTTGTTCCTTTGATGATTACATCTTCTTTAAATTCAGAAGCAGAAATGAAAGGATGGGCAGTATTTGGAATAATAAAAAAATAATTGGTCAGGGTGGTTACATCTTATATTAGTTCTATGTTTGCATTAAGGTTTATTGGCAATCAACAGTTGTTCTTAAATTTACATTTGAATTGCTCTTATGTCAATCATATTAATATCCTCTATAAAATACATATGATAACACAGTTTGGAAGATGTAACTCCAGAACATTCAATGCATGTAATAAGTTTGAGCCATACCATGAAGGGCGAGTCTGTTGTGGGGTGCTGAAACCAACACATTGTCTGAACATTGCAACCCTATTTAGCAGTTTTCAAGGTGCCTATTGCAAGTTTGCTTAGAATTGTGATGCAAGTGCATATTTTCACTCTTGTAACTGAGGAGATACCTAGCTCTCTGAACTGACCTTGTTATTATGTATATTGAAAAGAAATTTATATTGAAAATAATGTTTGCAAAACATACAGCCTACCAAACCTTTCTTTGTCAATGAAATAACTTGCTTTGTAGAGTGCATTTGCTCTGTAGAGTTAATAAATCTAGAATTGAATACCTGATTATTTATTTTTTATCTTTACAGTAAAAGGTGCACCTCGAAACTTAAGAGTGACAGATGAAACAACTGATAGTTTTAAAGTTGGATGGTCACCTGCTCCTGGTAATGTCTTGAGATACAGGATTGGTTATCGACCAGTAGCTGGAGGAGAAAGAAAAGAAGTAACAGTCTCAGGAAATAACAGATTTACAACATTACAAAACCTCCTCTCTGATACAAAGTATCAAGTATCTGTGACTCCTGAATATTACTCAGGTCCTGGAAAGGCTCTAACAGGATTTGGAGCTACAGAGGAAGGTAATGTAAATCTATTAAGAAATACAGTATTTGCTAATAAGAGGTATGTCTACACATGCTGATGGCAAGTTGCAAGCAAGTTTTTAGAAAATGATTGACACATTACGTGTGATTACACAAGTAGAAGAAAGTAGAATAATTACATGTTGATTAAGGCTGTTTAGAACTAGGTTTACAAGGGTGTCCTTAGGTTCCATAAGTACCTGTGGCTTAAGCACAAAGAAAAATGCTCCAGCCTTTGACCCATCACTTTACCCCACTCTTTTTTGTAACCTAAGACTCCACTCCTCTTCACTTATCTAGACAGTCTTTGCTCTCTTTACAAATCCTGCCCTGATATATATAAACTGTAATGTATCTACTGCACAGATACTCACACATCACTCCCAACTGGGGCTTCAGCCAGTGAAAATAAGTATATTATATTAAAAAGGGGAAATAAATACTAAAACCCTGTATCTCATAGAATGTTCCTACCAATCGGAAATTCTGTATTTACAAATATAGCCTCTTTTTTTAATATATCACATTCTTTGAATATTTTACAGTACTTGGAGAACCAAAAAATCTGATTGTCTCTGACCCTACAACATCTAGTTTGAAGTTATCATGGTCACCAGCTCCAGGCAAAGTATTGCACTATCTTGTTACTTACACCCCAGCTGAAGGAGGGGAACCTAAAGAAGTTACCCTGAAAGGAGATGTTTCCAATACAATATTACAGGACCTTGATGCAGGCACCATATATTCACTGTCTGTAAAGGCATTATACAATTCAGGAGCTGGATCCTCCCTGCCCGGAGAAGGAACAACTCTTGATGGTAAGATATATTTTATTGCTTTTTCTTTAACATCACATAAGAGATTAGTTTAATTAAAAAAAATGCCTTCATCAACAGAGTGAGATATTAGCATACTAAACTTGAAATGTGAACTTTTAGGTATAGAGCTGTATTTAGTTGTATTTTAGGTATAGAGCTGTATTTAGCTGTATTGGAGAGTTTCTACTTTTTTTTTAGACTTGTTCACACATGTTATAGATCAGTAGTAATTACCGGTTGTTCGTGAACTAGACTATAGTTCCCAGTAGTCTAATTTTAGTAAATACATAAGAGACAAGCAAAGAGTTAGGTGACATTGCAATGGCTTCCTGAAAGTTGAAAGGTCGGAGAATGAACAACATATCAATTATTTGATGACATAACACATAACGCCACTCCACGGTAACTCATCTTAAAATATGGGTTAAATTCCTGATTCCTATGAAAATATTGATCAACATGATTCCGAATTGAGGAGCACAAATAAGCAGGGTTATTTAATAAACCAAGAATTGGCTAATATTTACTAAACTAGCATTACAAATTTTAGGCCAAAATAGCCAAGTGGAAAAATAAACAATTTGGAGAATCTTCCTACTCAGCTGTTTGCTCTAAATTATAACATTTTTTGGTCAATGTGACAATACATTGTTTAGGAATCTGCTATTTAATAATCCTGTAGGACTGATTCAAGTAATCGAGAAATATTGACAACTCTGTTTGACGCTTTCATTCATCATTGGGCTCTAACCATATGCCATCAGTTCAGTAACTTTTTTTAAATATTCTATTCTAAGAATGTCTAAGAACATACCACTCCAAATTGGTTTTACATCTTGACTTTGCTAATAACCAAATCCCTTGCTGCTTATCCCTTGTCACCACTGCTATTATTAAACATGTTAGGATTTCATTTATACAATAATAAAACAGAAATAAATATAATTTTTTGAATGTCTTCATTTTTAATAATTTTTTTTTCTCCAAATCATAAGACTGAAACATTGTATGAAGTTTAGGGCAAGGGAAAAATGTGTATATCTTAAGCTAGTAGCCAGACTTAAACATTAATTACCACTACTAAACTGGAGGGCCAATGGCATACTCACCAGGGGCTGAATTTTCTCATTGCCAATGGCTAGTAAGCAAATCTGGATTAGGATTACCATTAGAAGTAATGGCAACACTTCCATTTATTCTTCCACTCTTTCTAGCTACCATTTATATAACAGTCTATAAAGTAGTTTCTGCCGATTGAGAAACTAATCTCTCAAGAATGTAAAATACATATATGGACCATGTGAATCGTTCTTCACACATTTTTTAGCTGTGCAAATAAAATATAAAGACAGTTGGAAAAAACTTGAATATTTCTTAAATGATGACAATTTACATCTTTAATGGGATATGTACTCTATTTTTAGCTGACAAAGTTATTTTATTGTTTGTGCACTGAAGGAAAATAACTATTTAAGCTTATGTGGGTGAAAAGACTTTTGATATGTTCCAGCCCTCTAAACTCCCCTTCCCCCACCGCATTAAAAGTCTGAGCTACTTTACTATTTAATGATGGCCAAGTTAAAATTATCTTATGATTGCCGAGACCTAATGAAATTTGCAGGCAGATCTGTAATTCTCTGTTTGTCCAGTTGTTTGAAGGCTCCACTTTTTACTATGTAAGCCATGCCAAAACCACATGTCATAGTCCAGATAGAAAATGTAATGGAAAATACAGGAAGATTAAGAGCTGGAAATGTAATAAGGATATACTGCTGTTGAATGCTACTGGTTTTGCGATCTACTCTCCCAAGGGCGAGGAGGTGGTAAGAAGAACTTTGGCATAAGTTCTCTTTTATTACCTTGAGGCATAGATTTGAAAAGCAAACACAGACTGGATTTCAAGTTGTTAATATATTAAGTCAGTCTTGGTTTTGTTTGTTCGGATTAAAACAGAGGTGAAATACTTTCTTTCTTTCCATTGCTGAAAGCAAAATTGAGAATAGCCCAACCCAGAGTGCTTAAATATGTGCCATCGGATTACAACACAGACAATAATTACTTACAATTCCATAGCTGTAGCTGAAGGCTAAAGACTTGCTTTGGCTACGGAGCAACTGTAATAAAAACATTATATTTGTACCTAGATGAACTTTTTGTACTGCGGATGAACGAAAAAACAAATCTATTTAGATTCCTCTTAATCATTATCTGTGCTGTGTGGTATTATTCTTATTTATAAGGCAACAACATATTCCACAGCGCTCGACAACAGATGAACTAACAAACAAAAAGTTGCAAAAAAAGAAAGGTTGGACGTACAGAGGCAGAAAGTAGCAAGTGCCCTGCTCAAATAAGTTTAAAATCTTATAATTCAGTCTTATTAATACAATCCTACAGTCACATTTCTACCAGTGTAAATCTAATATCATATAGTCATGCTTAAAGGGTTTTATGGCTATTTATCTATCTACGTGACATACGTGGCAGAGTAAAAGAAAGTGGTTCAGGGTTATACAATATATAGGCAAAGTGTATCCATCTCTACAGTTGACTGAATGCAGGGCATCTATAATATGCATGCACGGAAGGAAAGAAATTGATAGTGATCACGGCTGGATTTACATTAGGCAACACAGCTAGGCGCCTAAGGCAACTTGGAATTATGGGACATCTGGTAAAAGTAAAAATGCAGAAACAGTAAATTGTGGTTTTGAACAGACCCAGACCTCAGCATTAAAAGCTGACATTCTGCATTCAGAAGAATCGGTATGACATTATACATTTTCATATATTTATGTCCAACTCAGATTTTCTAGAGAAGCATTATAAATAGAGATGATAATTAAGGGAAATTCCAAGCACCTAGATAACTTACAAGCACATTGCTATGTAAGGTAAAACTACTTACCTTGTATAATATGCATGGTGTACATTTTTCATATTTTGGGAACTAGTTAGTTAAAGGAATACTCCAAGTATCATACCTACTATAGTCCTCTGTGTTTATGGTGCCAGCAGTGCCCAGGTGCTCTCCCAGTTTAAGTAGTCAAATCGAGTAGGAACTGTTTGACAACTCACCTGGGGTCTGTCGAACTAATGGAAGCTCCTTGTAGGGCTATACATAGGACACAAGGTCACACATTTAGGCTGGAAGAAAGGAGATTTCTAAGGCAAAGAAAAGGTTTCTATACAGTAAGAGCAATAAGGATATGGAATTCTCTGCCTGAAGAGGTGGTTTTGTCAGAGTCACTACAGATGTTTAAACTGCAATTGGATAAATACTTACAAAAACATAACATACAGGGATATAATTTCTAATTAGTGAGGTAACAGCTACTTGATCCAAGGAGACATCTGACTGCTATTTTGGGGTCAAGAAGGATTTTTTCCTAGTTTGTGGCAAAATTGGAAGTGCTTCAGACTAGGTGTTTTGCCTTCTTTTGGATCAACAGCAACAACATATGTGAGGAAGGCTGAACTTGATGGACGCAAGTCTCTTTTCAGCTATGTAACTATGTAACTAAGCTATCAAAGTAACTAACAAATTGTTTGCAAATGGCTTGTCCACCTACATTAAGAGGGTGCCAGGGTATAGTGGTTATGGATCTTGCTGTGTTCATTTAATTAATTGATTGACTTTGCAAGCATAACCTGGAGAATTTAGCTTCCAACAGAATGTGGCGTGCTGTAGGTAGAAGAAATGACCAGGTATTACCATGTGCCTGCCGTACAAGTGCACATTGACTTTATGTAGGAAGTACAATGTAGAAAACCTACCATTCACACACCATCACGAAGGCAAAGTCATCACGTGCACATAAGCATATACAAAGAGTGAAAGTGCAAACTTTTCAGACTTACATTTATTTAAATCTGTATTAACATATTTTTGCGATGCATTAGTTACATATTGCAATAAAAATGTATGTGTGGGAGTAATTTGTATTCCAGATGGAGTGTCCTTCTATTTCTCAGCAACCCTGTCTATATATTCACTCTGCACTGTCTTTCTTACAAAGCAAATACAAATGACTGTGTCTTGTCCTCTTCAGACCAGAGCACTAGCTATCCATCCGATTGGCATAAAGAGCATTTGTGGGGCTAAGTGCAGTAACAGTGGAGCAATCACCATGGAAACTCATCAAATATTCCTGCTAATTGCTTCACTTTAGATGTTGCATGAGAATTGCTCTATATACAGAACCCCCATTGTGAGAAAGTGAAGTCAGAGCCAAATGCACAAGTCTGTGTTTGAGGGAAATATTGTAATGATCTCACCACAGATCATGTGTTGCATATATCCTTTTGGTAATAAACTAGTAGAACTAGGCAGGAAACAAATTATTTCCATGAAAACCTATTGCAGTCTGACTTTGTGTGTAGATTTCAAAGCTTTCTTACATGGTTCCCTAGAGCTCTGTCTTGGGACTGTACTCACACCCTGGAGAATGATATAACAGATGCTCTCTCCATCCTTGGACCGTTTCCTTGGTCATTAATCTCTCAAATAGAAACAGCTTGATTGTTTTTCTAGCAATCAGCAAGTAGTCTAAATGTTAGACAAGGGGAATGTGGTTATAGTCATTGTAGTGCAAAGAGTTAATTATCAAGAGAATTCAGCCATGTTTCTTCTACTCACTGCTGGCGTCATGTAACACATGGCAAAACAGTCCATACGTAGCCTGATGAGGGAGACGAGCATCAAATGAAAGATGTACGACCAGCAATATCCAAGTTAAAACAAAAAAATAGAAAATACATCGAGTGCAAATGTAAACAGTTTATCATTCCTTTTGTCCTTAATTCAGAAATTCCCAGAGCTATTCACTAAACTCCGAAGTCTAAGAAACCTGTATGGCAAAACAGAGGTAAAAATATCCAAGCTGTGACTGTCTATAGTTGAGCTGGAGAATTTTTCCAAAATTTGCCTCAATTTTGCCATTAAAATGTAATTGGTACAATTCAGAGTTATGTTAAATGACAACATATTAGGCAATTAAAACACATCCAGTGCTATGTAGTTTAAACCCAATATCTAGCACTCTTGCAACTTGTATTAACCCACTAAAAATCAGCCTTATTCTTTACCAACATCCTACGCTATTCCATTCTATAGACATGATATCAAAGTCACCTACCTAGACCCTCTAGAGCAATTTAGCTTGCTGAAATGCTTTATGTGTGAAGAAGGTGTCATATTTTTTTTTTTTTTTTTTACAAAAACTGCACCTTGCTTTTGAATTTGCCACATTTACAAATTAACCTGGGTACTACCCTTTGGCTGTCAATCAGAGAACCAGTCATGTTACTTCCTGGTTTGATTAGCTAAGTGAAGCTAAACTCAAGAGACAGGCAATTGCTTTGCGTAACTGCTTTGCAAAGACTGATTGAACAACCATAGAAAGTCTTGCTGATGGAAAAGCAGAGAACTTGCAAAGGCTTCAGACAAGCGATCTGCAGAGCTTTTGCAATCTGTTTTCAGATATATCCCCAATAAAAAAAAAAATGCATAATTAAATGCATACGTGTTTTCATTGATGCTATATGTAATAAGTAGTGTGATTTAATTATTTATTTATTACTTGGGTGATGGAATTTCCCTTTAAATAAATAAATAGGTATTTTCATTTTTGGAATATGATCATTATTAGTCCTTAGAAGGTTAAATAAACCCATCTCCGAAATATATTTATAGTACTAATTAACTTTAAATACAAGATTACTTGTAAAAACAGCTTGTGTGCAGATATCGATCTGATGAAGTTTAGTTGGAAACCATTTTAATTTTACCTTGCTTTATAGTTATAAACAATAGGAAGCCAGATTTTAATCCGAAACATCTGTTTTAGGATACTACGTGTATATGAGTCATATTCTGTGCCATTGCCAGCTGTTTCAGATTTTTTGCGGATCTAGCTGCTGTTCTTAGCAGAGAGAAAGCAGACACAGGACATGTTCAGCAGACGAAGAAAAAAGAGCAGTACCAGATAGATAAACCAAGCCAAAGGGTACTTTTTAACAACATTTTTCTACTGTTGCTGCATATCATTTTAATGCAAAAATACTATTTTGCACAGTATATTTTAGCATTGGTTAGTTTTCAGGCAGTTAGTAATAACTAAAATACCATATCTCCCAAACACGATTTAGCATTGATGTGGGGAACTCTTCCCAGGATAACCTTTTATATGTTGTGGCATATTTAAAAATGTTCTACCTAGCTGTATTTTAAAGCATCTTTGTCGCCTATGGGATCGTTGCCTATTTTATTTGCATATATCATAGATCCCCGATGGTGACTTTGCCACTGACAGTGTGGTGGCCATGTGGTGCAGGTGAAAGTTACTTACCTTAACCTGTGTCTCACAGCCACCACCATCTTCTTCTCTGGGATCCTCATTGCCTCATGGTGCTTCATGAGTGAGAGTAATATGTATCATAGTCCACACTACTCTATAAGCAAAAATACCCTCGCGTAAGTGTGAATTGTTGCAAATTCAAAAATAATTCAACTAAAAGCATAGCTGACTTAAGGATTTTTTTTAATTTGCCTATTGTGGGGTAAAATGTGAAATTTACATACAGGTCTATCTAAATTGCCGTGAATGCAAAGTAAATTTGAAACTGATTACACAATTATAGATTATGCTAGCGCTAGTGTACTTATAATCTTAATTTTAATAAAGACAGGAGGCGAGTATTTTGCATTACTCTCTTTACTAAACTCCACAGCAGTAAAGAAAGTGAAAAAACATTTAAACCAATGAAAATGCAACATGGAGTATATTATCCCAGCAATTAGGCTCCCCCTCCTCTTTCGGAAGCGACATCGGAACAGGGAAGTAGATTATCAAGTAAAGTCTGTAGCAAAACATCAACAGTGGTTGTTAAAGGTAATGATGAAATTTCTCGGGATGAGCGGAAAAACAGGCACCAACGGGTGAACATCCGATAGGTCTTTATGTGAGGAATCGTAATCCTAGGGTTATGCCGTAGGTGGTCCACCTTCTTACAAAGTTAAACTGAAAGGAGAATATGAAAAGGTTAGGCACTGGTCTTAAAACTGTTTGTAGTCATGACAGTGATCCATCAGATAACTTTGAAATAGTATGATTTACGTGCTAATTGTATTATAGCAGTTCGAAAGTCTAATGATAACAATGTAGACAACATATCGACATAGCGGTTTAGGGAGAGTAAAAAACCGGAGATAATGGAGAAAAGTGAAGATGTATGAATAGAGTAGTTCCCCTCCTCTCCGGGTGGGAAGGGTGGGAAAATACTCACCTCCTGTCATTATTAAAATTAAGATTATAAGTACACTAGCGCTAGCATAATCTTCAATTTTACCACATGACAGGAGGCTTCCTATTTTGCATTTTTTAACGCTGATGAATAAGAGACATGGCCGCACCGGAGTTTGGTGGATCGGTAAGGAAAAAGGGGTAGAACAGCGATGTGGAGTCCGTCTTCGTGCGACGGGATATCCGGAATGTTACCCCTTCTGGGGAGACTGAGAACGCGTCTATATTGAACGCTTGAATGTCCGATACCCTGCGGAAGGAGACTAGGCAGAGCAGAATTGTGAGTTTTGCTGAGAGTTGTCGGAGAGAGAGCCTGTCATTAGGTGGCCAGTCTCTCAGGAATTGGAGGACTATTTTGACGTCCCAGAGTCGTGAGTATCTAGGGTCTGGGGGGCGTTGTAATCGGATGCCCCGTAGGAGTTGACATACCAGTGGGTCTTTACCTACCGGGATCCCTAGTATGGGGACATGAGCCACAGAGATAGCTGAACGAATTACGTTAAGTGATCTATAAGATCGACCTGATGAGAACAGGTGAGATAGGAAATTCAAAATGCCTGGAATAGAGGCCATAAATGGAATGAGGTTCCATTCCATACACCAAGTGGACCAGGAATTCCAAGCAGATAGGTAGCATCTCCTGGTTCCAGGAGCCCATGAGTCCCATAGTAGTTCCTTAGCAGTCTGCGATAGTTCACCGACTTGCCAGGCACCCCTGAAAGTGTCCAAGCCACCAGGTTGAAACGGTTGTCCAAGATGAGTGGGTGAGGGTTGCCTTTCGGATCTGTGAGAATGTACTGATGATGAGGTAGTAGGAGAGGATCGTTGTATGATAGGGCTAGAAGGTCCGGGAACCATGGTTGTCCCCTCCATAGTGGGGTGACGAGCACTAGAGAGGTTTGTTGACGTCTCAGGTAGTGTATGGTCCTCACTATCATGGCAAAGGGAGGGAAGGCGTAAGCTCCCGTGATGGGCCAAGGTTGGAGGAATGCATCCACTGCTGTGCTCTCCGGGTCCGGGAGCCAGCTGAAGTAAAGTGTCGTCTGTCTGTTATTGCGGGATGCGAATAGATCCAGGTGAAGTGGACCTCGGCGTTCCGCAATGTGGTCGAAGATTTGTGGATCCAGTTTCCAGTCGTTGGTGTCCCGCCAGTGGCGTGAGAACCAGTCTGCCGCGAGGTTCGTCTCTCCTGGGAGGTATTCCGCTGTAAGGGAGATGTTGCGGGGTAGGCAGAAATCGAAGATCTCTTTCGTTATTTCTAACAGGAGACGGGAGCGGGCTCCGCCCAGGCGTTTGATGTAGCAGACTGCGGAGATGTTGTCCATCCTGAGGAGGATGCAGCAGTCCGACTTGTCCTTTGCTAGGCTGCGGATGGCGAATGACCCGGCTAGGAGTTCTAGGCAGTTTATATGCATGTTGAGGTCCTGGGAGGTCCAGGCGCCTCCTGTCGATGTATCTTCACTCGTCGTGCCCCATCCCCAGAGGCTGGTGTCTGATTCCAATATTATGTCGGGTGTCTTTCCGAAGATGGCTCGGCCGTTCCATGCCTCCATGCTGTCTAACCACCATCTGAGTTCGTCTCTGACTTCCTCTGTCATCGGGACTGGTTGACCGTATGAGGGGTTTACCCTGAGGAAGGAGGCTTTGAGGCATTGCATCGCCCTGTAGTGGAGTGGGCCGGGGAATATGGCTTGTATGGAAGCAGAGAGAAGTCCCACTATGCGGGCGAGGGCACGGAGTGGAATGGTGTGGCAACGGATGGCTCTGCGTAATCCCTTGCGGATGGCCGCGATCTTTGATGTCGGTAGTCGCAGAGTGCTGGAGGTGGAATCTATCTCGAATCCCAGGAATTGTATTGTCTGCGATGGGGAGATAGCTGATTTTTGAAAATTCACTATAAAGCCCAGGGATGACAGGAGATCTGTGGTATAGCGTGTGTGTCGTATCAGTCTGCATTTGTCTGAGCAGAACAGCAGGAGGTTGTCCAGGTTGATAATGCAGCGAATTCTTTGCGCTCGAAGATGTGCGACCACGGGCTTCAGTAGTTTGGTGAAGCACCATGGGGTTGAGCTGAGGCCGAAGGGGAGGCATGTGAATTGCCAAGGAAGGCCTTGCCAGTGGAACCGTAGGAATTTTCTGCAGGATTGGTGGACGGGTACTGATAGGTACGCGTCCTTGAGGTCTAGTCTTGTGAACCAATCTCTGTCTTGTAAGAGGTCCCGTAGAAGATGTATGCCTTCCATCTTGAAGTGTTTGTATGTGACGTATTCGTTGAGGTGACGTAGGTTTATGACGGGGCGGAAATCTCCCGTTTTCTTCTTTACTAAGAAGATGATGCTGAAGAACCCTCGAGGTTCGGAGGCGGGTTCGATCGCGCCCTTCGAGTATAGGGTTTGTAGTTCGTTGTTGATGAGAAAGGTATCTTCTGTTGAGCAGTTGATGGGACGTGGTAGTTCCTTCTGTAGTGGTTGGTCTACGAAGTCGATGACGTAGCCTTGTATTGTCTGTAGGATCCATGCGTCCGTGGAGATGGAGGTCCATTCTTGGAAGAAAAGAGATATGCGACCTGCTGTACGCATTGGAAGAAAAAAGTGAGTGAAATGGCTGCTTACCTGAGGACCGCGTGGTCCGCGACCTCTGTCTGCACCTCGAGTGTAGGAGGATGGTCGATATCCCACCTCTGGGTAGAAAGGTTGAGGTCTCGTAGAGCGGGGGCCTGATGGCCAGAAGCGGCTGGCTGCATGGCCCCTTTGGCGGCCAGCCCGTCGAAAGACACCGTTGGGGGGGTTTTGTCTAAAGACTCTTTGCATTGAAGTCTGAGCCTTGTTTAGAGTTGTGAATATGTTTACATGTCTGCTCAAACCTTTACGAAGGGATCTCCAAATAGTTTGCCCTGTGCCAGAGGACCTAGTTCTTTGGTGCCTAACTCCACCAACTTCCCGTCTATGCGGAGAAGTGCTGCTTTACATCGCTCGGATGATAAGCGACATTGGCATTACCCACAAAGCAGAAGCATCTTTGTGCCCACTCCCGCACATCATGAGCCCATTCGCGTATCATAGTAGCGTTGAATTGATCGGCTTTGGCCAGGGCATCGTCGGCCAAGTACATTATTCTGGACAGTGGTCCTACTGAATCCAGAAGTTTATCTTTCACCCCTCTAAAGCCTTTCTGCACACCTTTGCGTGGGTCACGGCCACCTCGTGACATAAAGGTTGTCATCACCTGGTCGAATTCTGGTGTTTCCGCAACGTGGTCAGGTAGAAAAGGTCGTGGGCACTCTGACCGCAATCGGTTGTGGACTGTCTTATCCATGGATTTTCGTATCCAGAGGTGCATGAACCTCGCTAGGTGGTCTGGTGGTGTCCAGTCCCTTGAGCGTGGATGTCTTATTTTTCTCGGGTCAAAAAGTTTTTGTCCCAGCGGGTCGAAGATGGTGTCTTCGTCTTCCTGTGGGGGTTCCGCGGTATCTGGTTCTTGGGGTTCTCCCATGAACATGTTCTGCGGAAAAAAGGATTGGGATCTGGAGTCCGAGCCCCAAGCGTCCTCATTAGAGTCAGACTTGTCCGCTTGCCATTCATCTAAGATGGCCATGGATTTAAAGTGAGTCTCTTCTTCCTTAGAAGAATATTCATGTTGCGGGTTCGGGGTGGTGGCTGTAGCGGGTTTAGTGCGTTTAGCGGGGTGTTTGCCCTTGTTTGGGTTTTGGTGACCCTTATCTCCTTTCCAATGGCGTTTGCCAGTGTGGGCTTCTAGGCTCTTATGCGATTCTGGTGCATCAGAATCCGAATCATGGCAGGATAGGTGGGTTTTTGATGGTTTCCTCTTGTCGGAACCAGAGGCCATCATTTTGGAGAGAACTTTTTCCATGGAGCGGAAACTGCCTCATTCACCATATTTTGGAGATCTGTTGTTTGAGAGGTCTCCATAATGCCTGAGTATGTGTTTGGCACACGGCGTAGGTGGTAGAGGTCAGTATGCCAGATTTTTAGTCAGTATTGACTGTATGGATATCGTTATGCGGGCCCCAGCAGGGTGCAATTAGGTTTAAATGTTGTACTGAGTACAAAGAACCACGGCAGGGTTAGCAGATATATATAATACCCAGCGGGTATAGTAGTGATATGATAATACCGAGTACCCCAGCAGGGTCTAAAAGGTATAATAACTGGTTGGATGTAAACCAAATAACCCCAGCAGGGTTGTAATTAAATGGTACCCCAGCAGGGTATGGGTAGTGGTATGCAGGAGAAGAAAGTGTACCCCAGCAGGGTCTATGAGTATAATAATTTTTTTTTGTATAAGCACCCCAGCAGGGTGTATAGTGCCAATGGGCTCTGTAGTGTAAATTAGCTCCAGCAGGGCAGAATTAACCACTTGTTGTGATTTTTTATATTCTGGGCCTCACCCAGTATGATAGAGGTGGCCACAAAGCGACCTCCTTAGCAGCACAGTATAGGGGCAGCACCCCAGTCAGGCACAGATTAATCACCTTATGTGCCTTTAAACAGCTTATCTCAACTGACCTCTGTAGCAGACTGTTAGGAAAGTTGTCACTGCAGTAGCTTGTCGGTATTGCCGTCCTGTGTGGCAACTCGCGGCAATTCGCAGCGAATCCAAGATGGCGGCCGTAATCTCGCGAGACGCGGGATTAAAGATGGCCACCGCGAGTATAGCCGCGGCTGAAATCGGGCCGTGGCAAAAGCGGCCAGAAGGGGCCGCCGAGTGACGGTGAGGTAGGGAAGGGGGCAATAAACCTGGGGCGGAAAGAAAAACGAGTGGGAAACAAAGGTGAAAATAGAGAAAAGGAAAAAGGGGGGGGGTCAATACTAGGGAGAGAGTAACCCTAGTAGCCCCAGTAAACAGGATAAAGTAGTGAAGTCAAATACAGGATTAGTTGAGAAATATACAGATAACAAATATATAATATAGTGGTAATAATAATAAAATAAAATAAACATTCAGATCAGGTATGATAAGGGAAGAGCCAAAAACTCTGACCTGTCTGCGATGGAGCAGTAAAGAAAGAGGAGGAGAAGCCTATTTGCTGGGATAATATACTCCCTGTTGCATTTTCATTGGTTTAAATGGTTTTTCACTTTCTTTACTGCTGTGGAGTTTAGTAAAGAGAGTAATGCAAAATAGGAAGCCTCCTGTCATGTGGTAAAATTTAGGTCAAACTAGCCAAATTTGATCATTCCTTTTTTCATTTTGGCTATTTTGGCCTTAAATTTCACTTCAAATTCCCAGCAATTCCCACCTCTTTCACATAAATTCAATTTGAATTTCAAATGAGTCACATGCACTACAACTCAATGAGATATGTGTAAGCTGTGAGAAGCAGTGAGAAACAACTAATCATTTTCAGTCAAATTAAAGGAACACTGTAGGCATCAGTTCATTCAGTATTAAACAGTTTTTAATGTTTTTATGTTTTAATGCTAAATGAGATTCCCCAGCTGCCCATCACATCTGTGCTTCTTTGGCTAATGAGGGGATATTAGCCTGAGCAGAAATGGGCAGCTTTGATTCTGTGAGAGTGTCAGCTGACTGTTCTTAACCTATCAAAGCTCCAACTGATAGTTTGAATGGGTATGACTTCAAGGAAGTGTGTAATCTCTGCCTTAGCCATACCTTCAGAAGGGGCCCGGTCTGTGGGTGGCCACGAGGACACTTGTACAGTGTCAAAACTGCTCTTATGCGGTTTAACACTGCTTGGAGGGACAGTGCCAGGTGACTCCAAGCACTATAGCTAATACAAAGAGATGAAATGGCTATAGTGACTACATTGTCCTTTTAAGTCTGCAATTAGAAAAAAAGGATGCAATAGATACTAGATTTGCATCTATTCAAAAAAGCCATTCATATACCCCCAGAGAAAACATGCAAAAGAAAATAGATGGATACTTTCTTTGTAGGTATATGTACTAAAATGTAAAAAAAAAAAAAAAATGTACAATGAAGTGTTAATTTAAGATACACTTAAATGTTTTGGTGCTTAGAGCATCCATGTAAATAAAAAGGAAAAGTAAAATGTTATTGTGGCCTATGCGTAATCAGAGAAAATATGTCTAAATATTTAATCAGATTAAGAGTCCAGTGTGAAAACTCTAGTATTGTGTTTTTGCTATATTATAATTGGCCTCATCCATTATTATATTCACTTTGAGTTTTTACAGTTCTCACCAAGCCCGGGCTGGCCACCTGGCATACTGGGCAAATGCCCAATGGGCCATGATGGCCATGGGCTGAGGCCAGCAGGGGAGATCACAGGATCTCCCCTGCCAGCCCCTGCAGGGCCAGTACTATCCGAGCGCCGGCCCTGCTGTGTGTGCCTTCATGGGCCGGTGGGAAAGGCACACACACACACTACAGCCCGTACACACTATGCCCCTATACACACACTCTCTACAGCCCCTAGCCACACATATTACACCACAAACACGAATGAAATCGACCTATTTACACAATACCACACCACAATCAGATCACTCTACACACACGCAATCCCACAAGCTGGCTCCAAACACATGCACAATACACTATCCTGTCCCTTTTGTCCTCTGGTATTCCATGAGACAAGTTAAAAGCAAACACAGCGCAAGCATGTTAATAAAGTTGCTTGCGCTGAGCAGAACAAATACAGGGCCTTTTTCTCATGCTAGAGTTCTTCAGCGGGGCTCTGCGCATTGAACAAACATGCTCACTTTGAGAGGGGGCGTGCTTGTCATCATTGATGACAAAACACATCCTCTCTGGCCCCTCCCCCTTCTCAGGGGGCCGTTGTGATTGAAAAATGCCCGGGCCAAATTTTTCCCCCAATCCGGCCCTAGTTCTAACTTTATTGAATAGCCTTTATATACAATTCTCGCATTATTGAAGGCAGACAAAACTTAATATCCTGCCCAGTGTATTAAACTAGCCCCGTGATGTATGCATGCATATATATGTTTTGATGGTTGCAGGTTTATATTACTATCTGTGCTCCTATTTTGTTGGTTAGAATGTGATGAGCGGCATCTGGAAATTAATTAGAGCTGGACAGAATGCTTATCATTTTATTATGAGTTCAAAAGCCAAGAAAAAAAATGTTAACATTTCTTTATCTCACTGTTCCAGTTCTTGCAAAGAATGCCAAGCGTCAATATTTGTGGTAAGGGAACAGTATAATTTGTAGTTCAGATACAAGTTATTACAATGATTACATTTAACCATCTTAAGATGTTGATAAGACTTACAATGAGTAGATTTATGCTCATTACCAAAGCAGCAACGCTAGCATAACATTTTTGATTTATCGGGGGAACAGAAAGGCTTAGATTAAAAATAAAAATATAGCTTATCTAGATGTAATAAGCCAAACAGGTTTATTAGCTAAAATGGAAATTGTGGAGAATTGACAAGGGAATAACAAATTTTAGCCCAAAGTAGCCAATCTGAAGAAAATAGCAGATTTGCAATATGTTTTTAGTATGGATTTTTTGGCCAAAATTGTGCAATTCCCGTGACATTTCTCGACAATTCCTGGTTTTGTGAATAATTATGAAAATGAAAATGTTGCTGCCTTATTAAATATTCCTAGTCCATTTCAGTAAACTATCCAGTTTCCACTTCTAGTCTGAAAGCCTGCTGTCACATAGTTATTGAGACAAATGTTACAAGAGCATTATCGACCATTTGACCACTTGTAGCAAAGTTGTCTCAACAGTAAGCAAAGACTTTGATCCCGATGTTTAACTGCCCCAATATTTCCAAAGGCAGTAAATAGCAAAGCTGCAAGCCAGGTCAGAGATGAACAACTGTAAATCTTCGAGAATATAACCATTTGTTCCAAAAATCCAGAAAGTGAGTTCTATTTTTTAAAGCGTAAACAATAGTTACATTATAAAATCTGAATAACATAACTGAAGTGCAATAACCAAGCTGTGACATTAGCATAACATCACTCTCCAGATTTCATGGCATTGCAAGTACCTGTTTTTTCTACCATAAAACCTAATTGGATGGAGAAATCCGTATACAATGACATGCCTGCCACTTTACTAAATCCTAACTCACTTATAAAAGGCTATTTAATGTCAAAAAGTGTTTGCCCTCATAGTGACTAAAGATACCCTACATTTAAGGACAGAAACACTCATTAAGCACTTTAGGTATGTGAATCCATCTGCACTCAAGTGCTACATGCTAGCCAACGCTATCATAAATATTACAGTGCTGCAATGGATAGAAAGTGTAGCTTTAAGTTAAAGCACTAAACGGAAACACTTACACATACAGTAAATACATAAAACTCAAAATATTACAGTAACATGAGTCGATTCACAATGGAACCATTTGTGCAAAAACAAGTAGAATCCCCAAAACCAGAGAATGTTCATTGACTCACAACATTCTTGGATTCTAGACTTCCTTGGGAGTTGGGGATTCTTGACCTACTTGGGATATGAGGACTTGGGGCTAATGTTATCTAGAACAAGGGATCTTATTATAATCTGGTCATTTATTAAACAAAAAGGTGCAGAGTTTATATTAGAGCCAAGGAACCCCCCTGTTTCCATCTATTTTAGGAACAGAAGGCTGTGCATATCCATGCCCTGTATTTGGTTAAGTGTTTAGTGCGTCCCTAGTCCACCAGATAACTCTCCCAAAAGCCAAATGGTGGAGGAAAAAGTAGGGGCATTATTATTATTATTATAGCCCTCTACTAATACTGCTAATAGAAGAAGAAATTAGGTTTGCTGAGCCCCTATGGGAATTCTTTCTGTCCATTCAAATACATTCAAGTAAAGTTGAGCAAAGTGGCAATTGGTTGAGGTATTCTTATTACTTCTTATTATTTAGAAATGGTAAATTCTAGTATGATGCATCACATATTCTGAATTGTAGTCATAAGCCTGTATAACTAGCTAAAGAGATGTACATTAAACCCCCGTTCAAAAGCCCATATTTAATTTAAAGAAATGACTGTATATCGTCTAAAATATTTAATAGGCAGCATTTGGTCATAGACAGGAAGTAGTCAATTTTCTTAAAAGTATGTATTTTTTTTTCTGTTGCTTAGGATACACAAAATGTTTTTAGAAATCACTTCCCTCCTACAGGCTGAAATACATAGAGAATGACTTTTTCTGCATAATAAAGTCCTTGCATATAACAGGAAGCGCTTAGTAGAAATTGTGCTTTCCCTGAGAAGATAACAATGAGATGTTTCTTTGCATAAAGGGTAAAGATTTTATGCTGATTCATTCATTTCTTGAACTATGTAGTCAGCGTCTGGGTTCTTGACATTTTAAGCAAACCTCATGATTAACAAAAAAATATTCAAATAAAGATATTCGAAGTTGTCAGATTTATGAAAAACACATTTTGGAGTGAACTGCCATAAATATGAACAATGCACATAATTCAATATTTTTTTTAAATATATCAATTATGCCTTCAAGAAATGCAACAACATTATGGAATATGACAAAAAAAATCACAAAAATACAAATAAATGTTATAATTAACTGTTTTAGTATTCTTTAAAAATAAGGCAAATATTAATAATGTTGATCCTCATGTGGATCAAGAACTGTGTAATGATCTAAAAGTTGATGCTGTGAAGGTGATGTATAGTATATGTGTGAGTGTGACAGACAGAAAGACAGAATAGATAGATAGAGAGATAGATAGACATACAGATATATATATATATATATATATATATATAGATAGACAGATAGATAGATAGAGAGATAGATAGATTGCGAGATAGATAGATAGAAAGAAAGAGACTGTTTTGGACTGTTTTTGGTTGCATAAATACTCATTGAGAAGTATATTTTAGAATGTGATATATTGGTCATCTACGTTTTTTTTTATCAATCATGTAGGTTTTTAGGAAGTAACTCTTACTTGAAACTTTACAAGCCTCACAGCATGGTATTTTGCTATTATCTGAACGTTTTTGAATCTGCCCAAGCTAGTTCCCCACTGCTTTTAAATACCCCGCTGGTTCCTCATTTAATTGCCACTTCATTATAAATTTCAATAATGTGTTTGGTTCAGGAACATAAATCTGAATTTTTAATGGCAAAGGATTATTGTTAAACATTTTGTCAGTTTTATGATGTGTTACAGTGTTTCAAGAAAAAAAAAGCACTGCATCTGGATTCTACTCTGGTAAAACGATCCTGTGTAAGAAAAAGACACATATTACGTTTGACCGAAAAAAGACAATGGCTCCATTAACTATTTTCATTGGGCTTGTACAACATGCATTTTCAATTATGCTGACTCAGAGAAGGCAGTAAATACGCGTTCCATCTGAAACTAACACCACTGAATAAATATTTAGAACCATGATTAAATCCCATTTTCATTAGTTAGTTTTAACCAAGTTTTATTTCATGTCTGAAGGCAGAATGCTTTTTATGTTAGAGTCTGTTGAGATAGCAAGTGACAATTGCAAAGATTTGTTTAAAAGTGGACGACCTTATTCTTTGTGGTGAATTTCAAAATGTGGTTCAAAATAAGTAGAAATAATTCCTATTTTTTTCCACCCGATATCCTGATATTTGCACAATTATTTTTTTTGTTTTAATCATCCTCTCCAAATCTGCTATTTGATTGTTATTTTATAGCATGGTTTAGTAAGAAAATAATTTATATGCCATTAAACTCCAAAAGATTACTTGTGAGAGATTTCTCACATCTTACTTGTAGCTTATTATAGTCGGTATGATGCTAGAAAACAGTATGTCATTGTTTTTGTCAAACATTTTTAATCAGCTTGGCAAAAACCAGAGGAATCCCCTTTTCATGTCATAATGAAAAAATCTAATTCGCCCATTATCTGTCAATGTTTATATGTAGAAAGCCTTTGTCAATTTGGCATGCTTTGGCTAAATAGTTTTATGGCCCTTTGCTTTCAGATATGTGGTAATTTGGGGGATTGACTAAGTTGCGGGATTTTGTCAAAATAACGTAAAAGTAGAAAAAGAGTTGTATAATATTCCTAATTTATTTATATTGTACTTGTAATGGAGCTCCCTGTACCCCGGCTGGGTACCTCCACCAGGGACTGCTTCCTAGCTGGGGAACGGATACGGGGACTAGCTTTATGCACTCCCAGGGGCTGGACGACACAAAGCCCTGGGTGCTTCTTAGTCCTTACAAGGACTTTCCCACTGCATCCTCCATGAGCTGGAACAGTGATTAACCCTTTCCCCCCAGTAACAGGACGAGACACAGCACTGGAGGTAAAAACACTGACAATGCTTTATTGGTACAGCTTTCTTTTATGCACAGACCACACACAGGGGGTCTCCATTCAGTTCAACATACTCCCAGGCTGGAGAGGGATGGCATACAGATAACCATCTCCCTCCCTGGGAGATACCAACAGCACATGCAGTTACACACATTTAAACACATTACAAATATGGGGAACACTCAGGGGCTCTGCACCCTGGGAAGGGAAGGAGTTACACATATAAAACACACATCACTGAATAGCCCAGGGTCCCATCTAAGATCCCTGTTAATAGCGGGGCTATCGGATGTACAGAGCCTGAGACACCATCATGTAAAGTCTGGGCTCGAGGCTCTGTACATCCCTGAAATCAGTTCCAATGGGATTTCTTGGTTTAGACCGGTGAATTCAACTTTCGCGCCTAAACCAAGCAATAGCCAATCAGGTGAAAGACGCAAAACCAATTCGTGCCAATCAACGCTCAGGGAGGAGAGGGGTGTCGCTGCCCAATCAAGAGAGAGAGCGCAAAAGCCCTAGGCCTCAATTGGCACTCAGGGAGGAGAGGGGTGTCGCTGCCCAATCAAGAGAAAGGGCGCAAAAGCCCGGTGCCTCAATTGGCACTCAGGGAGGAGAGGGGTTTCGCTGCCCAATCAGGAGAAATGGGCGCTGTTTGAATGGGCCCTTCTTCTCCGATTGGTCGCCTGTGCCCCGCAGCGACCAATCAGCGCTCACTCGTGCCGACCTATCAGGAGAATGGCGCAAACCCAATTTAAATGGGCGCTCCTTCTCCCATTAGTTGTCATGGACTTCCAGGCGGCCAGTGGGACACCTGAGGCTGCAAAGCCGATTCACAGCTCTAGGAATTCAGCGTCTCTCTCTCTGGTGCATACTTCCACTTAGGTAGCACCGGGGAGAGAGCTCTTTGGGCAGATATGAGCCTGGCCTCGCAGTTCCCGGGTAGGGAGAGCAGTGATTATAGCTCTGTTAGGAGCAGGTAGTGCGACCCAAACCGCTAGTACCCCAACAGTGTCCCCACCAACCCAAGGGACCCGTTTGTGGAGTCCTGATGCGAAGATCCTGCAAGAGAAGCCTCTCCTTTTGATATACGAATGCTCCCCACTGGGTGGCATTTGCCTATACGAATGGTGGCCACCCAGGGGAGCACTCATTAGTTACTTCCCTTGTGATTTCACACTTATGATGCAGGTGCGAATGTTCTGGTTGATTGTTGTGAACATTCTAATGGGGTACCGGGGTTGTCCGTGTTCAGGAGACGAACGGGTTTCGTTCGCGTGAGCGCTCCCGAACGGTCAACAGGGTATATAACACGAAATACATAGAAATACCGGGGGAACTGTACATTACACAGGGGAAAACACACGAATAAGCAGTGGGCATGGTACTCAGTGACAGTGTTCTGTCACAGTACTAAAATATGTAATGCCTTTGTGATTTCATGATAATTTCCAAATTGGTGGAAATCCAGCCTGTTTCAGAATCCAGCCTGTTTTTTTTCTCGTTTTTATTTTTTCATAAAAATAAATGAAATACATACTATTCTTTCCTAAACAAGGAAGTAAAATCTATAAACTATGTCTAAAAAAATATGTTGATGTTATTGATTACAAGCATAGTGATAGATTGCTAAACTGGTACAATTTAAATTATAGCAGCACAATGAGGAGAGTAAATTCCTTTGCCATGTAGTAATCTTTTAGTTTCTTTTTCTTTGTAGTTCATGGAACAAAAATATATTTCATACAGCAAAAAAAAGAAAATCAGTAAATATATTTTCCTGGAAGCATTCCATCATTGCTAAATACTTTGTGACTTAAAATAATGTTATATTTGCTCTGTACATTAAATAATTAAGCAATCTTTATTGTTTATGCTTTGCTGAAATGTATGGTTAAATTTTACATCAGAAGGAAAGTTGGTTAAAAAAGTTATTTTAAGATTATTTAAGCTAGTTGCTGACTCTGACATATAGCAGTGCTATGCACTAACTGTTGAGTATGAAAAAGAAGCCATCCTGAACTAAATGTAAGGCCTTCTTGTGGCCTATGAGCTATCAGCAAGTAGCAACAGTGACAATCAAGTTTCAAGTGTGTTAAGAAAAAAAGTACTGTCTACGTGAGAAATTAAAGCAGCAATTTGATTAGCTAAACAGCCCAGCCAACTACTCTGCTCTTCCACAGTAAAATCTATTTTAGGAGCAGACATTTTTATATTATTTTGCAAGTTAGACCAGAAATTATAATGTTTTATAATTGCAATTGTTCTATATAAAGAAGATAAGAATACGTGGATATCAGTTGGTTATGCTGGGAATCATAAAAAGGGGCACAGGGAAGTCCCTTTACTTTCACACATGTCCCATATTCTTTTCCTTCTTTCTATAAAAACTATGTCACATTAAGAGATTTTGTGATTCAAGGCTTTATTATGGCAGGAATATATAATCACAATAGTATAACGGTGCTATAGTAGCGAATGTGAGACTTGCAGGTCCCATAACTGGGTATTAACATTTCAATGGAGCATAGAGATGCAGTAATCAATAAGTCATAGGACATATGAGGTGCTATAGCGTATCAACTTGTAGGTTTTGAGGCCTAGCTTGGTTATTGGTATTCAACATGCATAGTGCGTACACCCCATTAGGGACTAATTTAGTGTGGTACCTAAAGCCATCAGCATTCCTCGGTAGGTGGGTGGGTCCCTTCCGGTGGGGAGGTTAGCCAGGCTCTTCACTGTTTCCTAGCATTATTAAAGCTTGAACAATAAGGGGCAGTATATTAACATTCCAGTTACTGCTAGTGTGTGACTCGCAGGTCTCCTAACTGTGTGGTAGTGGTGTAATGAGACATAAAGAGTGCTTTAACCCCTTAAGGACACATGACATGTGTGACATGTCATGATTCCATTGTATTCCAGAAGTTTGGTCCTTAAGGGGTTAAAGGACCACTATAGTGCCAGGAAAACATACTAGTTTTCCTGGCACTATAGTGCCCTGAGGGTGCCCCTAACCTCAGGGTCTCACTCCCGTGGCGCTGAGGGGGGAGGAAGGGGTTAATCCCTTACCTTTTTTCCAGCGCCGGGACTTTCCTCCCTCTTCTTCCGTCACCGGCTAAATGCGCATGATCGGCAAGAGCCGCGCGCGCATTCAGCCAGTCTCATAGGAAAGCATTAACAATGCCTTCTTATGGACGCTGGCGTCTTCTCACTGTGAAAATCACAGTGAGAAGCGTGGAAGCGCCTCTACCAGCTGTCAATGAGACAGCCACTAGAGGCTGGATTAGCCCCGAGATAAACATAGCAGTTTCTCTGAAACTGCTATGTTTACTGCAAAAAGGGTTAAACCTAGCTGGACCTGGCACCCAGACCACTTCATTAAGCTGAAGTGGTCTGGGTGCCTATAGTGGTCCTTTAAGTAAGAATTCTGACGTGACAGATATTGCTATTGCAAAGTTGCCGATAGGATTTAAGTGTTCGTCGTTGTATCAGGTCAGCAGTGTGTCTAATTACATGAGTGTGTCATTGGTAATCATGTGTGCTGTGTTTTCGAATGGATATGGAAGGTTCTCTATGTGTGGTTCGTATTACAGCTGGTAGGTAGTGGTTATTTATGTGTGCGTCAAAGCTAGTACCTTTTTCACCTATGTTGGTTTAGGCTGAGCTTCCTAGGTTTGGCTTGGTATGTCCCCATCATCTTTAATGGTGATTATTTTAACCTGGTGTCCCCAAATTCCCGTCGGGGCCACTTCGGTTTGTGTTTGGGTGTCATAAAACTAATGTCGTGAGGTCCTCAGTAAGTTGTGCAGTGAAGAGATTAGAAGGGTGAATTTATAGAGACGGAGAGATACGGGATTCACATAGTCAAGTATTCATGTATGGTCTCGTGGGTCGGCCCCAGCACACCCTACGCTTGCAGCACCCGCACCCGTCACATACACGAACCATGGTTGCCAGCGCTCTGTGTGTTTCGTATCAGTGTCAGGGATGCTTGCATTGCTTTTGTCGATTGGATTTCCATAACTCTATTTAACCACTGTTCCACTGTCCGGGTTTTGTCCTGTTTCCAGAGGGCAGGTATCACTGATTTGGCTGTGTTTAGGCGGTGACGGTAGATTGATTTTTTTAAAAGCAGCTAGAGGGGACGGGTGGCGTGGATCAGTGCGTGTTCTATCTCGAGGGGTAAGGTTTCTCCCAATATGTCTGCAATTGTGGTGCCCACCGACTCCTAGCACGGCTTTACTCGGGGGAAGTCCCACCATATGTGTCTGATTGTTCCCACCGCCCCTTCGCATCTCCAGCAGTTGATGAGTACAGTGGGGAACACCCTGTGGAGATATTTCGGTGTGCGGTACCAGGAGGAGAGGAGTTTGTAGTTGGTTTCCTGGTACCTGGTACCTGGTGCTCACCGAGCTTTGTGTGCTAGTATCAGGATTTTCTCCCATAAGGAGTCTGATATAGTCTTCTCTAGAATGGTCTCCCAGGATCTTTTGAAAGTGTGATTGTTCTCTACGTGTTCGTATAGCAAAGATATTGCTTTCTCTATGGTGGTCTTATCATTATATAAGCTTTCAAACCATGTAAGTTCTCTATGAATGGCGGCTTTGTTTTGGATCGAATGGTAGAAGTGTCTGAGTTTTGAGTACCTGAAGTTTTGCAGAGGTGTCTGTGCCTTGCCATCTAGTAGTTCAGCATGTTTGAGTAGACCTATCCAGATGTACTTTTTTGGTATTCCATATGGTGGCTTTAAGGGAGTGTCCTATTATGTTTTCATCCAATGTTATCCAAAGTAACAAGTACTCTTTTTCTGCATATCATTGTACAACTGGAGTGTTAAATCAAACTGTTCGAGAATTGACATATTTATCCATTCTGCGGAGCCAAAGATTTTTCATCTTACTGATTTTCATGGGACACACTGCCTACCATTCAAAGTGTGAAATGCTTACAACCCAGTAATAACTTTGCAGCAACCACATTGTTTTCTCTTCAAATATTTTGTTGCAACTGGAAAGTAAAATACTTTGTCAGCATCTCGGCCCATTTAGTTTCCAGTCAAGCGTCTCCATTAAGAAGTTGTGGTTTATTTAAATGTTTTTTTTTTAAAACAACTAGAAGTTGTAGTGACTTAATTCCATTTATTGAATTTTCCATTGCCTTTTCCTTACCTTTACACAGTTGTACATTGTAATTGTGTGCTTCTATGATAATATATATTATCTATTTTTGTCTGTATATTTATATACATACGTTATATACACATTGATATTCATAAACAATTCATAAGCATTATCATAGTATCATAAGGAAAATTTTGGAAAGCTCTTCAATACAGTAACTGTAACTGACATTTATTTCAATCTAGAACGTGGCTCACCAAGAAACTTGATAACCAAAGACATAACAGATACAACAATTGGCACATATTGGACAGCGGCACCTGGAATGGTTCGTGGTTATAGAATTGCATGGAAATCTCTATTTGATGATGATGAGTCGGGGGAAAAGATTGTTCCTGGTGATGTAACAAACACGGTCCTGAATAACCTTACCCCTGAAACAAAGTATACAATTTCAGTATTTGCCAACTACAAAAGTGGAGAAGGAAGTCCTCTTGAAGGAGAAGCTACTACTGAAGGTATGCAAACAACCACACACACACACACTCACACACACACACACACACACTCACACTCTGAAACACACGCTTAAAGGAGTGAACCTGTTTAAATAAGGTGAATAGTGTTGCTTTACTGTATTACTGACATTTTATCCAGACCTTAAGCTTCTGTATGTGGACAAGCTTAAGCTTCTGTATATAAAATGTATGTGGACAAGCTGAGAACTTTCAAGGTTTTTACCTGGAGTTTTTGGTCCTGATAGCTCGATGATTGGGCTACTTTGCAAACATGTTAGAATCACACTGATATGGAATATCTAGAAAATGTATACATTATATATTTCATGCTTTGTGTTGGTTTCTCATCTTGTCGTACATGGGTTTCTGTGCACATATTCATATTAAGAGGCCATACCTTGTGAGAACACAATGCATTATGGCCAAGGGCATGCATTTTTTCACTTAAAATTACGTGTGCCTATAGTAAAGGTGTACTCCCAGCTAAACAAACAAAAATAAAAAGAAATGCTCCATATGTCTGGTATCCAATTAGCTGACAAAAATATATCGCTGAAGAATTATCTGAATGGTAGAACTCCTTTGAAGCTCGTGTTTGAGAATATATTTACAGTTAAAATTCCATATATATGATATAAAGACTTTATAGTAATTAACTTTTTTGACTTGGTATATTTATACAACATCCTGCAAAGAAAGTATTTTTAATACTCATTTTACATTTCAATCAACAAGACACAATGTTCACACAATAATTAACACAGTTAAAGTCATTTTGGTTTATATGACATTCATATTTTTCACTTTTCACTCCATTAACATTTTTGGATATCAGTATCTGAAAACTCTCATAAACAACCACATAAACTGGTCTCAACCCTGCTTGCAAAAGTAATTTTAAGTATGCCAGCTTATTACTAAGTTGATTGTATAGTTTGAACTTAGTCGTGGATTCAGTGCAGCTGTTGCAATTGCATTATCTTGCAGTATTTGGGCATGCTGTAGCATTGCAGCCTTTAGAGAGAAATAATTTTTTGTCAAAAATTTATATCTAAAGAATTTCAGGAAATTCTCTTGAAGACATCTGGTGGGAAATTTCCCAAGCATTTTTTTTATTTTCCAAAGCATGTGTGAAACATGTGGACAAAGTCTTGAATTTCCATCATTCTATAGAGAAATTACATTGAAGAAGTCTTTGTATACCCTTGAATGTAATGTGTTTTACACAAAGAGGCACATTTATCTGGGCAAGACCTGAGTAATTATAAGTCAAAGGCCTGATTTACTAAATTAATATTATAATATTATGAGACATATGGAGTACACATATCCACATATAGTATATATGTTAAGCATGCCCAATAAATTTACCACTGATGCCTTCATAAAGCAGTAGATCCATTAATTTAGTAGTTAGTAGACTCATGTGCACTCAAAAAAGATGAGTGATTGGAAAAACAATGACTGATCATTAGGGGGCAGCCACTAAATGTTAATTTTATTCACAGATTAAGTGAGCAGTGACCAATAAAAGGGTAAAAAGGGGCAGCACTAAAAATGAAATGAAAATGGAATTTATATATGTATATATATATATATATATATATATATTTTTTTTTTTTTAATAACAATATAATAAATATATATATATATATATATATACACACACATTTTTTTGTTACTGCTCCCTCTTTTTCCATCTTCTATTTCTCCTCTTACTTCTTCTCACTTGGTTTGTGACCCAAATTACATGAACATGCACCATTGAGTGTACTGCAAAACATGCACATACATTTTTTTTCTTGCAGTACACTGTCCAATTTTGACCATTGTGGTTCATCTCAATCATTCTTCCTGAAAACTATTGCATGGACCAAATTCGACTGAGCCAAAACCCCACATTGATTTTTTTACAGACGGATAGATTCAGATGAACAAGTTTAGTACTTACCGTATTTATCGGCGTATAACACGCACCGGCGTATAACACGCACCTCATTTTCAGAAGGAAATTCCAGGAAATTTCCCCCCCTCCCATAGTATTCCCCCTCCTCATCACTATGGTGTTCCCCCCCTTTCCATAGTATTCTCCGCCCCCTCCCATAGTATTCTCCCCCCCCTCCCATAGTATTCTCCCCCCTCCCATAGTGTTCCCCCTCTCATCCCATAGTGTTTCCCCCCCTTTCCATAGTATTCTTCCCCCCTCCCATAGTGTTCCCCCCTCATCCCATAGTGTTCCCCCCCTTTCCATAGTATTTCCCCCCCTCCCATAGTGTTCCCCCCTTTCCATAGTATTCTTCCCCCCCCATAGTATTCTCCATCCCCTCCCATAGTGTTCCCCCCCTCATCCCATAGTGTTCCCCCCTTTCCATAGTGTCCCCCCCCCATAGTATTCTTCACCCCCCCCCCCCATAGTATTCTTCCCCCCCTCCCATAGTGTCCCCTAGTGCACTTTCCCTCTTGTCCCATAATTACTTACCTGTCTTGAAGCGTGGGCCGGCTTCACAGCGCGCACCACGGTACTGGAACTATAATTTCAGGTTCCGTTTTTCCGGCGGGACTGAAAGGAAGTGTGCACACAATAACCGGAACCTGAAATTGAAGTTCCAGTACCGCGGTGCGCGCTGAACGCTTCAAAACAGGTAAGTAAATATGGGATATCGGCGTATAACACGCACCCATGATTTTCCCCCTATTTTCAGGGAGAAAAAGTGCGTGTTATACGCCGATAAATACGGTAGTTAATGAAGAAATTTTTTTTTTGTTAGCTTAATTTTAAGTGGGCTATATTCATTAAAGTTGTATTTTATTTTATAATATTTAATTTTCATGTCAATTAGTATCTCCAGAGGGTAAGACCTTGAAAGTCAACGATGAAACAGAAAATACAATGAAAGTAATCTGGCAACCAGCTCCAGGGGATGTTGTAAATTATCGTGTTATTTATCGTCCACGAACTGGAGGAAGGCAACTAGTTGCTAAAATGCCACCATCAGCCACCTCTACGGTGTTAAAAAGACTTCAGCCTCTAACGACCTATGATATCACAGTTATCCCAGTGTATAGGACAGGGGAAGGAAAAGCTAGAAAAGGAGACGGGACAACAGGTATGGTTGTTATGAACAAATTTTGTATACTGAAATATATAATCATAAATAATATATATATTTATAGATGTAAAAAACAGATAAAATTTGTATCTTGTTATATATATAAAAAACATAATTTGTTGATACTTGTAGAAAAGTTACAGTTAGATAAAGTTGAAGCGGTGCATGTGATTAGTTGTGTTACTGGTCCACAATTCAATCATTTAAACAAATAATTCAGTAAGCATTTCCTATATAAATATGAATTCAATATTTATGTATCCATAGTAGGTGGGGATTCATTTCCTATGGGACTATACTGGAGCACTCCCAAGATTAAGCATTTCTATAGCAGATACAGAGTTAAAAAATCCTGTATTTTTGTTTCAATGATTTAGGCTGATAAAACCATTTGGTATTGTGTTAACAGTGAATCATTCGTGCGGTCTGAGATAAATGGTTATGTTCAGTTTTTTTCTGAGTACATTTAACATAATATTTAACTCAGAATTATATACTGTGTATATAGTTATGGGGAATATTATCTGCAAATGTGTGCCGAATAACATTTGATAATATCTTTATGCAATAGAACATTTGATTACCTTATTAAAAAATGTGAAATAATTTTATGTACTTTTAAAAAAATGTATTAGGTTTAAGAAACTGTTATTTTGCTTGTGATATAAACTGTAAATGATACAAATTATAAAATAAAGAAATATTTAGCTTTATTTTTCTACAATATATATTTTTGCTATAATTTTTCCTAGCTTCTCCTTTCAAGCCACCAAGAAATCTGAAAACATCTGATCCAACTACATCAACTTTCAGAGTTACCTGGGAGCCTGCTCCTGGTGAAGTTAAAGGATATAAAATCACATTCCATCCATCTGGAGATGATAGACAACTTGGAGAACTTGTAGTTGGACCGTATGATAATACTGTTGTGTTAGAAGAGCTCAGGTAGAACATCTTCTTTTCAACTTATTGATATTAAACATAACAATGTGGGAAAGTAGCAGGACTGGAAGTGAGAGTAAAGTGTGTCCCTTTAGGAGAGAGCAAGCAACATGTTTGTGAGGTAGAAGTTACTTTGGGAGGCCATTCATTTTTCTGAAGAGATGGGGTTTGATGGACTTCTTAAATGATTGAAGACTAGGGAATAGTCTATCTATCTATCTATCTATCTATCTATCTATCTATCTATCTATCGATTTTATCTGCCTTTCTGTCTATATTTCTAAAATAGTTTTTTACTTTTGCAGGGCTGGAACATCTTACAAAGTACTTGTTAAAGGAATGTTTGATCAAGGAGAAAGTTTTCCTTTGGTTGGACAGGAAATGACTACAATGTCCGATGCTCCTGATGTTGTTTTTGGTCCTACAGGTAACATGACAATCAAATTCCCTAATAGAACATAGCAAACTGGACAGTCAATCATAATACTTTCTCAGGCTTTAAGTTTAAAAACACATTCCACATTCTGTGGAAGTGAAGTAAAGGGTTCAAGGCACTGTCAAGATTTGGGACACATTGCTTGGACACAGTGGCATGCATGCGGTAAAATAAAAATTTCTCTCCACTGGAATCAAAATCAGAATTTGTCCCCCAACCAAGCATTTCTCATAGCACCATGCAGTCAGACTAGTAATGCTTTCTTGGAATCAGCCAGACCCATCAGATTGCTAACTGATGATGCACTGTTTGTTAGTCCTTATATGGCATTTCCAGGGTTCAGAGTCCAATAATGGCAAGCTTAAAACCACTACAGCCTAAGCTTGACATTTTGCATATTAGGCTTCAGTGCTGCTACTTGGCTATAGAAAACCATTGTGTGAAGTTCATAACAGACTGTAATTGTTCTGATGATGCTTCTAGATATATTTTAGTAGTACAACCATGGACAGAGGATTTTTGTTATATTTTAACCACTACCACTGTCCTGTTATATGTCCTCCCAATTTGCATCTGAGCTGTTGTTGACCCTGGATATTTTCACCTCACAATATCAACACTTTTGTCCTGTTGACCAGAGCAGCTCTAGCAGGTAGAAATGGGATGAACTCATCTGGTGGAAAGGTGATACTGAGCGTCCTTGACTGCTGTAGGAGAGGCCATTCTGCTGTCAGTACTTTTCTATGTAAATTGAATTTGCTGTGTGTTTAGTTTTATACAATTCCCACAATAACTGATGTTGAAATAGTCAAATTGGCTAATTGATTTTGGCCTTGTAATTTATGTACATAGCTGCTATTATCTGAACCCGTTTTCTTAAAAGCCAGCAGAAAATCAATTTTTGTTTTATTATAATAAACAAAATAATAGTATCTGAGTTGTCTTTATTAACAATCATCTCTTTAACAAACAAATACTGCAAATTGACTATAAGTTTTATCACAATGAGAGATTTACCAAGTGCCAATATTCTATAGATACACATTTTAAAGAAATAAGAGAAAACTGCTTCAATATCCACTGAATTTTGTAATTTCCCCAGATTTGCAGATGAGATATAACATGGGCTCAAAATACTTGTAATAATAATTTGTCATTTATTTAATATGTTTGTAGTGACACATTATGCTGTCTGTGTTTTGTTTCATAAATGTAACTTGTTTCTGTTCTTTGATAAAGTCTAGGTATTTTATTTTTCACACAGAAGAAAAAAATCTGTAGTATCATTAAATACTAAGAATATATTCACACTTTCAACAATATTGGATCAATGTTATGAAGCATTCCTGAAAAAAGTATCTCACGTCACGAGTAATGAATGTGGCAGGAGCTCTCTAAATGAAATGGTCACTTAACCATCACAGGACACAACGGAAAATAAAAAATATCAATGATAGAAGAACAATATAATTTTTATTTTTTTTTATAATGTATTATATGTTGCTATGTTATGGTTTTTGTTACATGTTTAAATTTACTTTTTCCTCCACAGAGAGTTTAAATTGATGATTTATTTTTGTAAATGTCACCTTGGTCCTCTAATAACTCTTTCAAAATGTGTTCCTTTCATTCGTTCATCTTTTTTGTCTTTATATGTGATGTGTATGTGCTTTTATATGTTCTTTATTCCTCAGCTATGTGTATTCTTTTTTACCTAATGACTTAATATATGTGAACATGTTGACTGTTATACTTATATCTAGAAAAGCTACTACAACTATTATATTTTGAACACATTTAATACATTTATATACAGATTATTGGAGAGCAACGGGGGTGCATTATAGTTTACATGGGGAGCTGTTTTACAGATGATAATCAGAAATGTTTTTTTTAAACATTTTTACAAAGCACCAGTGTCTTGATCTCACTTTTAAATTCTATTATTTTGTAATGTGGCAGGCTTGGAATGCAAAACTAAAGCTGCTGCAGACATAGTATTGCTGGTAGATGGCTCTTGGAGTATTGGACGACCAAATTTCAGAACTGTCAGGAGCTTTATCTCACGACTGGTTGAAGTTTTTGACATTGGTACAGACAGAGTACAGATTGGTAAGTTTATTTATACCTGTAAATAAAAGTGCTCTATTGTTAAGGGTGCCTGCAGAAAAACAGGGTCTGAAAAGTCTGAAACGTGATGCCCATCTGTGCTCTTTTGCATATCCAGCAGAGCATTTTGGGAGAATTGTTGTAACATATTCCTCAGTACTGCTGTGCCCAAGACATATATATTTTTATAAGATATATATTTTTGTAGGTGATGCATAACAATAAATTCTGAATCTGCATCAATCTATTGAGAGTTTTATCATGTTTTGCTCTCACCACAATATTATGTGTATAAGTGAGAATACATCTTTGTATGGTTCTAACATGAACCATTGGTAGTGAAGATTATGTTTGAAATTCTGAAAATACTTTCCTGTGAATTGCACATATTTATTGATTGCTTTTGGCCGAGTCGTTTCCTGTACGGTTTTCTTCATCTAGTGCAGTTAGAGCCTGAACTGCCAAATATTTTGATGTTCTTGAGATCTGAAGCCAAAAATAAAACCTTTGAAAACTAACTCTGATTTCTGTGTATATTTTCATTTCAGCTCTTGCCCAATACAGTGGAGACCCTAGAACTGAATGGCAACTAAATGCTCATAGCACAAGGCAGTCTTTGTTGGATGCTGTGACAAATTTGCCCTATAAAGGAGGCAACACTCTTACAGGTAAATGTTCACTATTGAATACATTCTTCTAATTTGTAAGATTAAGTTGGCTATATTTATTGGTATTTTGTATTTTATCATCAAGTTATTGTTCCGTAACAAGAACATATTAAGTGTGTGCAAAACATTAAAAACAAGCAGCTCAAATAAACACACTCGTGAAAGGTACTTTACTTTCCTTCACCAAAATAATCCTAAATAACAATATATATTACACGTGCAAGATGTGTATTATAAATGACATGTTCTAATTATATGTTATAACATGCACTGATGTTTCAATAGGTTTAGCTTTAAATTTCATCCTGAACAATAACTTCAAGGCAGAGGCTGGCATGAGGACTAAGTCACGGAAAATTGGTGTACTCATAACTGATGGAAAATCACAAGATGATATTGTTGCACCATCGAAAAGACTGCGGGATCAAGGAATAGAGCTATATGCTGTTGGTAAGAAGAGATATTGTTTAGGGAAATGTCCTGTGATTCTCATCCCAAATTAAATTAATTTATTTTTAAAGGAACAAATACACAAACATGTCTATAGCTCTAACTATTGATTTGCCCATTTTCCTACTTTATTAACCGATTAGGAACCTAAGGATTTATATGGCTTATAGTATCACATTGGCATATCATTGGTCTGCTTGGTAAAAGGTTAAAAGCAGGAAGCAATTGTCTACCTAGTCCTCACAATAACTATTATTAAAGATAGCTCCTACTAGTGCAGGCTGGTCCATATGTGCATGTGGATCAGTGCTCCCCCAGTTTTTGTTGCAATAAAAAAAAATCTGTTGTGTTAAGGAACAGTGATCAGTGTGTGTTATTGTTCTGCAGTTTTGTCCCCGTACCCTTTATTGATGGCTGGAGATAGTACTGACATGCTAAGTAACTATAAGTAATACGATTGTCCTGCTCACACCTTTAAGTCCTCACATCCTTTATGAAGGTGTCAATGAAAAAAGCTGACATTTTGGCCATGCACAAAATGCCTTTCTCATAACCTTTTTTTTCTAAGACACCTTATTTAAGGATCTGTGGACTTTAAGGTTTGTGCTGGACATTCTTATTTGTTTATGCTATTGTTGGGTGTAGGTGGAACCAGTGTCTGTGCACCCTTAAGTGATTAGAGTTTTCATTGCTTATTTAGCAGACTAAGCAACTAATAATTTCAAGAAGTTGGGATATTTTTCCAAGTATAGACCTCTCAAACATGTTAAGCTTGTTTTAACAGAATTTCTGACTTCACCCATTCGTTTTGCATTGGGCTGTCAGATCACGAACTCCCTAAAACACAAGCAGGCATATTGTTGTACTGTCTTCTAGGACTGCCATTGGTTAATAACTTTGAGGAGTGGAGTCTGGCCTCTTCAAAGTGGTTGTTGCTTTTCATATACGTATATTATAGGTTTATAGTTTTGAACAGGGTGTGAAATCTAATTGGATAAGTATATGGGATGATATTAGCAGAATCCAACAAGTCCAGGAGCAGAGTGAAATTCGGGTAGAGTCTAGCACCCCACTATCTTTAAATTTCACCAGTTGACACTGGCTACTAACCTTCACAAAATGTACACACATAACTTTAAGCTGTTGACTATACTATACTACCCTATACAAGCCACAAAGCAGGTAGAAGTAAGTTGCCGCATTGTTTCTGTTAATTAAAAAACAAACAAAAACAACAAACACAAAACAAAAATAAATAGAATTCATTACCATTGCTTTAACCCCTTAAGGACCAAACTTCTGGAATAAAAGGGAATCATGACGTGTCACACACGTCATGTGTCCTTAAGGGGTTAACTATGCTCAAATCCAATCACAATTACAATTTATAACTTTGAAACAGCTTCTGTGTAGCCAGCCAATGTTTAGCAGACATAGAATTACAAATACTATATGAATGAAACAGAGTATTTTCTTTTCTTATGCTTTATTTATTTCTGTTTTTTTTTTCACTTTCAAAGTTGTATAGCTGGCAAAGCATGAGTGCAGCAGTAACATACTTTAATGAAAAAAAAAGTTAAAAAAGCCAACTTCCCTCCAGGCTCAAATTATTTGCTGTGAGGCTGGCTGAATGCCCAAGATATGAGCAACATCTGCCAACCTCCTGCCCAACAGAGGATAATGAATTGCACACATTACACAAAAAATCAAGAAACCAATAAGCCTATGATTTTTTACTAATACTGTTAGGGTCATCTAATGTGTTATGGAAAAGAGGTTTGAATACATTTTGCAGATAGTTCAAAGTGTTACTGAGTATCACTGTGACTGATCACTGCTCTCTTTCAAATAAATCCTGTTGTGCCTCATAAGAATTAGATTAGAATCTTTTAAGGAGTAAAATGCACTATTACTGGGAATGTCTCAATACATTGTACGTAAATGTAATGCTGAATAAGAAAAATATTTTAATGGCACATGATGAATGTACTTTTAGCATTTCGCTAAACACTGAGCTGTAAAACATATGACCTCTAGTTCAATGAAGAAGGATTAATATAAGATTAAACCAGAAAAAACTCCATCGGAATTTTTGCCAGACATGTTCTGCAGAAAAATCCAGTGCATTATAAACCATCTGGCCATGAATATCTAAATATAGACTTCTTTTAGATCCAATATTGAGCAAAACATGCTATCAAATGAAATAGGTTTATTCAGGTAATGCTTATACAAATTGTGTGAAAATTAAATGAATTACAAGGTAACAAAATTATAAAATGTCAGTTTAGGATCCTAATCTCTAATATGGACGTTATAGCTTTCTTATAGCTTTTGGAATGTGGAATAAAGAAAGCCGACAGGCAATCAGTGAAGGGAACTTGGTAGCATATATATTGGACTAAGTTTAAATTACCGTAAATCCGTCATCTGCAGTCTATTTTTTTTACATAAAACAGTTTAATATAATATTCCCAACACATTACTACTGCTTAAATCTAACCTAATTGTGTAATGTATAACATTCAGTTTAAAATATAGACATTTTACAATGTGGAGATGGTCAACTTTACTTGCCCTAAAATCTATACACTCTCTGCATCGCTTGATAAAAAAGTATCTATAAAAAAATGCATCACTTGAAAACAAAAACCAAAAAAACAACCCATCTATCCACTAATTCATCCATCCATCAGCCATCTATATGGATTTTACAGTTTCAATTTATGAATTCATTTAATACATATTTCATCCATCTTTATGAATTGAGGTGTCAATAACATGGTACATTAATTATTTAATTTCTAATATTTAACAGGTATCAAGAATGCAGATGAAAACGAGCTGAAAGAGATTGCTACCGATCCAGATGATATATACGTGTACAATGTTGCAGATTTCTCTCTCCTTAGTAATATTGTCGAAGACCTCACAACAAATCTGTGCAACAGTGTTAAGGGCTCAGGTAAATGTTATACTATATCATTGTAATATGCAAATTTTATGAAAGAACTGTATGTATATATATATATATATATATATATATATATATATATATATATATATATAGTAATTGAAATTGTTCATTTTCCACACATTTATTATCTTCTAAGGAAATGCCCAAGGAAGCTCATCACTGAAGTACAATATAAGTACTCCTAAAATAGTGTATATTGCCGTTCCCTGGCACTCCATTCTATATATGTTGACATTCCAAACCTAATATCAAGAAAACGTTCTTTATTCATGTCATACAGCAATGATTTGAACATAACTTTTAATTCTGCAAGAATCTTAGTGCAGAGGTAAGCAACCTCCGGCTCTCCATATTTTGTGGACTATCTCTCCACAGTCGTAAAGCTGGTAAAGCATCAGGGGAGATGTAACCCACAACATCTGGAGTGCCGAAGGTTGCCTACCCTGTCTTTGTGTATATCAACATTTCAAATGATGAATCTCATTTAAATTTAAACATAGGTGATGAATTAGAGCCACCATCAAACCTGGAGACATCGGAGCCTACCCCTCGGACTTTCAGAGTTTCATGGATTCCACCTTCTCACAGTGTGGACAGATATAGAGTGGAATATTATCCAGTGTCTGGAGGCAGAAAGCAGGAGGTGAGGTTCTCAAACAATAAGTCATTTTTAGTTTTTTTTTTTAAACCATTAGATTGTGATTTAAGTCCTTGTTATTTAATCAATTTATTATTTTCAATTTGAGTTCCACATTAGTATAAGGGTGATTTAAAACCTGGCTGCTCACTGTTAATAATACAATAAATATATTTACTGTGAAAGTCTTTTTTATTTATAAACGTTTTCCAAAATACATTTGTGGTTACATAAAGCTGTTGTTTCCAGGTAATTGTCGGCAGATCGGAAAGAAGTACTGTATTGATTGATCTAAAACCAGAAACGGAATACTTTGTGAATGTGTTCTCTGTGGTCGAGGGGGAAAGCAGTGAGCCTCTATCTGGCAGAGAGACAACCTGTAAGTTATCTTTCACAAATAGCATGAGACCCATATGTAGATAGTGCACTTTTTATTTGCCTTGAAAATTCACTACAACTTTCTAGCAAAGGGTATGTAATGTGAATATAACATTTTGCCCAAACTGTATTTATAATTATTTAAGAAGTATGCGTGTCTTTACTATGACATTCTATTCCTGTTATACATGTAAATTCAGAAAACCTGAGTAGCTTAATATATATGGATTCATCTGCAGCAACTTACAGGATGATGCACTAAACTTTGAATTGAAGTGAGCTCAAATTCCAAATGGCAAAAATTAAACTAAGATCAAGCGACTATACTAAGTTTGAATTTCTTTCAGATGATCTATTTTAGTCAAAATGTTACCGTTCAGATTTTAATTTCTGCTATAGTCGGGTTAGCCTTTCCTCTTTTCAGTACGCACAAACAGAGTACCATTAAGTTTTGTAAAGCTTTAGACTCTCGGACTTGCTTGAAAAGGCAGACAGAGACTGGCTCTCACTCAGTAATTATGACATTAAGGCGAGGAGTTGGTGAATGGGTAAGACTGAGGTGGAGACATGGTGAGAAATCAGATAAGGAGTTGGAGACATTATGTCAGTAGGTGGGGAACAGTGGAAACATAGGTTGGGGAAAACTCAAGAATGAGGTGAGAGGACACACCAAGGTTCTGTGGAGTTGAATTTAATAATGGCATCTGGAGGAGGATAGGGTGACACAATGGTGAAGACAAGGGTGAAACCGAGGTGAGATGGGACAAATTGTAAAATTAAAGTGGGGAGAAGTTGCGAGAAGGTGACACTTGGTAGGAAGAAAATAGTGACATTGGTGTGGCCAATTATATCTTCAAAGGGCAGATAATTTTCAACTCTAAGTAGGAGCCAATTGGGACAGAATCTAAGGAGTTACGGTGTTTTTGAAGCAGTCTTTGGGGGGGGGGAAGGAATTATAAAATTTTGCTTTAGACTCAAGACATGCTGATTTTAGGAACCTAGTAAAGTCTGTGAATGCCACCATGGCAACAGTTGCTTACAAATAAACAAACTAGAGAACCATTAATGCAATTAAAGGAGAATCAACTTTATACAAGTTATCTGTGCATCTAGTTAAGTGAGCTCCTGGAAACCATTAATGGTATAATGCTTGAGTAAGGAACATCGCAAACAGATAATTATTTTCTGTGTCTGTAATTAAGGAAATGTGCTTCTTCCATTGTAATTGCATGGGTCATCCACCCCACATTTTTGAACACTTTACTCATTTTCAGATATAAGATTAATGCATGTGGTCCCAATTTACTCATGCTTAGAGTGGCTAAAGGTATTTGACAAGTAATTGTATAAATCTGAAACATGTTTAGTACCGGGAAATGACCAAGGTGATTGATCTAACAAGTATGATGTTTCACCATATAATAGTAAATAATGAGAAACAAAGCCAGTAAATAGCGTAATTTTATTGTTGTATCTTAATACCTTTAATCAGCCAACACATTCATGGTTCTAGATAATTGGTACTTTATGACAAACTAGGAATTGGGGAAAATTGACAAGGGAATTAGTCATTTAAGACCACAATTAGGAAAAAAAATACCCCCAAGTAATTCATTTTTCCAGTTCAACTATTTTGGCCAATTTCATTTCCAATTTTCCATCATTTCTGTTTCATTGAATAAACTTCAACTCTACCAGGATTACATTTTTTATTGCTATCTTTTCTTTCTTTTTTTGCCTAAGCAAACAGCCAACACTATAACATACTTCTTGGTATTGCAATTGTATTATAATCTATTTCTAAATATGATGTAAAAGAAGGTGTTCGCCACTTACAACATAAGTAGTTTTCAAAGATTCATATGGTTAGAACAGTGCTTAAATATTGAGTCTCAGACCCAAAAATGCCTTTAAAATATAACAGAATGTAGATTTTGCTACCAGAGGTCTAAAATATGTTACTGTTATTGGCTTAAGACATAGAGAAGTAATTCCTTTTTAAATCCATGTTAACAGTTTTTTTCAAGTTAAAATAACTAATAAATGCAATGTCCTCTTCATATAGAGTTTATTTAGTAATATGCTTTTGGTGAATAGGCTGGAAATATATATTTTTAGGTCCTGCATATGGAACTGTAAAAATGTAGAAATTGTATTTTGTTATAAATAAGTACAAGGTCATCACTCATGGAAATATTAGTGTTGCCAGATCTTAAGCACTGCAACCATATCCTGTCCATAACCAGTCCAAATGTCAGTCAGTGCATTTCCACAAAATTAAAATGCCCAGGAAATAGGCACAAGTACTGCCAGCCTTAGGCACTCACAGCCGTGGTGCCGTATGTACTACTCTGTAGGTTTTATACCCTAGCATATTTTATGATAATGACCCCTGTATCACTACTTATATCTGATCAGTCTTTAAATCGTGCAGATTTCATCTTAAAAAATAGCTCATATTCATCCATTTTTATTGCAGATGCAACTAAAGCACCTGTACATGTTTTTTTTTTTTTTTTTATCTCTTGTCTCATATATGGCAACCCTCTATTCATCTGTCTTGCAACTGCACACATGGCCCATTTAATGTCCATAATGAATGATGCTATTGAGCTTATCTTGGTGACCTACTATTCTTCTCACATTTAATGTTGCAGTTATTACACTGATTTTCTATAACATTTGGAATTAATTTTAAATGTATTGTGGTCACCTGCAATGGAATGCATTTTACCTGTAATTATTGCCAACTTTTTTAGTCTGCAACCTTGTTTGAGTAGGACTTTCTCCAGTTGTTCCTTATTTAAATTTTGTCTTGGAATTATTTGTGTGCTTTGTTTACTCATTGAACGGAGCCGAGGGGCATGTGGGATCTTTATAAGTAAAAATCATCATTATTAAACAATACAAATAATTAATATTACTTTAAAACGTCAATAATTTCCTCCCGTTCATAATGGCATGATGTATATATTTTTAATTTTAAGTTTTGTAATGTTAAACCACAATCCACTGATCTTTTTTTATGTCAACAGTGCCCATCCCTTCAATGAGAAACCTTAACACTTACGATGTTGGAACAAAAACAATGAAAGTAAGGTGGGATGGTGTAAAGGGTGCCACTGGATATTTATTGTTATACGATCCTGTTAACGCCAGTGTACCTGCAACAGAGAAAGAGGTGAGGAATTCTGTTCTATCTGTCAGTTGCCATAAAAATGTTAAAACCACTGTATTATGGTTCAGGAAACTATCCTCGTTTTAATAAAGGCAGATGGTTTTAACATTGTCTTCAAAGGAATTACTTTCTCTAGTTTTATGTGTTATTTTAATGCATCATAATTTCGATTTTATGTTTCTTTTTGTTTATCTTTAAAACAGATGCGGGTTGGACCATCTGTGACTGATGTGCTTTTAGATGACTTAGTCCCGAATACGGAGTATACCTTGACTGGTTATGCCTTATTTGATGAACTAACTAGCGATCCTCTTACCACTCAGGATGTTACTTGTAAGATTTTATAAAATTATCTTTTTATCATTTAGTAAATGCTGTAGAATAAAATATGTTATGCAATAGTGAGTAAAGTAGTGGTTGGATTTTAGCACACTGGTGTTGAAGAAAGAAAACCAAACACACAGTGGGAGCACACATAGATAAAACATATTAAATGTTTGACACTATGATCAGGTTAGTACATTTGCCTAATATTTACTTTTTTTTTTATAGTGCCCCTTCAAGGTGTGGGAGCTATAAGACTCAGAGATATAACTCACAGCTCAATGAATGTGCACTGGGATGCAGCCCCTGGGAAGGTCAGAAAATATATTCTGAAATATAAAACCGTAGATGAAGAAGACTTCAAAGAGGTATGACATGTACATTATGCAACCCTTTAAAATCATTTTACCTTGACTATATCTCTTATAGTTTTATTAATTAACAAGTGTTCATTTTCTTCCTGACAATAACATGTTAGACCATTATTGAGTTTTACTGCTTTTTACAACTATTTAAAATATCAATTTCTTATTTAGCTGGAAGTGGATGGAGCAATAACAACTTCTCCACTCACTGATCTGTTTTCGCAAACTGAGTATGACATCAAGTTGACAGCTGTATATGATGAGGGAGAATCTCCTCCACGACCTACTCGAGGGACCACAGGTGTGTTGAACCATTGTTATGTTTGAAATGTGAGATAGATCCTATCTTGATTCCCCTGTCCTGCTAAGACAGTTCTATATGTGGCTATATCAGATTTTGCATGTTGCACTTTAGTAATTAGAAAGCCTATTAAACATCATCCTTGTGCATTTTAATTCCTTGAAAATTACCAAACCCTATTTCTATTTCAATATTTTAGCTTGTTATTGAGCAAAAAAAATAAATCCAACACAGTTCAAGCATAAATCAAAACAATGAAATGACAAAAATGTAAGAAAACATAAAATGTTCAATACCAAAGTAACTCTTTCATTTTTAAATGTTCATAGCACCGGTACCAGCTCCTACAAATCTAGAGTTTTCTGAAATAACAAATAGAAGTTTTCGCGGTACCTGGGAACATGGAGCACCAGATGTAGCCTTATATAGATTAACATGGGCTCCAGTTGGGAAACCAGGAAAAAAGAGTGAGGTAAGTTCCAAAACTCAGAAAAATAGAAATGTGCTAAACTCATTTTACCAGTAATATACTAATAACAGGAAACTGTGGGCAAAGTGTGGGAACAGCCCCCCCCCCCAAAAAAAAATCACTGTTTTGGACAGATTTAAGGAATTACACAAATAATGGGATATTTATCAAGGCAAACCAGGTACTATTCTGTATTACAAAGTGCTAAATGTAGAAGCGTGTTCCATTGATTGCCATGGTGATTACACTTTACTTAACACAGAGTAAGGAACAGTGCACACAAATAAAAATAGTGTTATAATTTTACAAGGCTACTTAAAATCACCTTTACTTGGCAAACAAATGTGAGGATTCAGTTAAACCATATGGCCATATTGTGTTCTTTCAAACAAAACATTTTTTTTACAGACAATTGTTGATGGTGATAAGAACACTCTTGTTTTTGATGAATTGGATCCAAACACAGTTTATGAAGTCTCAGTTACTGCCATTTACCCAGATGAATCAGAAAGTGAAGATTTAATTGGGAACGCACGAACAGGTAATTATTATTTATTTTGTCATAAAAAATATTGCTAAAATTGGTGCATCATATATCGCTAATATTACTACTCAGTATAACTTTTTTTTTTCATTTTTCTAGTGCCAGATGTGATCCTTGCAGCTCCAAGTAAGTTGCATAATTTACAATGCCACTTTCAGAGCATATGTTAAAGAGAGAGAGTAATGTTTTTATTCTGATGTAAATGGCCATGTTTTTGAAGTTATATTATGACTATGTTTTACTGCTTATTTTTGTGTCACGCCCCCTGGTGCTCGTATCGGCGTGTCTAAAGGACGCCGGCCGCTGCAGTCCCGAGTTATATAATGTATTCCTATTGTCCATAACAAAGATGGCGCCAACGTTTGTGTGACGTCACGTCATTGACGCACATGTATGTTTTGGGGTCAAAAGTCACATACTAGCCAATCAATACACAGAGAGGCATATTGAAACCCTGACTAGCCTTTTCTCAGTGCCCTGTCAAGGTTTCCACTTGTTGGTTGTCACAGAGTGCGTTCCTGTTAATTGAAATTTCTGGTATTTGACTTTGGCTTGTATTTGACTTTCCCTGCTTCTGGTATTCCTGACATTTGGCTAGTATTTCATTTTTTGTATCCTTCTGTTTCCCCAACCTTGGCTTGTTTATTGACCTTTCTCTTTAACGTTAAGTCCGGCCATTCTAAGGCCCGATATACGGTTGTGAAATGCTTCTAAATCACATTTTATTTTGTTACTTCCTGCATTGTGGCTGGTTGTACATCTACTGACTGGTTCTCCTTCCTTGTGCTGACAGATATAAAATGTTACAGAGATTGTTTTCAGAGTTGAATAATGCTTCTATTAGCATTGAAGTGTCTTTGTGTGTCTATTCTATGGTTCTTTCCAGTAGTAACCAAGCAATAGCCAGGCCTCCATCTATAAATCCATACAAAAAAGTAGAAGCATAGAATCAATTTTGCGTTCTAACTTTTAGCAGCAAAAACTATCCAACAAGTTTGGCACAAATAATATAAAATGGACATTCATTAATAGAGAACAGTTGGATATTGCACTCCCATTAAGGCTGAATGTGATATTATTTTTATTGGCATTTTAATGTATTTTTTCAATCAAGATTTTTGTTACTATAATAGTTGGCATTTCATTTTCAGGTCCTAGAACTGGCCCTCGTAACCTCCAAGTCTTCAATGCAACTTCTGGCAGTTTAACTGTAAGATGGGATCATGCTAGTGGCAAAGTACAACGATACAGAATTTTTTATCAGCCTCTTGATGGTGATGCCGTTGAACAAACAGTGAGTTTTAATTTCTTATGATACATAAAACCTTAAAATCTTCTGGACTTGGTCAGACTCGGTTGATACAATATGATAATATGGTTTAGACAGTAAATTAATTATATAATTATTGAAGATTATACAGAATTAATTAATATTGTACAATTATCATAAGATAAAAAACTTTAGAATTATTTGGAATTAGAGTTGGTGGTATTATAACTGAGGAACGGTCAATGTATGGAGGTCAGTTGACTGAAAAGAGAGGGGCTGAATAATGAAAGGTTAAAGAAGACTTTTGTAAAGAAGTACATTTTAGGAAGTTATTAAATGGTGTAAGAGAGCTGGAAGAAGTTGTTAAAATAGTTGGAGGCTTGGAGTAAGAGTAATTGGGGAAATCATGGGGCAGGGGTATGAGAAACAAATATGGTGTAAGGAAGAGGAGGGATAAAGAGGCCAATAATTCAGAAGAAGTTGGAAGGAGCAATATTGAGAAGTAAATTATATACAGATCTAAGGAATTTTAAATTATAGTAGTAGTACATCAGAATCCACTGACACCTTTGTACAATTAAAGAACAGAAAACAGTTTGTTGAGGAATCGAAAGGTGAAAGGGTTTTGCATTATCCAAACCTTTTATTATGAGATAATTCACTGTAGCCTTAAGAGGAGATACAATCAGAGAGACAATACAATCTGCAATACAATTGCTTACCAATCAACAATGCACTGTGTTAGTCCTCAAGTTCAAGAAAAAAAAATATAACAGCAATTTTAGAGAGCCACAATTGTCATAGTCACAAATGCTATCAAGGAAAACTTTCCTAAAATGTGGTCACATACTTATAACCAGACTTATAAGCAGGAGAAAAACCTTAACAACATTTTATTTTGTAAATCCTTTTGCAATCGGCAAAATGCATCAGGCTTTTTCTTCTTTTCTCTTATTGTGACTTAAGCAATGGAAATGTTTTTGTGCCATCTCTGCTCCTTACCAATAGTGATGTCGCGGACATAAAATTTTCCGTTCACGAGCGGCGAGCGCGAACTTCCGCAAATGTTCGCAAATGGGCGAACCGGGCGAACCGCCATAGACTTCAATAGGCAGGCGAATTTTAAAACCCACAGGGACTCTTTCTGGCCACAATAGTGATGGAAAAGTTGTTTCAAGGGGACTAACACCTGGACTGTGGCATGCCGGAGGGGGATCCATGGCAAAACTCCCATGGAAAATTACATAGTTGATGCAGAGTCTGGTTTTATTCCATAAAGGGCATAAATCACCTAACATTCCTAAATAGTTTGGAATAACGTGCTTTAAAACATCAGGTATGATGTTGTATCGATCAGGTAGTGTAAGGGTTACGCCCGCTTCACAGTGACAGACCAAACTCCCTGTTTAACGCACCGCAAACAACCGCAAACAGTCCATTTGCACAACCGCAAACTCCCCATTTGCACAAGGTTGGATACCAAGCTAGCCATGTCCCGTTCCTTGTCCTCACTGATGTCATGGAAGGTCTCTTCCTTCACCCAGCCACGTACACAAGGGTCCCCGAAAGGTGACAACAAGCCCCCTGTATTTTTTTTTTTAAATGTACACTACTGTTACACCAGATATGAGTTGCACTGGTGTAACACTGTGCCCTGGCAGGCCCTGAAACGCACACGTGTGAAGGAAACTTACTGCTATTATTTCACAGTCAAATTTTTTTTTTTTTTTTAATGTACACTACTGTTACACCAGATATGAGTTGCACTGGTGTAACACTGTGCCCTGGCAGGCCCTGAAACGCACACGTGTGAAGGAAACTTACTGCTATTATTTCACAGTCAAATTTCTAGGTTTTTTTTTTAATGTACACTACTGTTACACCAGATATGAGTTGCACTGGTGTGACACTGTGCCCTGGCAGGCCCTTAAACTCACATGTGTGAAGGAAACTGACTGCTATTATATTACAGTCAAAAAAGTGTTTTTTTTTTTTTAAATGCAAGCTATTGTGACACCAGATATGAGTGGTGTCACTGGGCAAGTGGGCACAGTATATGCTGTGAGCCTGACACACACGCTGGCAGGCAGGCAACTGCAATTAGATTACACAGGAAAAAAAAAAAGCAGACTGATGTTCTAGCCCTAAAAAGGGCTTTTTGGGGTGCTGTCCTTACAGCAGAGATCAGATGAGTCCTTCAGGACTGTAGTTAACACTGAATACACTAGCCTAGCTATCGATTTCCCTATTAAATCAGCAGCAGCTACACTGTCCCTCCTCTCACTAAGAATGCAGCTTCCGGGGGGCGGGGCCTAGCTGTCATGGAGGAAAGATGCACTTCGTGTGAGCTCCCTCAATATCTCACTTTACGCAGCTATCAACAAGCGAATTTCACCCCAGAAGGGGATGACCCAGCAATGTTGCTCCTACCTGACTGACCCGACATGCTTAATAGCGGTCAGCAACTCTACAAAGTCTTACTTACCTCCGCGTGGCAAGTGTGACCTGGTGCTCACCGGGCGGGAGAGGCAGTCGATCTCCCGATCCTGGGATGCCCAGGAGCAGCTACTTCCCGGCAGGAGCTCCGTTACCCACCCCCCTCGGACCGGTGGGGGTTATCCCGGTCCACCCCTGAGAGGCTGTCTGGAGCTAATGGACGCACAGAGCACAGCCGCCCAGGCTGACATACTCATCTGCGACTCTCCCAATATGGCGGCATCCGCGTGTCCTCCTGGTACCAGCAAAGCATGGCAGGATATTGAGTCTAAACTGGACAGACTCTTTAATTAATTTTGGAAGCAAATAACAAGCAGGAAGCCCCAACAAACTCCACCACAGCTAAGCGAAGCAGTCCCCATTAAAATCCACCAACGCAAAAGGTGTTGAAGACGGGACCGGAGGCACAAACAGAAATGCAGAGCCTGCCCCACGTCAATCACTCGCCCCCACCTTAAGCCACTACAATCCCGCACTGGACTTCAGGGTACCTGAGGCCTCTACCTCTGAGAGAGGTAGAGACGTAGAAGTTTATCCGTCCGGACGGCATGTCTCCTCGGCCCCTCGCGGTTCACTCGGTCTTGCTAACGCCGGCCGCGAGGGAGTCACTTCCTTTTATAGCAGGAGGACCGGAGGTCGACGTCATGACGCCAACCCGGAACGTCCTGTCACTCAAATCTCGGGAGACGAATCAGGACTCGCCGGAGGCGTGTCTTCTCTCCCTAGCCAGGATACTTAACAGTGGCTCTCTCATTTACTCATTGCCCTGTCGTGGTTCTAGTCCGCCTAGTCACACAGTGCTTTGTTATTCTCTTGCCTTTTGGTTCTGATCCGGCTTTGGTATTTACTCTCCTGTCTTTCTGTTATCCTTGACCCGGCTTGTCTCTCGCTTACCTGTCTTCTCGTTCCCTCGACCTCGGCTTGTCTCTGACCATTCTATCGTAGTTATACGTTAAGTCCGGCCATTCTAAGGACCGGTATACGTATCTGCTACTCTTTGTACTCTGCGTGTTGGATCCCTGACCCGATCCTGACAGTGAAGCACCATCGGGACAGATCCGACCACCCAACAAAACAAGCTTCCACCACCTCAAGCCGCGAACCCGGCACTCAGCCAGAGACTTGCCTTCGTTGTTCCAGGTATCAGGGACTCCCAGGGTCTGCACCTGGCGCCCAGAAGGGATCGGATGAGCACAAGCAGTAAACAGCAGCCTGCCAAGCATGTCCCACTATAGCTGATCCTCCACACCATGCCTTTGATCACATGAACTGCTCTCTGCACATTAACTAATCGTGAAGTAGCAAGCGTTTAAACATGTCATTATTTCACCTCCTAAAGAGTTTATTGTCGTAGTTCCTTACATGCCTTTACCTTAACCGTTCATGTATTATGTTATTCACTAGTCTCATCTCATGGGGCGACTCACACTTGATTTATAGCTAGTGGTGGAGCTACTGATATAAATACACAGTTGATAACGTGCAACACAGGCGGCTTTAGACTTTATGAGGCCTTAGGCGAAACTCAAACATGAGGCCCCACTAACAAAAAAGTGTTACATATACACATTGATGCACAGTTTACCTGTGTATGTGCCTGAGAGTGTGTCTGACAGAGAGTATCCTTGTGTGTGAGAATGTATGTCTCTGTGAGCATGTTTGCGTTTTTGTCTGAGACTGAAATGTGTTGTGTGTATGGTGAGTGATGGTGTGAGGGGGGTGATGGTGAGAGGGTAAGGGGGGTGATGGTGAGAGGGAGAGCGGGGTGATGGTGAGAGTGAGCGGGGGTGATGAGAGAAGGAGGGGGGGGTGATGTGAGAAGGAGGGGGGTTGATGTGAGAGTGAGAGTCAGTGACCGAGGACCTGACACAGTCTGCCCACAGGCGGTTTAGGCGGCCGCGAGGCCCCAGCCAGCGCGAGACCTTAGGCATCCGCCTAAACCGCCTAATTAGAGAGCCGCCTCTGACGTGCAAGCTACACCCTGAACATGACAGCCATCTTTCACAACAATGTACTGCTATATACTCATACCCTCAGTGCAACTAGCCATGATATACACACGTTCAGCCTAGCATGCTGAAATATAACACACTTCTGTCTAAAAAAAAAAAAAAAAAAAGAATACAGCTTCAGAATTAATCAAAATTGTATGCTGTCTAGGAGGTGGGAGGGTTTGGGAGGGAGGGTCTGCTACTGATTGGCTGGAATGTGTCTGTTGACTGTGAGGTACAGGGTCAAAGTTTACTCAATGATGACGAATAGGGGGCGGACCGAACATTGCATATGTTCGCCATCCGTGGCGAACGCGAACAAGCTATGTTCGCCAGAAACTTTTCGCCAGCGAACCATTCGGGACATCCCTACTACCAACTAAGACTACCTTCATAGTAGTACTGTTAACATCATGAGTATTTGTCTTGAATCGAATATGAAATGGTATGTGAGTACACCAGTTGGAGAACATTTGTGGGTAGGCCCTAAAATGAATGAAATTTGTGTTTATTTAACATGAAGTTGAAGACTGTTTTTATCATCTAATAGTATGGATGCTTAGATCAAAGCACTTCCAGCTGTTTCTATAAAAACGCATCTGTGGAAAGTATGAAGATAGAACATATTTGTTTAAAAATAAATCAAAGGAATTATAATAAAATCCTCTGAGCTCAGCAGGAAATATTGCCTTCTCCCCACTTTATCTGATATGTTTGTACAATGAAAAAAAAAGACATAAGAAAAATAGTTTACCCCATATAAAAATAGCTGTCTGGCATGACGAGAACAATTTAGTCCAGGCCAAATTACCTTTCAAAAGTCAGAATAGATCCATCATCTGCTCTTAATGGTAAAAGTAAAAAAACTCATTTGTAGAATGACTGTTATAAAGCACAGTACAGTTAGAGGGTTATACAGAGAAAATTTGGAATCAGTTAAAGGAGTCTTGTTTATTCCTACCCATCTTTTTTTTTTTTTTTTAAAGTGGCTGTGTCACCTATGGTGCGCTTTGCATGTTTTGCAAAGACCCCCAAGGGTGACTTCCCGCTTGATGTGAGGTGCCCTCAGGTTAAAGCTGAAGGTTAGATATACTTGCTTGAACCTATCCTTCTGGGTACCACCATCTTCTTTCTTCAGCACCCGTAGCTTCATCTGCCAGGAGCCGCATCACTTCTTGTACTCTTGTACACAAGTGCAATGTTGAGTTTTACTGTGGATCCTGCAAGAAAACATGATCCTTTATAGACCACCTCTTTTTAAGTACAAGAAGATGCCCAAATTCCACAACTGTCACTAGTGACAGCAGTGAGTGTTTACAAAATTCCAAATATTTTCAAGTATTTTTCAAGACTATTCCTTACATTGTCTTATGATATCTTTTGACTGTGTTGGAATGTCGAATTCTAGCACTGTTAGCATGAGTATTTCATAAAGATTCTTTTCTTATGAAAAAGCTATATCACAGTGACAGAGTCACTTTAATGATTCTCTCTCGCAAGAATCCATCTCCCATTTTAAAACCAAATCAATTTAACTATAATTTAAAACAAACCACAAAAGGCAGTTTCCAAGACTCTTATTTTATGGTTATTGCAGGAGGATAGTGAATCCTTTTACATCTTATTCTTCTCAATTCCAAGCCAGTTCTGTTTTGTCTTACCTATTCCACTTAATCCCTTTCTGTCTCCAGTATTTGTCTTTATGGATGCCTATGTTGTAAATCTCACTTAGAAAATCTAAATAATCAAACCGTGAGTCGCAATGTCCATTGTTCTGCCAACTGGCAACAAAATACAGATTAGGAAGAATGGTTCAGTAATCCTCAAGTAAAAACGGGTCCCTTATTAGTGCCTTACAACTGATAGTACTAATGTGTTGATCATGACTAGCCTTTGTTAAGGCTTCTCAAATAAAGTGACTACTATTTATTTATATGCATAGAATGTCATTCATTGGCTGAGAGCGATCAGCTGACACTATCGTCCATTGAACGAGTGGCTGGATCAACATCTGGCTTCTACAGAAGAAGCCAGCTTCCCTCACAATGCCATTTCAGAGAGGGACAGCCATTAACAAGCTGATACCTGCAGAGAATTTAAAGCTAAAAACAGGAAGTATTGTGGCTGCAGCCTGCTGCTTGCCTTTAAAAGTTAAGAGTTAAAAAAAAAAAAGTTAGCTGTAAAAGTAAAGGATACCTTTTTATATGATCTGTTTTGTCATATAAGTTTTTTTACCTAACTGGTCAATTAAAATGTATTTCAGGATTGTATTGAGTATGACACATAAGTAAAGCTGTATATTTTTATACAGGAAATGTGATCATGCCACCAAAATTGAACTTTTGCTGACTTGGCCATGCACCTTAAAGACAAAGCATTTTATTTCGTTATAAATACTGGGATTTAAATTCAATGACATTTACAAATTAAATACATGTTAAATGTTGTGTTTAGGACATAACTGTACATACCGTATATAACTGAAAATTTCACGTTTGCTATTTTAACTTCTCACAGAAGGAACTTAGATATACAAATGCCTAGTAATCAAATGTACTCTCAGCATTGAATGTTTTGTAATTGGATATTTAGATGTAATTTGATGCACTCTCTATCTTAAATGCATATTTTACCGAATATGAGTGATGATGTATAGGAATGCACCAATATCATCACTGCTATACTTCAAGATAGCATCTGTATAGGAGGCATGGAGGTTGTGAAATATGCTCACACACATTAGTTAACCTCTTTACAATATATTACAGTATTACAATTCTAAATTGAAAAAAAAAACAGTATATATATATATATATATTACATTTACATTTGTTATGGTGCTTTTAAATTGCATCAGTAACGTTATTTGAAATAGCTAAGGGGAATCAGAAGGATATTTTGCCCCTTTCAAACTCTATAACTGAATTTAGGTAAACTTGGAACAAGGTGTAAATATTTAGAACCAGTGAGGTTGATACTCTGATGAATAAGTACCAAAGACAAGCAATTGTAATAGTAATGTGCAGTTTGTGAGTGGCAACCAATCAACTGCACATGGTTAATGAACAGTGAAAGGAACTATAAAACAAGGAATGCAGACTTTATGAAAAAAAGTGCACTACTTTTGACAGCTTGAAGTGCCTTTAAATGGGTTTTCTATAAACTTAATACAGCCTCAGAGATACCATACAGCCTAGGAGGTGTCATAATAAACCATTTATGGGGATTTGCCTGAAGGTGGCTTTCAAGTAAGCCAGATGTTTTAAAAAGAATCTAATGAAACAGGCTCGTGGTGGAATTTATAGGGGCATTTATGATTGCCAGTGTTTTTTATTTATTGGCAAAACTGTGCCAATTAAGCGCATTTATAAAGTTAAATATAGACTTCTCAGAGCACTAATGAAAATCTACAAACATTTCAGAAATGTTTTGCTTTCCTTTATAAAAATGTCTCAAAACAAATGGATATTTAAACTTTATTTTATTTAAAAAAAAAAAAAAAGAATTATGTTCATGCCAACATTTTTTTAAGTTATACTAGTCCTTAAATAACAGACAACAAGAAAATAGGAATGTAAGAGCTTAAGGTGTAGGAAATTGAAGTTATATCATAGGGCAGTTACTAATCTTTTCTCACAGACTATTTAAGTTTTTAGTAATCATATTTGTCATCCATTTAAACTATTGTTATCTATGTACAATAGATCAGAACAAATGCAAAGGGAAACTGTCAGCTTCTCATTTTTAAAACCAGGCTCTCTTATTTTTATATTCAAAGAAAAAACAACAGAGATTTGAAGATATGTAAATAAAAGAGTGCGTAGATATACACACACCTGTATTTACTTCTATTCTGGAACTGGGCATCTTCGTCTTGCCTCCCAGTCAGTCATTGTTATACATTTTTTTGTATTGAACGTAGTGCGTGGACATGTAGAAACGGAACCAATGTAAATTTTGCTTCTCCTCCAGTGCATGGTATACCTTGGTTATGCCCTGGCTAGAAATGTGACATCAATTCTTACATTTTTTTGTATGTTTTAAAAAAAAAAAATCACATAAAAAAAAGTTCAACACAAGTTATTGATGATTTTTTTTTTTTTTGGTGATATATATTTTACTGAAAATACGTTTTAAATGCAGTCCAAAAAGCATGAGGTATTGAATATCAGGAATGCAAATGAAGATCCATTCAGTTAATCACAACACATGTCCAGAGTAAAAAGGCAAGGACTTTACAATAAAAAAAAAACAGGGTACAGGAAAGACATATTTAGAGGTAATGAACCCCGATATGATGTGCCAGCAATAGCTAGCCATTGAACAAAGCCACTTGAACCTTTGGCGATAGTAGCATGAATCTTACACTTAACAGTGTTGGTCATAGGAGGTAAAAACATCTCTCCAACAAGGGAGAGATCATGGAAGAAAGACCATGCAGACCTATTTTTTAAGAGCCAGGAGGCATTAGAGTGAACCCACAAAGCCAGACGCAAGTACTGTGTATAGGGTCAACTCAGATAGTGAGCCTGCAGGTAGGGATCACTAAAACATAATGCCAATATTACTATACAACTATTAAAGGCAGATTTCTTTTTTGTAAATAGTGTAGGATGAGTTTGACATCAAGTGTTGAATTTTCTTATCCAAACAATTTGTCCACTCAGCTTACTGAAGATTTAAATGGAGAAACTGCTATTCAGTGAGCAGAAGAAACACTTGCTCTATTCTTAGAGAATCCAGCAGCAACTTGTAATAGATCCAAGTATTCATGCACTCACGCACATTTTCACAAGAAAATATTTGCAGGAGCTGAAATTGACCAATGCAATTTAAGAGAAGAAATGCCATCATTTATTATCTCTAGTAAAATACTTTATTTGACAAATACTTTAGCTAGAATCGTGCTGTCTAGCATGATATACCATTTAAGATTATTTCTCTTTAATATTGTATTGTGCAACTGGCCTGCCCTTGAAGTTGTTTCCAGCTGCTACTAAAACACATTCTTACAGCTGAATTTGTTTCTCTAAATCTTAAATGGCAAAGCATACTGATTTAAAATATTGGCAAAGGCACAGCCATCTTCCTACGTGTTTATCTCAGAAGGCTATGTCAGCATGGCCTATGGGAACTCCATGGGTCAGGTTTAAAGGTCTATGTATAAAGAATTCTCAGCTGTACATGTGGGAAAAAAAATAAAACTCTGTAAAAAATGAATGTTCCTTTGATAACTCTGGTAACTGTATTTTCAGCATTGTTCATCGTCCAACTTTAAAACTGGGGCATTTCAATGCCCATTATAAATGATCATTTCAACACCTCTTTGCCATTAAGTAAAGGATAGCTGCCAGTTGTAAGTATAACTCAAAGCTTTTTGTTCTCTTAGACTTTAATCCATAAAATATTGAGCAGTGCTGATTTAAAGAGAACATGTAGTCATCAATTTTCCATATAGCTACAAGAATTACAAAGTATCATTTTCTGGAAAGCAAAAAGAAAGTGCTTAATGAACAACATTACAGTCAAAGTGTCTAATACATTCATTGCCTTATTAGACATCAGTCGGAGGAAAGCAAAACAGTGTTGTCCTGCAACGGTTACAGCCAGATACGCAGTACTCGATCACGGTGGCATCTCAATATGCTGAGGGAGAAGGAGGGAGAATTTCTGGAAGAGGAAAGACAAGTAAGCACTTATTTATTAATCCAGCCACAAGTCTCTCTGTGTACAGCCAATTGCTGTAGGCTCGGAATTGTCGTGGCAAAATGCCTGTTGTGGTGATTTCCTAGTTTATATTTTGCTCACGCGTGGTTGGCAATGATACAGATGGCATATGCCGTCTGGCATAAAATAGGCCTGGATGCTTTTTTCCCTTTTACTTGTAATACCATGCATTGCCATTGAGGTTATTTAAAATAACTATCTTTGCAAATTCCTTAATGCTTTCTATTACATGCAACAGTCTATATCCTTGCTCTCTCTTCAACAAGGAATTATCAGCGTTTAGATTCATAATGAGTTTAGTGAATTCACCTTTGAATGTTTAAACATATATGTGCTAAATTCAGTCTTTAGAACAAAGTTTAGCAAAAAAAACTAAACAACTAAATTATAAAAAATCTCCAGCTTTGTTCAAAATGGATTAGTTGGCCTACATTTGGCAACCCAGTTGGAAACTCATCACAGGTTATTATTATTTTTTTTTTTTTTGTGCATATTGCACACACGTTTTCTATTTTTACAAAGCTTAGCTTTAACTGTATACATTCTTGCATTTTAGAGCCTCTTAGTACTGTGAAGAATCTCCGGGTGTATGATCCAACAACAAGTACTCTTAATGTTCGCTGGGAGGCAGCAGAAGGAAATGTGCGCCAATATAAAGTCTACTATGTGCCGACAGCTGGAGGGCCCGAGGAAATGGTAATTATATTGGTGTCTTTGATGATGGTCAATGTGTAGTGCTCTCAAAACTTTTCCTGCAAGGGATACCTTGTTTTGAAAAAAAAATAGACAAGGAATAAAATGAGATCTAATCCAAGATGTTTATTCAATAAAGATGAACTTTAAAGAATTAAATGCAAAGCAGCCAAGTTAAAATAAAAAAAAACACTCAGGTGTTCTTCCTAAACAAACAGATTTTGGCTTAATATTTCCAACTTTTTGTCAACACACCACAACTCACCGTTTAGGTAATAAATAACTATTTGTCTTACTTATACATTTTTGATAAATATTTTACCACATACATACCATGGAAATATAAATACGGTATATATTTTTGCTAAAGATGCATATCATTATTCAGAAAGAAAATGGAGTTTGCATATCTAAGATGGATGTCACTGAAAATAAGTAAATTAGGAAATGTACTTTCTTGTGCCTGCTTACATAAACCATAGGTCCTTAGCATATTCTAAAGCACCAGCTGTCACTCTGAATAAATACTTTTGCTATTAAGTATCTGTCGGTAGTAATATAAAAGCTTTATAAATTACATCAAGTCTATCTATTATGTGATAAAGACTTCTCCCACATTCCTAATACAATACTGCAGCAGAACCGAGTCTGGGACACGTGCAAATGGATAATTTGACATTTTTATACTACTAGAACATTGGACAATACCAAACAACCAATGTCCGTCCTGCTGCTGTGACTTACATCGTCCATTTCCAAACTTCCAGCCCGTAGATTGCTTAATTATTCTCACAGTGCCAAACTAATGTTGATGTATGTTATGTTTTTTTCTTCTTTAATCTTTATGCAGACAACTGTGCCTGGAAATTCAATAAATACTGTTCTTAGGGGTCTCCAACCTGACACTTCATACACAGTGACAGTTGTCCCTGTTTATTCTGATGGAGATGGTGGACGTATGTCAGAAACTGGCAAAACATGTATGTAAAGCCATCCTAGTTTGATTTTATTACTTTTATAGAGTTAATTACAAGTTGTAATTGCTGTTTATGGCACTGAATGTAGATGGTCAAATAAAAACTTACCAAATGAAATGAAATGAGTACATAGAAGATGTGTGTTGAAGCTTAAGTGCTCCTCCTGAGTACAACAAGAGTACTGTTAAATAAGTGAATTAATATTAGTATGTAATTTCACAATGAATATTTATACATTCCCATAGCTGTCTTTCCTAAGATCTGTATCAGCTCTCCTTGTGAATATCGATATCCTCTCACTTATCATATTATTATTATTATTGCCATTTATATAGCGCCAACAGATTCCGTGGCACTTTACAATACTATGAGAGGGGGGATGTAACTATAAATAGGACCATTACAAGAAAACTTACAGGAATGATAGGTTGAAGAGGACCCTGCTCAAACGAGCTTACGTTCCATAGATATATTAGTATCAAGCAACTTACCTCTGATTATCAATATTCCTATCCTTTCATACTAATATCCTCCCCCTCCTTTGCCTTTTTTTTCTCATATTCTCTTAGTTACCTTATACCTCAATATCAATAGCCTCTCCTGTATCCCAAAATTAGTATCCCCCACTTCCTAAATATCCTTCCTGGTAAATGTATTTGACTATTAAAATATGCACCAATAAACAGATCTATAAGGATATAGAAGGTCGCACAGTCTCCGAAGCTTCTTTCTTGACGATTTGGGACATTGGGTTACTCTGCTAAACTTGCTTTTATCAACCTTTTGATCTCAAACATGATTTAATTAGGCTGTGCACTTAATGGAAGTGATTACCTAGTGGCTAGGCAGCATTCGTATGCTTGATGTATATAATTAGGATAAAATTATTGTGAATAACAAATAACTATGTAGTAGGGGCATCATTAGATTGGTTGAGCTCTCAAGATATTTTATTTGTCAGAAAGGAATGTAAAAATACACATCACATCCTATATTGATCAAAGTCAAATTACACTATTTTCCATTATGTTTAGACAATTATAATAACATTTTAATCATTATTTTATTTCTGTCATGAATCACAGCAAGTGCTAATGAGTAGCAAAGAAAGTGAAGGCCTCTGAAAGTGATGTGCCTTTTGAACACATTTGCTACACTGTTGTCAAGACATCACTATGCTATTACAGCCCTATATACCTCGCACATTACTGATACCAACTAACTAGCTGACACAGTTCTCACCTTATGTCTTCACTGACCAAACTGGTTCTCACAGCCTCTTCAGCATTTTACTTTTCACTTTATACTACTCGACCACTAAATCAGTTGGTCTCTGTCATATGGCACCTTGTAAAACTCTTGGTCAAATAAGTTTATTTGTTTAAATTAAATAAACATATTTGCATTATTGGAACCAAAATTACCAAGTCTTGTCATGGTCAAAAATGCCTAGCTAAGTATTTTACTTGATTGCAATTTGTAAGTTTCCAAGTATTTATGTTAGACATTAATTATTTAGGAACTGTTTATTAAGACATATTAGACTAATGTTGACATTGTGGGATAATGTTTCTAATTTAGTGGTTCGAGGATCAGCACGGAACCTGCAAGTGTACAACCCCTCACCGAACACTCTGAATGTGCGCTGGGACCCTGCCCCTGGAATTGTGCAGCAATACAAAGTTAATTATTCTCCACTGCTGGGAACCCAAGGAACAGAGTCTGTGAGTATTTTTACTTTGTGGTTTCAAGCACTCAAAGAAGGAGCTCTCATGTCTTAAATTTGACGTCACTCTATGTCACTAGGCTGTCATGGATTGCTCTCATCTTATTTACTTATCAGCGTCTTGGTTAACTTTTTATTTTAAATTATCTTTATTTTCAAAAAAGGCAAGTAGATGAGGTAAACATCAGATTGTTCAGTGAGTACAGAAGTCAAGAGACAATAACATTGTACAGCATGTTGCGTGTAACATTGCAGCTCATGGTAATACTGTTAAATGAACCTTTGGTACATAATAAGGAATGATAGATCGCACTCAGGCGATGTTGAGGGTCTGTCGTTGAACTTCGCTGGTTTACTCTGTCTACTGCCTCATTTGATATTTTCAGTAGAGTAGGAAATAGGAGAGGAAAAATAGGTGTTAGGGATAGAGATAGAGTGAAGTTAAGATAGAACTGTTAGCTGTCTTGTTAGGTGGTGGGTCGAACCCCTTTCTTCCCCATGCTCTCAGGCGGTTGGATTATAAGGTCTCCCCATTCGGTTTGGCTGGAAATCCCTGAAATATGAGGTGCCGCTTCCTCCCCCAGGGGCCCAGAGTGCTTTAATCAGGGTTTATGCAGTACAGGACGTGAAAGAAAGAAAAGAAAGGAAAGTTGCTGCATTGACTGGACTTAGAGTGTGTTGCCCTCTATCCCCTGGCCTTCTCTTCATCTTGTGTCCATAGTGTCCAAGGTGGGGTCTCAGCTAGTGTCGAATATTTCCCACAGATCCCAAACTTTGCTGAAAGTTTTGGTAGTATTCCACTCTTGGGCGGTTACCTTGACATGGGATAGTTGTCCCTGATTTATTAGTGACTAGTGTAAGTGTAAGGGCCTTTAAACATGACCCTTCGGGCCGCTAGGTATATCATATTCAAGAGTTTTTGCTCATGCCTGGTTAGGCCCTCAGTCGGCCTTGAGAGCAGACATGCTAGTTATAGTCTCCGTTGCATAATTTGAGATCCCTTCTCTATCACCTTTTACCAGAAGGTCACTATCACTGGACAGGAACACCACATGTGGATGTAGGTTCCCTTGTTGCCACACTGATGCCAGCAGGCATCTGTGGAGATCAATTTCATATGGTACTGCTTTGCCGGGGTGGTATTGTCACGTATTCATCCGCTTAGAAAAATGTGGTTATTGACATTTACTGTCCACACAGGAAAAGTTGTGCAGAGCAGCAACCTAATCCACAGAAGGGTTAATGCTGAGCAGCAATTATGCAACTGAAACCTGGTAACTGACTTTGGGGTCAAAGGCCAGTTACAGCCTATCAGATCTAGAGGAGGGGTATTTAGGCCTAGTTCTCATCCTGCTCAGTGCCCTGTCGTGGTTTTCCTTGTGGTTGTCCGAGAGCGCGATCCTGTTTATAGTTTTCTACCTGTTTTTTTACTTTGGCTTTGTTTATTGACTTCTCTATATTCTGGTATCCTGACTCCTGGCTTTCCTCATCACTGCGTCCCTTTCTGTGTTCCCTGACCTCGCCTAGTATTTTGACTATTCTATGTATGTTAAATCCGGACATTCTAAGGACCGGTAATACGTTACTTATTTGTCATCTGTGCTATACAGTTCTATGTGCTGGATAATACAGTAATCCTGACAGGTATACATCTTGGTTAACTTTCTAAAAGTAAAATTTCGGATGAAATATAATCATGTTTTCTTAACTTGGAGCCCCAGTGATTTAGTCTATAATGGCCAAGCTAGATCGGTGCTTAACAATTGTCAGAATTCTATACTACGTGATAAATACAGACATTTACAGGGCTATTCTTTTAGTATGCATCAACTTTAATTGCAATTTAGGGCTACTCCCCAAATATGACCTCTAATTTACATTAAGTGAATATATGTTTAATTATGTGTTCTAGTATTTAATCTGTCAAAAGCAAGTATATGGCATCTAAGGCATATACTTATTTACAACCCACTTCCTTTTTAATAGAAGTAAAAAATCTAAATGTAAGAGTTAGGTAGGACAAGTGGAAGTATGTTGAAATCTCTTGTTAAAAGGTGTAGGCCTTTTTGTAGTGTAATAGCCACACATAAATTTGTTTTGTTAGGAAAATTATATTGAGCTTTCAAAATTATTTTAACATTGGTGATTTGTTTTTGTGGTCTTATACAAGAGCCATACATTTCCAATTGCCACAATTATCACATTTTGTTTGACATTATTTCCAGGTCATAGTACCAGGCAACACTCACAATGTATTACTGGAACGTTTGAGTCCGGACACTCCATATTCAGTGAATGTGGTGGCTCTTTATCCTGATGGAGAAGGGAATCCAAGCGAAAGTCAAGGAAAAACACGTAAGTAAAATATCTGTGATATATAATTTTTATATCACCAACAAAGAGTTGGCCAGAAATGGAACCCATAAAAAATGTTTACATGCTTTAGTACTGCACAGCTGGTGATAACTGAAACAAAAGCGCAACAAGAATTTATCTCCTACTGTACTGCAATTTTACTAATATTTTCCTGCTTAGCTGAGGTCTGGTTTATACAGTAGTTTTTTTTTTTCCTTAAGAGGCTTTGGCTCCAACATAACCACGAAAAAGGCAGACATTACAAACAACATGCTTATATTCATGGGATTCTGTATGATGCAAAAGACGAGGCCCATGCAGATGTATTTACTTCTACATAATTGGTGTCACTATCCTTAATGCATGTACTCTGAGTGCTTATGTTTGTGGCATATTTTTGTCACTGTGCTGTGCATCATATGGACTGAATCATAGTACTTGATTCCTATGAAATGCCAGTTTTATATTTGGTGTAAACGCACATTAAAAAAGTTTCTTTTTTAGGGGAAAAAACTATTTGACATTGTGAAGTTTATTTTTCCTTTAAACCATGGGCACACTGTACTATCTCATGTACACAGTTTTGAGATTTTGCCCACAAGACATTTAACGTGAGCTCATGGTTTAACTAATTTGCAGTCAAGATATAATTAACCCATGGGCACAATCTACTACATTGTGCACATAAGATAACTATATCCTGTGCAACCGGACCAATGCTTCCTAAAATCACCTACCTCCCCGCTGCCTCGACTTGCTCCGGTGATGTGTATCCCAACGCGCTCATCGGTATTCAAAACCTTTTCTCTCCTGTGATATAGAGCTGCCAGTACCTTATTTTCTCTTCTCCCATTTTCCTCATGCTAATTCTGCCATTTAAAATGCATTGAATTAGATTGTATACCAAGTAATTCATAAATGACCACAGCTTGTTTGCTAAGGGTTGGTAACATTACAATATCATTGAGTGCTGCATTTTAAAATAAAGAGACTCCTGATTTTTTTACACCCAGATTGGGTTGCATTGACTCAGCCTTAATACCTTGTGTATCATTAAAAATCCTTCAGCACAGTTATACATTTTACCCGGCCTAGGTCTTTGTTGAATAAAGTTAGCTGAGCTCAATGCACCAAGATGTATTTAGAGTTTTTTGCATCTAAACTATTTGCCACTTTCTCTAACCTCTTTTTCCCTAAAAGCTGGGGTGGTGGCATCCTGATCTGAGTGACTTTCACAGTTATTCACTTAGCTATGTCAGCAATTGAAAGAAAAGAATAGATTAAGTCTCCATATAATGTAACATCAACTTTGGGGAAAAAGTGCTTAAATCTAACTGTTAACTGTCAAGATGAGTTCCTATGTCAAGTAAGTAACTGTTATTATTATTATTTATATAGTGCCAGCAAAGTTCCGCAGTGCTGTACAATGGGTGGACTAACAGACATGTAGTCGTAAAAAGACAAATGGCCGCACAGGAACAGAGGTGTTGATGGCACTGCGCAATGAGCTTACATGCTAGAGGGAGTGGGGTATAGTGGCACAAAGGGTATAAGTAGGGGTAATAAAATAGGTTGCTAGAATAGTAATCACTGAGAACTTAGTAGGTTATTTTTGACAGTTGCAGACGAGAAGTCATGGGGATTGAAAATCCTTAAACAGTTTAAATTATATGCTTTCCTAAAGAAGTGTGTTTTCAAAGATTTTTTGAAGGAGTGGAGACAGGGTGAAAGTCTAACAGAGAAGGGAAGGGAGTTCCACAGAAAAGGTGCAGCCCTAGAGAAGTCTTGGAGGTGAGCATCAGATGTGCGAGTACGGACAGAGGATAGATGTAGGTCTTCAGCAGAGCGAAGGGGCCTCCACGGGACATACTTTTGTATTAGGGAGGATAGGTAGGTTTGAGCAACATTATGTAGGGTCTTGTAAGCAAGCACCAGAATCTTAAAATGAGCCATATATCTAACTGGAAGCCAATGTGGGGACTGACATGGGGTGGGGGTGGGGTGTGGGAGGTGCGTGCAGACAGAAAAATGAGCCTTGCAGTGGTGCAATCTGGGAAACACGTATGATCACTGAGAAGGGGATTGCAGTAGTCAAGACGATAAAGAACAATGCCATGGACCAGCACCTTAGCTGCGTCCGGTGTTAAATAGAGGCGGATTCAAGCTAATTTCTTTAGATGGAAGCAGCAGGATTTGGCAATCGAATGGACATGAGGGGTGAAGGATAGGTCGGAGACAAAAAGAATACCTAGGCAGCGAGCCTGTGAGGTAGAGGTGATGGTGGTGCCGTTGACTTGGAGGGAGGCAGACACTGGAGTAGCAACACTTGACGGAGGAAAGACCAGAAGTTCTGTTTTGGACAGGTTGAGTTTAAGGAAGTGAGCAGCCATCAAATTGGAAATCGCGGAAAGGCAGTCAGAGGCATGAGTCAAGATGGGAGGAGAGAGATCAGAAGAGGTCATGTAGATTTGCGTGTCATCTGCATATAAATGATAATGGGAGCCAAAGGAGCTGATGAGTTTACTGTCAGGATCGGGACAGGGATCCAACACGCAGAGTACAAAGTGTAGTAGGTACGTATACCGGACCTTAGAATGGCCGGACTTAACGTAAGGAGTAAGTAGAGAATGGTCAGAGACAAGCCGAGGTCGAGGGAACAAGAAGACAGGTAAGCGAGAGACAAGCCGGGTCAAAGGATAACAGAGATAAGCAGAGTAATACAATCAAGCCGGGTCAGAACCAAAGAGACAATAGACATACAAGAGCACTGAGTGACTAGTCTGGCTAGAACCACGACAGGGCAATGAGCAAATGCGGGAAGCTCTATTAAATACCCCGGTTCTAGGAGGTAATCACACCCCCGACGAGTCCTGGTTCGTGTTCAGGGTTTGAGTGACAGGTCGAGCAGGCTTGGCGTCATGACGTCGGCTACTGAGCGTCACGTGATAAAAGGGCGTGGATCCCTCGCGGAGGAACCACGAGGAACGGAGGAAACAGCCCTTCTGAACGGGAAAACGTCTAAGTCTCTCCTCTTATCAGAGGTAGAGACTACAGGTACCCTGACAGTACCCCCCCTCTCAGAAACGCCCACCGGGCGGAAGCAACCGGGACGAGATGGAAAGCGGGAGTGAAAAGCCCTGCGGAGGCGAGGAGCATGTACATCCTCCTGAGGTACCCAAGTCCTCTCCTCAGGACAATATCCCTTCCAGTCGACAAGATACTGTAACCTCCCTCGAGAAATTCGAGAATCGATGATGGAATTGATCTCGTATTCCTCCTGACCCTCAACCTGAACAGAGCGAGGGGAGGAAACAGTGGAGGAAAATCTGTTGCAAATTAACGGTTTCAGCAAGGAAACATGAAAAGAATTAGGGATGCGTAAGGCAGATGGAAGTACTAGGCGATACGCAACCGGGTTAATACGAGTCAGGACCCTGTAAGGACCAATGTAACGAGGAGCGAATTTCATAGAAGAAACCTTTAAACAAATGTTTTTTGTACTCAACCATACCCTATCACCAGGAACAAAAACAGGAGCCACCCTTCTGCGTTTATCAGCGTGTTTCTTGAACAACATGGAATTATGTAGGAGAATTTGTCGAGTCTGATCCCACAACTTCCTCAGATTGGCAACATGAACATCAACCGACGGTACCCCTTGGGAAGGAGAGACCAAGGGAGGAATGGAAGGATGAAAGCCATAATTCATGAAAAAGGGGCTAGAGCGAGTGGAATCACAAACAAGATTATTGTGTGCGAACTCTGCCCAAGGAATCAAACCGACCCAATCGTCCTGATGTTCGGAAACAAAACAACGCAAATATTGTTCAATTTTTTGATTGGTACGTTCAGCAGCTCCGTTAGACTGAGGGTGATAAGCAGAAGAAAAATTCAATTTGATGCTTATTGAGAACAGAAGGATCTCCAGAAACGTGAAACAAATTGGGAACCTCTATCAGAAATAATTTCGGAAGGTATCCCATGTAAACGAAAAATTTCTTTAGCGAATATTTCCGCCAATTCAGGAGAAGTCGGAAGTTTAGGTAAAGGCACAAAATGAGCCATCTTAGTAAACCTATCAACTACAGTGAGAATAACAGTCTGTCTTTTAGAAATAGGCAAATCAACAATAAAGTCCATGGCCAAACAGGACCATGGTTTCTCTGGAATGCCCAAGGGCTGTAATAGACCACATGGAAGAGTATGAGGTTGCTTAGTCTTAGTACAGATCTCACACACTGCAATGAAATCCTTAATATCCTTTCGTAAAGAAGGCCACCAGAAATCTTTAGAGATTAAGGAATATGTCTTGCGAATGCCAGGATGCCCCGCCACCTTACTCTCGTGAAAACACTGTAAGAGCTCCCGTTGGAGTTCAGGAGGAACAAAGTGTCTTGCCACAGGAGTCTCCTCTTATCAGAGGTAGAGACTACAGGTACCCTGACATTTACCAAGGGAGGCAGTATATATGGAGAATATTAGGAGACCAAGGACTGAACCTTCGGGGACACCAACAAAGTGGAGTTGGGGAGAAGAGGCAGAGCCAGAGAAAGAAACACTGAAAAAGCGCTAGGAGAGGTAGGATGAGCACCAAGAGAGAGCAGTATCTCGTAGACCGAGATTATGGAGAATGAGAAGAAGCTGTTGATGGCAGCAGATAGATCAAGGAGAATTAGAATAGAGTAATGGGCGCAAGATTTACCAGCGATTAAATCGTTGGATACTTTGGTCACAGCTGTTTCAACAGAGTGATGAGCGCGGAATCCAGACTGAAAAGGGTCAAGCAGAGAGTTAGATTCGAGGAAGTCTGTTAATCTTGCATACACAACTCTCTCAAGGATCGTGGAGGCAAACATCAGTAGCAATATAGGGTGGTAGTTGTATGGGGAGTTGGGGTCGAGTTTGGGCTTTTTCAGATGAAAGTTAAATGAAATTAGTGGAGGTTGGTGATGTTTTAGTAGCTAGACTCCACTGACCACTAATCTGCATGTACGGAATCCATGATTGTGTGAGACATAGTGCCCTGTTCAACACCATAAATCTTTACAAACATACATTTATGAATCCTACTTTAAATATTTGTAAAAAAAAAATCTTAAAACACTGGTTCAATTGTAAAAATATAAGATACCCCTCCAACCCCACCTGTCTTAATGGATGAGCGTCCACTGATTGATTGAAGGCTGTCGATTCTACTTAGTGAATTGTAAATTGAGTTCAGTTCTGTTTGAGTGGGATCTGGCTCCTCTCAAGTGATGTTGTTCTAACTTGGGTATAAAAAAAAATAAACTTGGGGTAGAGCATCCTCTTAATATAATACATCTGTAGTTTGTAGTTGGTAATTCAGCTATGTGATGCTGTTTAAAGGATTCCCAGTGGAAAATATAGGTATGCGTTCTATTAGAATTTCCTTTGCTTTTGCAGACTTCTTTATATATTCTTGAAGCAAAAAGAACACTTTCCAAATGCTTATGGTATGCCTATTTCCACATTTTGTTCATTCTGTGGTAGGCTTATTTCATAATAATCAACAAGTATGTTCTAGCTGGCAGCTTCCTATCCCACAGCTTTTGTATAGTAACCAGACACCAAGAATGTGGTTGGAAATTTGGATTTCTCTTTATTTTGTACTCGTATGTTGGTAATTAATATTGTGCTATTGCAGTTTAAAGAATAATACCTATAGCTGTTTGGTTTTATTATCTTTTTAGTACCCAGAAGTGGCCCAAAAAATATTAAAGTTTTTGGAGAAACAACTGACAGCCTTTCTGTAAGTTGGGATCATGCTGACGGACCAGTTCAACAGTATCGAATCATCTATTCTCCAACTGTCGGTGACCCTATCGATGAATTTGTAAGTTTTCTTTAAACAGAGAAGCTATTTTCACTCTGTTTACAAAATATGTGGCAACATATTGTAAAAGTAATAATCAGTAAAAAAAAAAAAGTGAAGAGTGTGTAAATTGTGATTTTAATTTATCAGTCAAAAGTATGTATAGAACATGTGCTTGGAAAAAAAACCCGAAAAAATAAACATCACATAGTGTATACTACTTACAGCAAAAAATATATAATAAAGTAGTGTTTTTGAATTTTATACTCACAATATTCAGAGCCATTTAACCTGGATCAAGGTAGAAAAGCCTATGGTGTCTTTAGGGTTCTACTTCACTTTTGTGTGATGATTATTGACAATCACATATTGTAAGAGTATAGTTAATACAGACAACATGCAACAATCATCATCTTGAAGAGGAATAGTTAGATGTTGGCAATTGTAAAGCAGCAAAAGCTGAAGAGTTCCAACATGTCCATATTAAATGACTACATCAGATTTCAAACATTGTTTGGGTAGTTGCTGATAGCCATTATGTTAGCTTAAGAAACATTAATAGAGATGGGGAAAATTGTTCACATTCTTTGCTTAATCAGACTTATAGGCAAATGGTAAACAAAATAAGAATGTAGCGCTTATGTAAAAATAAATGAATCACCTTTTAGAGTGTAGGAGCAAAATTTAACTGAAAAATCAGCAGGTAGAATATCTATAAAAGATAATCATACATAGTATAGATCACACTTATATATATTGGTTGATATTTGTATATAATATATAAACTCACAAACGGAGAGCTATGGACCTAGCTCTAGTTTGAATAGCCTCTGGGTCCATGCAGGTGACCCACCCTTCTTCACGATATAGTTCTGAGGTCTGTGGATAAATAGAAATACACCCAATTGCGCAGTATAGTTGCAATATCTCTAAAAATATATATAATTTTCTATAGTGGGTACTCACAAGTGTGGAGTCAAGATGTATTGACTCAATTTTGTGGCGTTGTGCAGGTTCGGGACTGCACTCCCCATTCAATATAACGATATCAGGAACCAGGATCGTTAAAATAATAAACAGATTTTATTAATACACTCTTATATATAAATAAAAGAAAGCCTCAATGTGCTAAAAATACTGGGACGAGTTTCGCCACTCCAAACGTGGCTTCTTCAAACCGGATTGCTTTATCACAATCCGGTTTGAAGAAGCCACGTTTGGAGTGGCGAAACGCGTCCCGGTATTTTTAGCACATTGAGGCTTTCTTTTATTTATATATAAGAGTGTATTAATAAAATCTGTTTATTATTTTAACGATCCTGGTTCCTGATATTGTTATATTGAATGGGCAGTGCTGTTTCAAACCTGCACAACGCCACAAAATTGAGTCAATACATCTTGACTCCACACTTGTGAGTACCTACTTGAGAGAATTATATATATTTTTAGAGATATTGCAACTATACTGCGCAATTGGGTGTATTTCTATTTATCCACAGACCTCAGAACTATATCGTGAAGAGGGGTGGGTCACCTGTATGGACCCAGAGGCTATTCAAACTAGAGCTAGGTCCATAGCTCTCCTTTTGTGAGTTTATATATTATATACACATATCAACCAATATATATAAGTGTGATCTATACTATGTATGATTATCTTTTATAGATATTCTACCTGCTGATTTTTCAGTGAAATTTTGCTCCTACACTCTAAAAGGTGATTAATTTCTTTTTACATAAGCGCTACATTCTTAATTTGTTTTGTATGTTATTTTGGATAGGACTATCTGAATGTTTAGCAGCTATATTAATTAAATAAGATATATTTATATTATTATTTACGTACTATTAATAAGCGCTGTTTCCATCATCTAAATTTATTATAGGCAAATGGTGCTAATATTCTCAAGTTTCCAAATTTGAATGAGGGATTTACTTAATCTCTACACCCAAAAGTGATTAAAAAAGACTTGACAAGCGAAATCTAAAGACATAACCTGAAATAAATGACACAACTAGGCAAAGACTATCTAAAAGACATATGGGCTACATATGAAAACACAGCACATAAAAAAGCATAATATCATAGTAATCATCATTTTGACTATAACGTCAAGTAAATTAGATCCATACATTTATATCCCATGGTTCTATACAAAATGCATTACATTTTAATAGGAATGATGTGCTGCATTCTTAGAATCTCTAAGGATTCAGACATATAACCAGACCAGACTGCAGGCTTTGACACACCACTTATATCCATATGTTATTAGTTTTGAAGACAATATTATTTCTATTGAAATAGAAGATGCTTTTTTTCTGAACAGATGTGCAATACATTGTCTGTAGTTGAGTCTAAGAAATATTTAATATATATGTACCCCACTTATTTCTATTCAAGGGCCTTTTTATATTAAGTTTTATTTATAAAATGTTTCTTATTTATTTTTATTTTTGAATGAATACTATAGCACAGTTAATTAATTACCAGCACCCCCTGAAAACACCAACAATAATTTGTAATTTGCCAAGTGAGACTTTCATTTTTGTAATACGCTTTTGTAATCATATTAACAGACTTTAGTTATACCATAATTACCTACCTAAGACAATGTTCTCATATTCAGTACATTTTTCCAAATAACAGACTCAATGAAATCAGGATGACTATGTTTTTCAGTGAAGACATTAATTTTAATACAAAGACAACGACTTTGGTGTTATAAAGTGTAAATTTTATTCCTGTTGTTTTTTTTTTTGTTTTTTTTATAGACGGTTGTGCCAGGCAGAAGAAATAATGTTGTGTTGCAGCCACTTTTGTCGGACACTCCTTACAAGATTACTGTTGTCGCTGTTTATGCCGATGGAGATGGAGGACAACTAACTGGAAATGGAAAAACAGGTAAGATATTTCCACTGTTAAATGCCACCATACACATTGGGGAAATACATTTTTGACTCTGTATGTGCCTTTGCTAACATTTTGATGCCCTGGAATTTTCTGCAATATTTCTTGGTTTGGATTTATAACTGATTTAGTTCGTCTGGTGTCTTTACATATCTGACTTATAATAAGATGTGCTCACTATCTATTTTTAATGTTGGAGCATGCTAAACATGTCCCTTGTTAGTTTCTGAAAGAGCTCAAGTACAGTTGTTTATAATTTGCATAGAAATTCTGTGTGTTTCCCTTTTGCATTGTGTGATATAAATAATCTCAGAATCATTATATTGGACCCAGATGCTTATATTAACTAAATATCAGCATATGTTTGTTTTAAGCCTGCCAATCGTCATTTTGTGCTGCCATTGAACCCTTAGTTAAAGTTTTACCTTTGCCAATAACAGGTCAAAAACAAATTTCATTTGGAATAATACTTAAGAAGCATAATTGAATTTACAACCTAAGGTTGTTGGCATATTCCACTGATTTGATTGATAATCAATGATAAGATTACAGACAGGAAATGTATTCAATGAAAACTCTGACAGATGTTGACATTTTTATGGGACTAATTACTAGTTTAAAGTGCCAGTGTATATAAGTGTGGTGTTTAGCCACTTTATATGTTAGTAAGTAACTTGTAATTACCCCTTTGTTAAATATATGCCAGCTTGAAAGTGGTTAGCTCCGCAGGTTGTTTGGGTTTGGATATAATTCTATGAGGAGAAAAAAAAAATGTGTAGAAAATAAAGTTTTTTTTGCATGGTCTCAAAGAGAGAACAACTGTAGCCCATGGATCAGCGCAGCTAAGAGGAATAGGCCTTGACAGAGCAAGGAGGTAGGCATAGCAGCCACAGGAAGTTAGTGACAGCTAGCATGCTGGGTAGGGCGCAGCCATAAGGGGAGTATTTTTACCAGACATTATATGAAGTGGCCATTTTAACTGAACCTAAGCTTACCTGTCAGTTGTCCCTCCCACCCTCCCTGTATTTGGTTAGGTTAGTTGATTTCCCGTTTTTTCACAGCGGCGGGGAATGGCCTGGTTAAATCGGAGGGTAGATGGAGGAGAAAGTGGGCATCCTGAGGTTTAGTGTGGATTGGGCAGTGTTGCACGTGGTTGGTAGGTTCGAGCCTGTCAGTGGCTCCGAACCTGGGTTCGGAGCCGTCAGTGGCTCCGAACTTAGCTTTCTTCCAGTACCAAGACTCACTTGGTGCTGCTGCCTGCTCTTCCTCATGCAATGTCATCCTAGATGTGTTGCTTCCTGGTTTCTTATTCAATTCAATACTACTCATAGAGGAGCATTGGGGATGACATGCGTTGTCCTATCAAATGCTTCACTTAGGGAAGAATTTAATTCAATGCAGCAATTGATGATGCTTGATGTTGTTGTGAACGTTGCACATCACATAATCCCATAATCTAAACATTGCTGTATCTACTAAATGGCAATGGTTTATATTGAAATGCTAAAAGAAAAGTACCACTGCACACAGACCATGTTATTGAGATGATGTGGTCTTGGACCATTTAGTGGTCCCTGACATCTAAAGCAGACGCAGACATCAGAAGTTAGAAAGTAAGATCTGTTCAGTCAGTTGAAACAACACCATTTTCACCAGATATGACATTATTAATTAGGAGTTGCAAATTAATTTGCATTTAGTTCAGTTAATTTTGCTAATCATATTTGATTTACAATGATATCATTGGACACAGCAGAAAAGATGGCAAATATTAAAACTGGTAGAAACATGACCATGACAGCACATGACCTTATGAAAAAATTGGTTAAATACGATTGGTTTTCCATTTAATATACTCAAATTTGTACAAATAAATAAGGTTTTCCCTTTCTGGTGGAATTACATATGTTTCTATCTCTTACTCTGTTTGGTTTAGTTGGCTTGCTTGCACCACAGAATCTACGAGTATCTGATGAATGGTATACACGATTCAGGGTTTCATGGGACAGAGCTGCATCTCCCGTTTTGGGCTACAAGCTTTTATATCAGCCACGTAGTGAGTAAACTATAATGTTGATTGAAATTAAATGTGTTTATGTAATTGGTTTGGCTGTGTGATCTTGTATTTCTTTATTTAACTTTTATTAGATAAGGGAGCTTTACACAGTTTTAAGATAAAACACACATCAAGAAGTAAATTGGTAATATAATCACAGATTACATGGTGTTATTATGATATTGTAAAAATCACATTCTCAGAGTTCTCATATTCTCTGTTATTGTTGCAATGCATTTGCTTTGGCTCTCCTAAGCTAAAAGGGTAATCCAGACATGGATCCCGTGCTCACTGTGCCTAGACGGGTATCAGCCTCACCTGGCTGACAAGGTCGAAAGAAGGTTGAAACAATTGTTCAGGGTTGTTATATCTCTTGTGCAGTGGGAACTCACTACCTTTATGCATAGCATCAGTGTGATATGCAAATTATATAAGTTCTTTGTAATGGCACAAGTGTGCAAACACAGTTTTGCGACCAGAGACTAACCAAAGAGCAAACTACTGATTTTCTCTAAGCTTTTGCCATTCTCAGAGTTCACATAGTCTGTATTTTTGTAAAAATCACATAAACCTTACAATCAGGTGGAGCTAGACTGGGTTGATATTCTAATACAGTCATTATACATTATTTAAGAATACATACAACACACCCATGGCACACATGATAACCTTAGGATTAGGTGTAATTACAGAAGGAGGGAATGTAAGAATGAAGAAATGGTAGAAGTCAAGTTGAAGGGTACACTGGTATGGATCAGCTGCATCTGAAGTCATAGAGCCCTTACACAATAACTCTTAAATCCAGTTACTCTGTGTACTATTAAGAGTTGCATTGCTGATGACGAGCAATGGGATACACTCAACATTATGGAATAGACAAGCACTAGAATAGGACACTGAAATAAATGGTTGGCCTTTCAGAATGGGATTTGCCACTGTCTACTCCAACATGTTCCAGTCACATTAAGTGAGTTAGCCTCTTCAATAATGACAGATCCAGCTTCACATGTCGGATAATATCAAAATGCTTGTAATTATGGTGGATTATACATTTCTAGAACCAGTATATATACAAATATTTATTAATATACAGGTGTAGGTAGGTGATGGGCAAACTGGTACAATACAATTCCTATGATGTTTAACAGCCGTAGAATGCAGAGTTAAAATTTAATAACATAGGCCTCAATTTAATATATTTGGATACGCGTATCAAATGACAATATTTCAAGACATATTTAAATATGTTGATATATTGATATATTTTTCATATTTTAATAATTTAAAATATATATTTTAGAACCTTAAAAAAAAAAAAATACTGAATCATTTGAAAAGCGTATCCAAACATAGTATATTATGGCCATAATCTTGAGTATGAACAATATAAACTAAAATCTGTTTTGTATTATTAATATTGGTATTTCATATAATTTTATGTTTGTGAATGCTTTGAATTCATTAAAGAAACAAAAAACAGTAATGCACTCATTATTACATACAAGGTTACATAAAATAGAAAGTTATCACATAGCCATGTAAAATTTGGATGCGCCAAAAATAAAAAAAACACTACACATTGCAGAAAATTATTGTATATGAGGATTATATGTGGCTATATAAGGATTTTCTGCGCTATTTAGAGTTTTTTTTTTAGGCACATCAGAATTTGACATGGCTATGTAAGAATTATTTATGTCACATTGTATGTAATATTGAGTGCAACACTGTTTTATGTGTTTTTTGTTTGTTTGTTTTCTACTGTTTGCTTTTTTTTTTGGTGTTTGCAGCTGTGTCACTGTTTGATTTAAAAAAAAAAAAAATATTAAGCACCTTGCCTACCTTTTTAAAGTTTCTTTTTTGGGGGGCTTAGATTTTATTACTTGATATGTTTCGTAGACTTTCATTTTTTTAAATTCTAGATGCTGATGATTCTTTTGAAGTGTTTGTTGGTGATGTAAGTTCTTACACTCTGCAAAACCTGTCTCCTGGAACCATATATGATGTGAAAGTTTATGCACAGTATGACACAGGATTAAGTGGACCTTTGTCTGGTGACGGAACAACTTGTAAGTTAAAATTTCATATAGAGATGTATAAACTTATTTGGGGACCAATGTTATTTTTTATTTTCAGTGCCACAACAATTTAGCTCTTTTCGAATATGTATAACCAAAATTTACTAATTTCTCATTTATTACACCTACACATATATCACCTTTATTAGATATCCTAATGAGAGTATGATGATATGAGACTTTTATTGGATCCTCTGTTATATGTTTTGTAATGCTTTGATGTAGGATTGATAACTTGTTGGGCTCACCAATATTACATTTTGTTGCTACATATTGTGTGTGCAACTGCAATAAAAATGTTTTCAGATACATGCCTTGACATCAGCAGTGCATATGATTACTATTGGGTTGTAACATTAATGACTGAAATAAGGATGTCCTATTTCAGTTTTAAACTTTTATGGTGATGGTGTGCCCTGCTCTCATTTAGGACAGTTTAGTAAAACCCTACTTCAAAGTCCTATCAAATTGGGAGACAAGGGAACATTTTATAAAAGGTATTCTGAATTTCTTTGTGTGGTTATTTTATAAAAAAAAAAGTAGGCTTGCGTTTAAGGGAACACTTTAAATGTGGTAACATTCAAGTATTGATATAATGACAGTATCCTTAAAGTCAACATTTTTATTGTGACCAAGACCAATACGAGAACAACACAAATGACAGCAATTGTGATTATTATTATGTTATTTAAAGGGACACTATAGTCACCCAGACCACTTCAGCTCAATGAAGTGGTCTGGGTGCAATGCCTGGGTGTTTTAACCCGTCAGATGCAAACATAGCAGTTTCAGAGAAACTGCTATGTTTATATAGCAGGGTTAATCCAGCCTCTAGTGGCTGCCTTCCTGACAGCCGCTAGAGGTGCTTCTGCGATGTTGGATGCGATTTTCGCATCTAGCGTGCAGAGCATTCATAGGAAAGCATTGAGAAATGCTTTCCTATGTACTGTTTGAATGTGTGCGCGGTACTTGCCACGCATGCGCATTCCGCTCCACTCAGGAGCTGACATCGGCAGGGGGAGGAGAGGGAGCCCGGCGCTGGATAAAGGTAAGTAACTGAAGGGGTTTTAACCCCTTCAGTACCAAGGGAGGGAGGCCCTGAGGGTGGGGACACCCTTAGGGCACTGTAGTGTCAGGAAAACGGGTTTGTTTTCCTGACACTAAAGTGATCCTTTAAGATTTGGAAGTGACACAACAGGCAAAGAAATATGTCAGCCGCTAAAGTACTTGTTTTACCTGTATGGCCAAACGTAGGACAAAAGAATATTTTGCATTTTGACCTAGTGATAGTATAGAGATTAAATTTCCCAGGCAAGGATTGTCTGAATGCTACGGGAGAGATGTAGATCAGTAACAAGAGCAAAGACATGATTTATTAAAGACATGATGTGGTGATGATGTGAATAATTGATTATGCCATATCAACAGAATTAGTGGCTATTTATAGACATTCTTCTGTATTACACTATGATTTCCCAGAGTTCTCAGGGCCAATCATGATATCATTGTTTATTTTTCATAAAAAAAAAAAAAGATTTAGCATGGCCTTCTGTGACACAATGTAATAAACCATCCATACAAGAACTATCTGGAATAAACAGGGTGGTTGAATTGATCATTTATCTCTGAGAGATACATGGTTAATCTGTTTACATGGATATGATTATGAAATGTGTAAGCAAACTTGTGAACTGTATGATTTATAGATCTGTTTTTGAAGTGTGACTATGGTGTACTTTTAGAATTCGAGATAAAGAGTTGTTATTTCGATACCATGATCCCTGTTTATTTCATTACATTTTGCTTTGCTGTCATAGATAATAAATTAATCTTTGTACTTCTGTGTACTTCTGTTCAAGTTTATCACAATATAATAAATAAAGAGGGCTGGAGTTCATTGCTTCTCTTTCTCTATTTAAAAAATAACTAAATATATATATATATATATATATATATATATATATATATTGCAAGGAACTATGTATGCACTTATTATAATTAAAGGGACACTCCAGTGCCCAAATACAAAATAAATAAAATCACAGTTTAGTAGATATAAACCAAATAAAAACATGCAGGCATTTTCTCACTGGGGGTATATCTAAAACAGCTTGCAAATGCTGCAGATCCCTTGTCTGAATCGTTTCCAATCCCCCCCCCCCCCCCCCCTTCTTCCCCAGTGCCTTTCTGTGTCTGTCCAATCACAGGCTTCCCAATGAAGCTAAATTATAAGTCTTTGCAAGACATGTGCAATTGCTGCCTCTTGAATTTAGCTAAACTGGAATAACTAAACGAGGAAGTAACAAAACCCGCTGTCTACTTGAAAGCAAGGGAGTGTAACAAAGTACAAAAGTGTCAATTTCTATTCAAATCTGCAGTTTAAAAAAAATGAATTAAATATGACACACTGCCCACATAAGGCTTTTCAGCAAGCTAAAGTACTTTATGGGTCTGGAGTGTCCCTTTAATAGCAATGTGTATTTTATTTTTTGTAAATAAGTCATTGAAATAGTTTCCTGCCTTATCTCTTAATTTCTAAATGTAAAGATAATTAAGTCTTGAATCTCTGCTTTGTGTAATATGGCACCCATAAAACAGTTTGTAAAATTCTGTGCAGTATAGGAAAGGAAGTCATCTTGATTTCTGCTATGTGTCTCTTCTGCTCATTTGTTTAAACCAGTGTTTCCCAACTCACTACTCAAGATACAGGAGCAGATTGGGACATTTCCCAGTTTTGTTCCGTAGAGATAAAACCTGGACTGCTGGTGTGCCTTTGGGGCTGGCTTGGGAGCCCGTAATGTAGACATTTACATAGCTGTGCATGTTTGTTTTAGCTGTGTCTTACTCAAAAAGAGAAAATATGAGTTATCACACACAATCAGTTGTACAGTACTGAATGAAGGTTACACTAAGAGTAATTGGCTGCCAACCAAAATACAATATAATTCTTAAGAATAATATCTTGTTTCCATTTGCAGTGTACTTGAATGTAACTGACTTAACCAGCTACCAGGTTGGATGGGACTCATTCTGCATTAGATGGACACCTCACAGAGCAGCTACATCTTACAGGGTGAAACTTAATCCTGTAGATGGTATGTATTTCTTGTTAAACAAAGAAAAGCAAAACATGGAATGTATGTTATTGCTGTGGATAATTTCCTTATTTCAGAAAGAAGCTATAATAACTTTTAACAGTAGAGAAGTGGTATCAGAACTTTCCATTAACAATGTATTTATAGACTCTTCATGTCTTACATAAGCACGTAAATATAGATTAGATACCACAGTTGAAAGGTTTACAGAAACACTCTGTCTCTGGTGACGTATCACCAAATAACTTTTTGAAAATTAATAGAATATTTAGTGCATTGTTTCTTAAAATATAATTATACCAATGCATACATTATCTATTTCAGAATTGCTCATGATTGTTGCATTTTGGTGTATTTGAGTCTCGTATCATAGGCTTACTCTTATTATCAGGTATCATAGGCTTACCCTTACTAGACTATTATCTTTCCTCCTATATACAAAATATGTAGAATTTATGAAAAAGGATATATACTCTAAACTTTTATGAAAATTTATATATCATGATAGATTTGATTCCAGTTCGTACTATATTGTGTCCAAAACACTGTTGTGTCACACTACCTCATATTATAGATTGTTGTTCTGACTTATTTTCAATATTAGTTTTTGAGTGTCTTAATTTTCTTTCATGTTAAGGATCTCGGGGTCAAGAAATCACAGTCACCGGGTCCGAATCATCCCACTGCTTTAACGGACTATCACCTGACACAGAATACACAGCAACAGTTTTCGTGCAGACACCTAATCTAGAGGGTCCATCAGTTTCAACAAATGAGAGAACTTGTAAGCCTATTTTGTTTTTTCCTTTGACATAGTATTGATAAATACACTGATGCAAAAGGACTGTAGCATCACAATCTGTGCAATTGTTAAAGTACACAAGGTGCCACAGTGAACAGCACAATGTAATATTATAGGAATATAGAGTTCGGATTAACAAGTACCTTTTGTAATGGGGCTTGGGGTGATTTGGGACCTAGAGTAAGGGGTAACTGCTTTAACTTTGTTGTAGACTGTAGCTCTTATCACTGTTCACATGCCTGAGAATGATGTCCCTCAGCATCTAACCCTAACCAAACTATATGAAAACATCAATGAAAACCTGCCCAGTCAAAATGCTACCATTTTTTTTTACTGCATTTCATACAATCACCATGCTACAGCAGCTGTCCAATTATATATATATATATAAAAAAAAAAGCTTTGGAAAGAACTGCATTCAACATACTTAGAAGTCATCCTTATAACTAAAGTAGAGTTGTTTTTTAGTCTAATGTATATTTATTGATATGGCAAGTTTTTGTACTGACAATTATACTGGGTTTAAAGAAATATTGCATTATAATTAGTAGCTAAACTATTCAAAATACATAGTAATTACTTGGATCAGTGGAAATACATTTTTTCATTTTAATGTTCTAGTGATAAAACCAACAGAATCACCAACGGAGCCCCCTGCACCACCACCACCTCCTACCGTCCCTCCTGCCCGTGATGGTAAGTATTTGATATATTTATTTTCCAATTTGATTTGACACATGTGGAATAATTGAATATAGACAGACTTGTGCTAAATATAGTAAATTATACTAAATAACATTATACATTTATCACTTCACAAGCTATTCTATATTATTTATTCAAGCTATACTTATTTGGAATTACATTTCTGCCAAATGAATCCAAAACATAACCTTTTGTCCTTGGTTTTATGTTAAATAGTTTTAGATGGCCCTTTTCTTCTGCAGCATTTAATGATGTCCTTAGACTCTGGCGTGTAACCACACTTCACAGACTAACTTTTCTTCATTTCTTTTATAGTATGCAAAGGAGCAAAGGCAGATATCGTATTCCTTATTGACAGCTCCTGGAGCATTGGTGATGAAAGCTTCAATAAAGTTCGGCAGTTTATTTTCAATACCATTGGAGCTTTCGATGTTATTAATCCTGCTGGAATTCAGGTGGGAGTAATAGTATTAATAAAACATTTTTAGAATTTGCCCTCAGCAATCAAAAGTTAGCCCTGCATTAACCTTTGCTGAGTGGACCTTAGACCTCCAGTATTGCAGTGATCAGTAACATACGACCCTGACATTTGAGAGAAATATGTTGATTTTTCGAATTTTCATGCTTACAAAAATGGTGCAAATATGTAAAAGGAAAGGAGTCACCTTGCTATGAGCCTGCTGGTTCCACTGGTTTCCATTGTGACTGCCCCTCTTTTAGTACTTAGCATAATTTTTCATAACGCCAACACTCTGATGAATCTCCCCCTCTTAGTAGCTTATATTAGGGCTGTATTTTCTGATGTGGGGTAAGCAGTTTACATGTGTGCCCTTCTTCCCTGACTGTTTAATGGTGCCTATCGGTAAATATTTCAAATAGAGCAGTGTTGATCGATAGGAACCAAAGAAGGCCATGCCAGTATATTTATCAACATAATCTGATCTCAGGAAATAGCTGGAAAACATTTTTTAGGTACACTTAGTTATTCCCCATACGTTATTTGTGTTTCAAAGGAAAACATGTCTTAAAAATATTGACCGCATGTGCCACACTTGTGAAATTTGCATCCACACAGGAGTATTGAGGATATAATACTGTGGTAAAAAGATACAAAAAAATATTCTTCAGTGCTGCTGACATGCCAACTCTATTTTGCTTACTCAGAGGATTAGGATCCACAAAATACAAAACGCAGAAAGAGCATCTTGAGAAAGCGAGAACCCAAAACATTTCTTACTTATTGATTTCCTTCAAAGAGTGTGTGTAAGACTTTGCACACCTTCAATTGCACTGACCTCTTTTTCTTTTTGAATTTTTTAAAATCTGCAGTAGTAAAGAGGAACAGTGGTAACAAATGTCATTAATCATGATTGATGGATAGTTACAAAATCCAACAAAAGTGAAACCTAAACAGTTAAAATATACTTGACTCAGAACTTCACTAGCATAGTCCCAATAAAAATACATATTATGCCTTTTAAAAAGTTGGAAATTGTGGCAAAGCTTAAAATTCACCATTACACAATTTTATTGTCCAAGGAGAACATGTGGACTCCCGAACAATGAAAAATGCATCTTCCATTAAAGTTTCTAAATGTAGATGGCCTATATTTAAAAAAAAAAAGCAAAAAAAAAGCCAATGATGGCTTCATTCCTATCGTTACACATGACAGGGGCTCTTTAATAATATGGACAGGCATTTCATGGTAATCATTAGGTCTGCTTTTCATTGTTAAGTGATGGAACTATGAGACCATTTTATAGGCACTGATGACTCAAAAGTGTTTTCTAATGTATTCCTATAATATCCCATTACATGATGCCAAATAGACAAACACTTTTTTTAGGATGAAGTAAAGCACTTTTCATAGTCTCCTTAATCACTTATTTCTAAATATAATTAAATATTTAGAAAATTATCTGGATCAAAAAGTGCAAACTAGATATCAATATGCTTTATCCCTCGAATTGCCATATTATGCTTATTCATTAGCAATGGTGTACCGTTCATAATATTATTAACATAATGTTATCTGTTTTTGTTGCTTTATTAATTTGTTAGTTAATTGTTAGATCTATATAATCATTTATTTTGACATAATTGAAATAGCTATGCCATTAGTAATGCACAGCCTTACCAAATATTTGTGAAAATAAATGACTTATTTTTTTTAAATTGAAAACCGATATTCACTTGTTTTGATTGAATATGCAATTTTTTTTTGTAAGAATTAGTTATTGAATACCTTCTGTGTGAATTATTGCAGGTATCCTACGTACAGTTCAGCGATGAAGCTCAAACTGAATTTAAACTGAATACATATGCTGACAAATCCCAGGCTCTTGGAGCTCTTGCAAATATCAGATACAGAGGAGGAAACACAAAAACAGGTATACAATCAACTACAACGTGTTTCTCTAGTATGTTCATCTTTTGTTTACCCTATAAGACATAGAAAAGATATTGTTGAAATCTCCAATCTAAAAGGAGACTGGAAAGAAAGCTTTAAAGGTAAGGACTTCCTCTAGTTCGTATTGAGAACGTCCAAGCTTTTGTCAAATTAGTGAGTTCTGCTGGTAATGTGTTTTAAAATATGAAAACCTTTGCAGTGTGTGCTTCTTTAACATATCTACACAAATGTATGTCTTTTTTACAGGCAAAGCTCTAAAGTTTGTCCGTGACAAAGTATTGACAGTTGAAAATGGTATGAGAAGGTCTGTTCCTAAGGTTCTAGTGGTAGTCACTGATGGAAGATCTCAGGATGAAGTAATGAAGTCTGCCAAGGACATACAGCACTCTGGTGAGACACCTTTGATAATTTTCACACCTCCCCCTTTGCCAAACCTTAAATTTTCTTTCCATATCCTACAGGATCCTTCAGTTCAAATTGCTGACACTAATTTATAAAGCCATCATTACATGTCTACTTTAACAAATGCATCCCTTCTCATTCCCTTTGGGCTGCGAGTGACCTGTTGCCTTCTTCTTATTTCCACATTAGTTACTCTCCTCTGCAGGATTTTCTTATAGGCTGCATAATTCTTCTGGAATGCCCTACCATGCCCTGTTTCTTTTTACACTTTCTTCTAGCCTCCAGCCCTAAAATAAGTCATGAAAACCTGCATCTTTAGAGAAGCCTATGATCTTCTATAGTGACTATCCTCTTACTACAGTATCCCTCCTGTCCCTGTAAACTTCACTTGTTTCAAATGTCCATTTCACTCTCTCTTTCACATAGATTGTGTTTTTGTTAAATTTCCCCATATAATAGCAACACGTTGAAGAAAATGATGGAGCTAAATAACTGCTTATAAAATGTATTGTAATAATTTAAAATAGGCATACATACATCCTACATACTCACAGGTACAGTTAGAATTTACAGCTCATAGATGACTGCAAAGAATCAAAACTAAGCAAAAATATTTTTAGCAATATTTTCTAACAATTTGGCTCTCACAGTCAAAATTTAATAACCATCCAAAGTAAACTTGCCATATGTTCTTGACAGATTCACCCCATAAATGATTAAAATTGACTAAAAAAATGCAGAGTTCCTGCTAGTGAATAGAATAATTTTCACCTCATCTGCAGAAACAATCTTCTATTATTTAGTTTGAAAGGCTGGAATTCTGTGTGCAGAGCACTTCCAGATTGTTGCATTTAAACCTTCTTGATAAATCCATGCATTTTATGACTGTTTATGTTTCCATTATACCTGTAGGCTTTAGTGTCTTCGTGATTGGTGTGGCTGATGTGGATTACAACGAGCTGAGAAATATAGGCAGCAAACCAAGTGAACGTCATGTTTTCATTGTCGATGATTTTGATGCTTTTGACAAGATTGAAGACAATTTAATTACATTTGTATGCGAAACAGCAACATCAAGTAAGAACGTATATTAATAAAAAAAAAAAAATTATTTCAGAAATCATGAAAATTAAATATGGTCAAATCAAAGGTCATACAAAATTTGTGTATGCTATAAACTTCAAATTAAATATTTCAAAAGAAACAAACACAAAAATAAATTTGTTATAAAATACAAGATAACATAATAATTACAATATTGAAAAAAAATCCATATACATATTTTAGAATTAGACTTGTATTTTGGGTGACATTTTTTTTTATCCATTTGTCTCTAAATGCTTAATGTAATAAATAGTATAGTAGGAAAGTGATAAATGTAAAATATTTTTACAAGAAATTCAAAAGCTCACTACATTCACATTCTCTATGAATGTTTAAAAACATTGAAAAAAAGATTATTGAAAGCAAAGCTCGGATGGTTGCATCTCCTATAACTGTCAACCAGAAAAGTGGAGAATTAGCAACAGCTTAATTCCATTTTTATGTTTCTATTATGCCACCGTAATCTAAGGCATTGATTTTCATTGAAGATGCAAGGAACTTTATACATTTATTTGCCCAGCAGTGAACATTATCATGTTTTTTTCCTTAATAAACTGTCATTCTAGTTATTTTTTTGGTCCAAAATATTTCCATGTATAAATAAGGGCATACAGTTTTATAAATGTTTATCTAAAAGACAGGTTGGAAGATTTCTAAAATGGAATAAATACCATGGAAACCAATGTAGTCAACATAAACATTCCATTTGTTTGCATGGTGATTAATCCCCTGATTTTATTAGCACCATATTTATACATTTATACTAGCGTAAATTAAGAAGTGCGTTTTTAAACATTTAATAAAAAGTTTCAGTGTCTCATATTTATCTCATTCGTTGAGATTCAGTGGTATCTTGTGTGAAACTGAACTTCTTGAAGTGCCACAGTAGGTATTCGATATAAAGTTATGAAAGTTGCAACCTGATTGCATCTGCAACAACAGCAAAGAAAAGTTACATCTCTCACATTTAGTCTTAAAGCAATAGTAATACATACCCTACATGTGTTAAATGTGTGCTGAACCATCTTGTAAATCAATGCATAGCTCAGGAGTATACATTTTGAAGGATTGCGGTGAGTTGATTACACTATTACTTGTTTTTTGGACCTTTTTCTTTCTTTGACCTCTGCCAAGGTCGAAAATCTGACAGAGGACAGTTTACATTTCAAATACACATGTGTGTCTCAGCTGGTCTGAAAATCTTGTTTTAGTAAGGGTGATGGTTTTCTATCAAGCATCAATACATTTAGCAGCTGCAGGTGCTTCAGTACATCTTTCTAGAAGACAAATTATATTTAATGTGCCTTTGTCATAACAAAGCCAGTATCCATGGCTCATTAAATAACAGTTTTTGAAGTTTTCAGCCAAACTGTGTAACATCCTGTTTACATCTCTATTCTATTTTTTAATCATACAATGTTTATTGAGCAGCAAATTAACAAGTGGTACCGTTTTACATAGATATTATCAAAAACTAGATATTATCAAAGCTAAACATAAAAACTAAACAAAACATGTGTACAGTAATCAAAAACTAGGTTTAGCATTTTGCCATTTGCTGTTATTACTCTTTTAACAGTAGATTTAAGCCATAGTTTGAGTGTATGCCTATTGGTATTAAGTAAGTCAATAAAACATTGAAAGGAGAGAGCGGACAGTAGTCGGAAAGGAAATGTAATACAGAAGAAGGGTGCGGGGGGGTGGGGAGTGGCAGAGGGCTATAGGAATGCCGCCATGGAGGGAGGGCACTACAGGTGTTCATTGGTGGACAATAGAGTAGCCATTCCTTCTGTGTGAGCTTCAGGATTGTGGGCGAAGAAACCTGTGGGGAGTGCGTCTCCTGGAAGAAAGCCACCATTGTTCTTCGTGCTTTAAGATCCCTCAGTGCACATGCACTTTTCTGTGAGGAGTTTAGTCCCTTAGCATGAAAAGACATTATCTAAAGGTGTTGGGCATCCATGGTGGATTGAGAGGAAGTGGGGAGGAGATATAGGGACACATAAGAGGATAGAGTAGAACTGTCAAAATAAGAGTGTAAGGAAAAGGAGGCAGGGACAATGTGCCCCAAGAGTCTATTCCATAGAGTCTCCTAAGAGATGTCTCAGGACCCCACTGTGGGTTGCATCTGAATTGTAATCAGGACAAGAGCTCACAGACCCCACTGCCCACCATCCCTCAAGTATGCCAACAAAATTATGGAGCTTAGTGACAAGAACTTACAGTGTGTATCACCTTGTGTTGCAGAACAATGAGAAAGTCCAAGTTTACTGAGTGTATGCTCCTTCCAGATAGATAGAGTGCACCAGCACACTGGGACATCCAAAATATTGTCTAATAAAAAATTGACTAGCAGTCATGTTGTTGGTATTCCTCTCGCCTCCTAGTAGTCCAAAGAATGTCCCAGTATGCTAAGTCCTCCCCGGCATTGCTTAAGTAGCCATATCTCCATAAACAATATTGCAGGATTGTAGGTCCCTCATGGATCCCCATTTAGGTAGATCACTTTCCCATATGTGGGAGTATATAACAGGTTTGTGTTGTGTGTTGTAATTAGCCTTAAGCGGAGTGAGCCCTATAGCAACACCTATGCTTATTTTACCAGGGAAGATCCTTGTATCTGGCAATCAGCGGGAATATTGGGTTTAGTTGTCATAGAAACCAGTGGAAATGTTAAAGCTCCTGGACCCTAATTGTAGGCTGAAAAATGTAACTGTTGTGAGTTGGTATTACCTCACACAATGCTAATCGTTCCTCAAATCTCTGTATAGCATAAATAAGAGATAAAAAAAAAAACAAACAAAAAACCTTTTCATTCTAGTAAATACCAAGTCTTCACATTGGAAACCTAACATTTAGGCAAGATTTTAACATTAGGGTAAACATGAGGAAAGATAAACAGTATCTTAAGAAAATGTAATGTAGATCCGTGAGGCCAGGGTGGTACCTGACAGACAAAGGTACCCTAGTTAGGTAGATCATATTCCCTGATGTGGGAACATAAAACAGATATATGCTGCATGGTATATTTTGCCGCAAGAGGAGTGGCCCTTATGGCAGCACATATAGTGCTTGTTCAGGGGAAGGGTCTGAGATCCCTCTCTGTTAGTGGTGCTCTGGACTGATTAGGGTTCAGTGCATCCATCAGTGGTAGAGTTGTCCAGTCTGGGACTGTGGTAGCTGGATGTTGATAGCTTCCTTGAAGAATCAGTCATTTACACAGCATATAATGTCCCTAGGGTATGCCCTATTACGACTTATTGGGTGGTCATGAGAGCATCCCAATATGTGGTTAAAGAGATCAGCGAGTAGTGGTTTGTGGTTTTTAGTTCCCTCCACTTCCCTTTACCCTTTTACCTAATATTATGCCACTTGCTGTAGTTTTCAAGATTTTCCATGTGGTACCTTAATTCTTGAATTCAGCAGGTATGAGTTCTTGCCAAATTGTCTGTAGCAGGGATAGTCAAGTCCTGGCAGGTCATCTCCTGCCTCAATTTAGCAAGTTTAATCCAGAATGTTTGCTTTTCTTCTGAAATCAAGTTTAAGAAGTCTTCCTTCTTTTGGGAAGGAGGTAAATATGGAATACCAGTCCAGTTGTGATGTGAATAGTGTTGTAGAGCGGGTAGTGAAACCGCCTTTGTGCTTGGGTCTGTGGCCGTAGAGGCCAGAGACATAGGCGCCATATTGTCTTTACTCTGTTGAGAGAAGAGGCGTCTACCACCGGCATCTGCAAATTATGAAAATTGCAGAAGCAAGGCGTTTGGAGTTCCCTCTGTGATCTGGGGGTGGAAGGTGACATGTGAGGCCTTTTCGATTTCCCCATGGGTAGAGGCAGGTGCTTATTAGGCAATATGTCTGAAGAGAGCATGCAGCATAGCCCAATAATCAAGTGGCCATTCTCCTTGAGCAGGAAGCCACAAGCCCATATATCTCTATTCTGTGTTGCATGAAAACATGCCCTCTGTAATTGGTATCTGTTATGATTTCAATGGACTTCCCTTTGTTCTTAAAAGTTTGTTGAAATTATATAGACATTTAAAGTAATATATCATCCAGATGCAAAACAATGTCAAGATTGACGGGAATCTGTTTTTAATAAAAAAAAAAAAAAAAATTGATCTTCAAAATATATTTTAGATTATCAGTTCTTAAAGACATAACTAACCTTTACATATATATACTTTTTTGTTTTTAACTTTAGTCTATACATTATTATTTTTTTTATCTGGTTATTTTATTTCTTTGTAAAATATCTCATATAACACCACATTCATGTGGGATTATGCCACAAACAGGAAAAAAAAATATTGGCAAGCAGTGAATTTGTGAGTAAAAGGGTCATGCTGACCTCTCTCTTAGATACATGCCAGAAGAGTGAAATTCTAGGAAGAACAGGCACATTTTGAAAATCAAATTATTTTACTTCCATGGATTTATAAAAAAAATGCTATCACGCAATGTTCCAAGTTCAAATCAAGTTGTGAATAAGGAATTTAACATCAATAAAAAAAATCTTTTGTAAACTAATCTTATATTTTAAATTACAACAAGCTGAACATCTGAAATACATTTTTGATATGCTAGAAGTTGTCTCACCTAACTTTTTAAAAGATTTAATAAACCAAATTTCCAGAAGCTCTTTACAGTGCCAATATATTATAATTAAACCAGAAATGCTTAATAAAATTAAAACATTTTAATCCAGGTGAAAACAAAATAAATCACAAAGCTCTACTGATTCCCGGAAATTCATTAAATAGGTTATATTTCATTGAGTATATCAAATATACATTTGTATTACTCAAGTTGATAATTTCATACATACAATAAACAATTCCAGTCCACAGACAACTAACACAAAATATCTGCTTGCCTTCCAGCCTGTCCTCTTATTTACCTGGAAGGATACACCTCACCTGGTAAGCCTTATGTATTATTTATTATGAAAACATTACCATGCTGACGGCCTTTATGTTTCTAACACTGCTATAACATGTTTCCCTATAGGCTTTAGGATGCTGGAAGCATATAATCTTACAGAGAAGACCTTTGCTTCTGTCCAAGGGGTGTCCATGCAGCCAGGATCTTTTAACAGCTTCCCTGCTTACAATCTTCACCAAGATTCTTTACTTTCTATTCCTACTTCGTAAGTATCCATTTTTAAATTAGATGAAGGAAATTTGTCAACCAAAGTAGAAAATGTGACTGGTGACCATAAGGGAAGAACAAAGTCCATGAGAATATCAGACTCTACCAATCATTAATAATAGTCTTCAATGTAGGGGGGAATTATCTCTGTTAGAACCCTAGAGATAATTATGGCTTCTCATCATCCTGTTTTGAGTGGATACTGTACCTTTAATGAATCTATTAATTATTATTATTTTTATTTTTATTATGATGTTATTATGTTATTATTTATATAGCGCCAAAAAATTCAACAGCGCTTTACAGTGGGTGGACAAACAAACATGTGTTTGTAACCAGATAAGTTGGACACCTCTACCTCTTTGCATAAACTACTGCAACTGAAAACCTCTTCATTGGTTTTACTAGATCCTAAAATACGTTTTTATATAGTTGTATTGTATTTTATATGTCCTATAGCACTGACTCTGGGAGTGAAAACCTATACCTTGAAAGTGGTACTGCTCCTTTGTTGCTAGACTTGGAACCCTTTCTCATGGGTGTTGTTGGGTTTGACCTTGCCTAGGCTGGAGCCATAAGTTGGATTTTGACATGTCCCAGGTCCGATTTATAATCGTTCATTGTTAACTTTAAGTCCCCTGAAATATTGAGAGAAAGGATGTAATCAAACAGTATAGAGTGTGGTTAATATTGTTGTAATGCACTGGTTTATTGCTGAAAGTTCTGAAATAATGCTGCAGATGCTGGGTTATTACAGCATGGTGTTTGCTTAATAGAGAAGATATGGAGTTTACGATAATAGGTTTATTCACTTACGTGAGAATTCAGAATTAATTCAAAGTGAATTTTAAATTTAAGGTCAAAGTAGCCAAATTGGAAAATTCTCTATGACAGCTATGCTTTCAATTTGGCTATTCTGGCCTTAAATATAAACTCCACTTTGAATTCTCACTTTAGTAAATAACTTTGTTCTTGACATAACTTGATTCATAGAACATGTTAATATTTAATGTTGAAGAAAGGTCATGATGTGGGGTATGATTTAAGTAGATACTTCACATATCTAATAGGACCCACAAAAAGTACCATTGGGATGAAGTCATTGGGCTTTTTGCCAACTAGATCATTTCTGTTGCATTCATGTTAACATGTACAACCTTCCTGTTTCATGGGCTGCAGGTGTAAAATTCCAAAATATACAGTGCAGTGATCAAGTGTCAAACAATATTACAATAAAAATGGTCCCATTTGAGAGTCCAGACAAGTGGGTTCACCTCCCACTCATCATATGAGTATGTCAATAGCACTGGGTGCAGATGCAGGTCAAAAGTATTGGACTCAGTCATACAGGCTTCCTTTCCAGGAAGTGACTTGCACAGCAAAAACGAGCTAGTGTCTCCCTTCTCTGTGCTCCCCCTAGATAGTGTGTTTTTATGTAAAACTGTTTTTCAAAGAAAGGATGACTTTTAGGCTGTATGATTGAGTCCAGTGCTTTTATTCTGCACCTGGACCCGTCACTATTGGTGTATTGTTCTACAGTTGTGAAATACCTCGAGTGCTATTATTGCACAATTGAGGATGATAAACCATTAATAGTTTTTTGTGAAAATAGTTTGTGCAATGTGTTTTGAATTAGTGATACAAATCATCTTTCAGACAGTGTTGTCACAAAAGTATTAAAACCACTCTGAGTAAACTAGTCTTATTCTGAAATGTTATTTTATATGTCTCGGGGCATTAACAATATTCATGTTACATACAGTAGTGTACTTAACACATTTAACTGCTTCCTGATGATATCTTACTGCTTGACACAGAGAGCTACATCCTGACGGACTGCCTCCCTCATACACCATCATTTTGTTATTCCGTCTGCTGCCAGAAACTCCCAATGAACCATTTTCAATATGGCAGATTACCGACAAAGGTTACAAGCCTCAAGCAGGTGTAAGCCTTGATGGTAAGTATTTGTTTCACAGCTTTTGCTCAATAACAAAATATAGGTTCATATCCATCAGATGGTTTTCCAGCATTCCAGTTGTCTGCATAAATCTAAGTATTGCTAGAGAAATGCTAATGTAGCCAAGGATGCAAGCTTATTTTACTAGAATACACTAGAGTCCACTCCCCTATCAATGAATTACACTTGATAACGCAAACCAAGTTTACAAGTTATCATTAAAATTCCACAATAGAGATAATGTATAAACATCTAATTTGTTCAGAAATGTTTTGTGAGCTTTAATTCATGATTTGCTGGGCAATCTCAAGACTTTATTTAGAGTAGTTTATGATACGATGGTAAATCCTCCCAGACAACAATTCCAGGCATTTAGTTCATAGTAACTTTTTATAGATCTAGTCTGATTTAATTTGTTTTCTTAATTGTACCATCATTGGATGAGCAGTCTGCATGTTGCCAAAAGTGTTTTTTTGTTTGGTAGTCAAAATCCCATCTAAATCATTCCATTAAAATATTCTGCTGGTTTCTAGAACAGACATAGCAAGGAGTATTTATGTGTTATTGTATCTGATTATGATGAAATTGATAAGGTAGAACCTGCTTACAACTATAGCCAAGCACAAAATTATTAAACATTATGGTTTAAATTGAGTAATAAGCATGGGCTACAAACAGTTGCCTTGACTAAAGGCAACAAAAGATGTCAAGGTGTAAAAGCCTATTTTCTATTTCAGAGATGTTTTTCATCTAAACAGTGCAATAAATTGTTCAATTCTCTTCAATTCCTAAATTTGTGAAAAAGAAACCCACTCGGGAATAGATTCTATAAACAAGTTAAGCTTATATCTTGTAACTTGGTTGTATTTTTCTCATAGGCATCAATAAGAGAACTGCCATTTTATAACAGGTGTTACAGCAGTTCTGACACTGGCTGGGGTCTTTGCATAAACTGCTAAGATCCCTGACAGTGACTGCTCCACTGGTTGTCTAGTTGCCGTGGGGTGCAGGTGAAGGTGAGTCATACTGACCTGAACCTGTTCCTTGTGGCTCCTGGTGCTTCGGCTCAGCATTATCATCTCATGTATGGAATCCCCCGAGACGTGGCTCCATTGAGGTAGCTCTGCCTTTTATCAAACTTGTTAAGCCTAGGAAAAATACTAAAACAAAACAATCCCTACTTTATCTCAGTATATCTCCATCTCCAATTCCAACATAGTCAAATTGAGTATTTCATCAAAATTTTACCCTTATGAAATACTAATTTTTCAGGGGGAGTTGGGTTGACAGTGCAGCTTTAAGTGTATCTCTGCTAACACAAATAATTCCTTAAAGAAAAAAATGACAGTGTTTTTATCATTAGAATGCATGTAATATAGTCTATGTGTAAATTATATTGTGAGGCATATATACATATATTTAATAACTCTTTTTAGTGCGTTTCTTGGTTTATTTGAGTTTTGCAACCTTTAGTCTTGTTTGGTCAGAAGCACAACTACTTTGCTAACACTACGCATACTTTGAAGATATGAAATCATCCAGTTTTGTTTGTTCTGAGCTAGCTCTTGATTATAATATGTTTTTCTTGTATAAGCTGAGCTTCTGATGAAAGAGGCTTAAAGATGGCTGCTTCCATAGAGTAATAGTAAGCCAAGAGTTGCACTGCAAATATATATTATCTCTTATCTATGCATTACAAAGCAATACACAGAGGTTTTGGTACATTTAGTCTTTCATTTTGAATAATAATAAAAAAAAGTATGACTGATTTCCTTTAATTTTTGCATTCAACCGGTGCACAGTGCAAGTTTAATTAACACTACCTCAGTATATTCACATGCTGATTGAGAATAAACTTTGTATAAATGTTTTAGTTTAGTTCTGTTTTATATTAAAATGGTGGGCAAGTGTTCTTGAAATGTAATGAAAACACAACACAACTTAACCATATTACTAAAGCAGTTCTGCTGTCAGCTACAAGCTGATGATAAAGTTGCCAGAATATGAGCGACATCAATATATAATTTAGACACATGAAGGTAATATATTTTTTGGCTCCGGTACCACACCGAAAATAGGCACACATAAAGAAAAAAGTCTGTATGGCTTTTTTTTTGGAAGCACCCTTGCAAACTAGAAATCCTTGGTTTTACAATGCTAAAGTCTAGGCACTCAGTCAGCATATGTGATGTGAGATTACAGTGTGTGAAATGATGTAATGACTTTCTATTCCCGTATTGTACTGTAATGGTGTTTGGAGCTGGCATTGTAAACTTTCCATAGTCCAACATGACTCCATGTTTTCAAAAAGTAATTATGAAGAGTTGGCCAGTGACAGAATCTCATTGAATGTCCGGTTACGTGATCCTTTCATTGTAGAGACGGATTTCCCAAAGTAGTTGCAAAAAGTCGGTGAAAGAATTATGCTGCAGAGTGATTCAACTTTACAACAGCACTCATTCCACATATGAACGGTCACTGCAAATTAACTCAATTAATAAAATATACAGGCATACAAGTACACACACTTTAATTATTGACCATTTGATGGTCTGCAAACTGGATGTCACATCCATGAAATCTTATGTGCCCCTATGCTGCCTGAAAAATACTATAGTTTCTCTTTGATTAGATTGTAGGAGGACTTGTGAAACTCCAACCTGGTTGATTCTATACTGTGTGTCTGATGTGAAATATTGCTTGATATGTTTTTTTTTTTTTTTTTAAATGTGATTGCCATACATCTTGGAATTCAAATTAGCATTCATTATTTTGAATTGTGCCATTTGAAAAATTCCGTTTTTTTCATTTTGTTTTGCCTATTTATTTTCCAGGCTCCAAAAAAACATTGTCTTTCTTCAATAAAGGAGTTAATGGAGAAACACAAACAGTAACCTTTGATGGTGATGAAATTAAGAAACTATTTTATGGCAGCTTCCACAAGGTAACCAATTCAAGTTAAATATATACATCAATTGACAGCTACATTTGTGTAAAACATTCATTCATCTGCTCCTGTAAAATCAAGTTACTAATAACTCCAAAAGTGTAGCTCACATAATTAATTTATTGATGCCAAATGAGGAAAGAGGAAAAGAGTTACAACACATAATAATGATGTTATTTGGTCTAATCAAAGCTTAGTTAAAGTCTTTACCAAATACTGAATAAGATCAAAGGCATCAAGTATCAGCCTGGGGGATTCAGCTGAGTTGCTGTTACCACTTTTAAGCTTTTATACAATCATTATGATTTTAGTAATACATCTGATTCAATTGCATTGTGGTTTTAATGGAATTGGACAGTTTCTTTAGAAAGTAGGCTACTGGCATTGTCCCTTTGCTTACATTCAAAACTCAATGTCTCTCCTAGTGCCCTATTTCCCCTCCGTCCATATTGTATGCTTGTATGACTTGTCATGTTAGCTACCGAGTGTAAACTGTAATTCCGATCAGTAGTACATAAGCAGAAATAAACTGCTATGAAAATGTAGGCAATGGCTGTCTAATCACTTCAGAAAAACAATCAAAGGTAGCTCTTGGAAATAAAGTGTGACCGTTTGGGTAACAATCTACCTATAACAATGACGAATTGTAAACTGAAAACTGACCCCATTGTATCCATTGTTTGGGTATGCATGCTCTTCCTTGTATGGTAACATAGAGCTTAGAGACTGAATTTTGGATATTGTAGAAAGGAATGCCATTGTTAAACATTTGAATGCCTGTGAATGTGTTATAGTACAGCACAAAGTGGTTCATGCTGATTAAAAAATTGGCTATGTTTAAATTATGTTCCTTATGTGTCTGAGGTATAATCAAACTTGCATCTACTAAAATCTACAGATTGATTATATTAGATACATTGAAATGTACATTTGAGATTTAATAACATATATCATAAATATATATTTATATATAATCACAGCGATTAGTGAGAGCTTGCAATATGAAGATTTAAAAAAATGTTGTAGCCAAAACAGTGACAAGCCATGGGAACCAGTGGATTAGCTGGAATATGTTATAGATAATCTTAGTGATTGCTCCGATTTCTACATCACTTCTCAGTTAGTGAAGCATTTTTTTTAACTTTACTACTCAAAGTATATATTAATATAGAGCTAATACAGGTTAGGCCTGGGGATATCGTTGTTTACAGTAATGTTGTCAAATGTGCATGGTATTTATTGGAAACTGAAAAATAATCATAAAAGGTTGGTGATTGCAGTTTATTGTGTCATCAAAAACACATTATCCCAATGCCAGCATAAACCTATTTAAGAGGCATTGAGAGAATATACGTTTTTAAGACGGCAGCAGATTGCTTTGTGATATTTTGGACACAGTTATTATTCATTACGTATCCAGTTTGTTTTCATTGTATTTTGTACTTTTATAGAAAGTCTAGAGAGAAGTAATGAAAAGTACCAGTAAACTAAATAACAGCTGTTCACTGCTTATATCTGCGGTGGTCTTGGTTTGTCTGGATAGTAATATTTTGGCTGTTTTATTGACAGGTCTTAAGCCTCAGAGATGTTTGACCTTTTTCTGAATTTGTTGATTTACAGCAGTAAAAATCTTCATGCTGTCAAAATATGAAATCCTTTCTTATGGAATGCAAACAAACGTCTATTTGGAACTATCTTGTATCTATTTGGAACACTAGATATCAAATTCATGCACTAATAGTTTTTGAATGCAGTGCAAATTTTACAACATCGGAATTAAAGTGAAACTTTTACTAAAATGTAATTCTATTATTCTGGAAAGTGCAAACCATTGCCTTAGTGTCTCATAATACTGGTAACAACGATTTGACATGGAGTGAATAATAAAATTAGTCTATAGATTAGATAAACCGTGCTTACTGCTGTGCAGAAAAAAAAGAGCATTGCTTTAGTATATGGTTGTTAAGGGAAGCATTTATTTATGATTATCAATGAGTCTTGTAGCAATCAGTTGTAATTGTAAATTAATAATTATCCACTTTGAGTATGTGCATTTGCATTGCTGAAGCCCTTAATAGAATCACAGGGAACTGTCCAAGCCCTGTACTGATATATTAATGGAAGGCTTCTAGTGTACACTGGAAGGAAATTAAAAAATAGAATGTACAAATCTGCAAAGGAGATATGTAGCAATGTATATAAAGATTAGACATTTGTTATGAGTTCTATTATACTGTAATCCCCCACCCACTAAAAATGATCCTTAAAAAATATAGAATCCTTATTAATACTCATATTGACTTTGTTGAAATTCCACTGAAATTCCAACCCAGTAAAAAAAAAATATTGGGACAAAGTAGGGACTACTACTCAACTCTGCTTAACACTTATTGACACTGGTGGTGCTACCGCCGTGAAGAAGTGTCACCTCGGCTGCAAGGAATTGGTTCTGTATATAGAGGATTTTCCATAGACCTCAATGCTGTACTCTTGCACAAGAGTTCAGCAGTGACATCAGCTCCTGTGACTAAGGCGCCAGGAGCTGTAAATGACCCTCTGGCAGTTATAAATAAATCACATGAATAGGATATAAAGGAAGTCTTCTGTCCCTGTGCATACAATTGCTTATAAGTGGAGCAATTTGTAAAAATGGATGCAGCTGTAACCCCACCATCACTAAGCAATGTTACATGAAGCAAAAAAAGCTTCTTCGATACACTGGTTTGGTGTTCTTGTATTAAATAAGTTCCCACTTTCTCTTATAGGTTCTCTCTTTCACAGCCTTGGCTGCTCATATGAATATTGTTGAAAGATAGTATTAACACGTTCCATTCATATAGTAATATTATGTTACAGCAATGACTGGAGATTTTTCCAAGAACCAAATTAAAATCCCAAGGAACCCATGGTAGTCAAGGTTTTATGGGATATGCTCTGTTCAAATAATGGGATTCTGGGGATTTAAAGGAACTTCAAATATGTGATCTTTTTACTTTTTATTGGGTTATTTTATATATTGAATGCATTTTCTTTGTAATAATAGTAATACATTAAAACAGAGTCAACTCCAGCTTAAGTCATGGTCATGCATGTAAACTGGGATGGATTAAGATTTCAACTGTTTCATGAGAGAAATATGTTCATATTCAGCAATATGAATGCATAAATGTTTCCATTCCTTCAAAAACCTTTCCACCAGGTGATGGAAGTTAATTTCTGCTATATGTGTTCTTCAAAATGACTTTTGGGCAGTTTTCAAACAGCTGGTTTCTGTACCACTAAGCTAATCATAAAGTGTGATTAAGAAATTTGCTTCCTCAGTCAATTCTGCTGATATAACTTTGAAAGCTTCGCATGTACATTGTGCAAGTTACCAAATATCCTTTGATATTGAAAACTTTTTTTTTTTAGCATCTTTTAACATTTTAGCTAAAGTTTCCATTTAAATATTTTTTCTGCTAGCGAGTTCTAACACATGCAATGTAATTGGATATCTGCATTCCTTAATTTTGTGAACATAGATCAAATAAATATATCACCACTAATTCTAAATTATAGTCTCTGCTCAATTTGTGACAGCACCAGGATCAACAGTTAATCTGATGAATTTATAATGACGTGATTCTTGCTGCATGCCAGTACTTTGTGTACATACCTTGCATGGGAAATATGCTGGAGCCTAAAGGATGGAATGGCACATCTTTCATCATAACAGTTAATCTTTTTCTAGACCTAAAGGTGTTCTGAAAGCATGGAAAAATAATTAGGTAATCAAATACATAGTCTTACTTTAAAGGCATTTAAGACAGAAACCATTATCTCCATAGTTTTTTTTTTTTTTGCTCAACTGCTAATGGCAGCATATACTTTTGTGCGACTGAAGGGTGAAAATTTGTATATCCCCTTCCTTGCTCTTAAGGAATTTTATGCACATTTTTTTTTTTTTGAATTCTTTATTTTTGTTGTGCATTATATAACAATCGGCTTGGTCAGCCACAATAGCAGTCACAAGCCGGCATAACGTGGCATAATGGTATACAGTACATTTTAAGTTATGCAGTAAAAATTAAGATACATTAACTGAGCTTCTGTGGCATAAGGGTTTCGGCACATTTTTAAGTATGTATTACTTGAAGAACAGGTTAGTCAAGGAGGTACAACGGGTTAATACAAAATTAAACACAAGATAAGGTCAATAGCCCTGCAGAATACAAAGCGGTCTCGCTCGTCCAGTGCGCGGGCCAGAATAAGGTCTACACTCTTGTTTCGCTAAGCACGTTGTGTGTCAATTATGCATGTATTTTACTAAGCTAATCGAGCTAGGTCTATAGAAACAGAAAAACTAAAACTAAAATAACTAAAATGCGAGTCTGCAAATATCGGTACCTATAGGTGTTTGGTTTACTGTGCGGAGTCCGCTGCGCTATCTCACTGCCTTTGTCTGCGCAGGGGTGTAGTTGAGCAGTGGCTTATAGGCTCGGTAAAAATTATGCAATGGAGCCGCACGTGCATAGTCTAAGGCATGGCTTACAGTGCATACTGTAGCCTTTATGGCGGGTGCGTCCCCGGGACTCATCCCCCGAACATTCGCTTATAACGTAGTACTTTACACAAAATACAGATTGAGAATGCTATCTGAGAACATTAATTGGAGCAGAAGAAATAGGTAAATGCGAACAATAAGGCATTCACATCATTAGCCGCTTTAGTTGTTGGACAGTCCCCTCCTGAAGGATTCAGGCGGTCGTGACAGTCTGCGTAGTGCGGACAGGTCCGCCTGGAAAAAAGGGTTCGGAGGTAGCAGGATTCCATCTGTGTGGCTTGTGGGTTGTACGCTGTCGCCGCATGGCGTCCGCTGGAAGGCCTAGGGTGGGGAGGAGGGCTTCCGCCTCCTGCAAGTCCATTACTAGATGTGTGGCCGCTCCGTGCAGCACTTGGAGTTTACAGGGTGAGCGCCATCTGTATTGGATGTCGTTCTCGCGGAGCAGGGTGGTGAAGGGTTTCAGGGTAGATCGCCAGGCCATAGTCCCCCTTGATAGGTCAGAATAAATTGATAAGGTCATGTCCTCGAAGACGATCGGCGCGGTGTTTCGGATTGCGGCCTGTATGGATTCCTTGTCCTGTCGCTTATGGAATTTAATGATTAGGTCCCTGGTTGCTGCTGGTGGGGCAGTGGGTGGTTTAGGGATCCTAAATATGCCCTCTAGGCCTACTCCTTTGGCCTGCTTTGGCGGCAATATTGTGCTCACCAGACGCCTCACTAGGTGGGGGAGTTCAGCTTCAGGGACTGATTCGGCTATGCCCCTTACCTTGAGGTTCTGGGCGCGTCTGGCGTCTTCCATTGCTGCCATGGCCTGTTCCACCTTTATTTGTTGTTGTTGCAACATTTTCGTCTCCTGCTGGAGTGAGGCTATCTGCCTAGTATGCGTGTGGGAGTTGTGCTCCACGGTTGCCACGCGATCGGTGAGGCCTTTTATGTCCCGCCGCATGTCCGCCACGTCCTCCTGAAAGCCTCGTCGGAGTTCTGCCAGCAGCTCCTTCATTTCCGATTTCGTGACCGGAGCTGTGTCGGGTTGCAGAGCAGGGTTTACGGTAGGTTTCTCCGGTGCCCGCATCGCGGGCAGGCATATCTCGTCCGGCTCAGAGAGCAAGTCGTCTGAATCTTCCAAGTCGTCCATGTAGGCGGCCATGACAGGCTCTTAGGCACCATGCGCTCGCCGCCACAGGTCCCCTATGCTGGTGCCCTGTCGGGGTGGATCGGGCTTGGGTTTCTTGCTCTTCCTGCCCATGTTCACTGCCTATGTAGGTGGCTGGTCCGCTTTTGGGGGTGATATGTCGGGTTTTTTGGGGTCTTTTAGGTCAATTTCGCCGGGAGCTCTCTGTGGATGCGACCTGTCGGTTCGGCAGTTGGCTCCGCCCCCTTCGGCAGTTGGCTCCGCCCCCATTTTATGCACATTTTACAGAAAACCGTGCAATTTCATAGAACATAGCAGTTCTAATATCCCATGTGATATACAAAATGAATGCATGTTTATAAAGCATGGATATGATTTAGCAAAGCATGCTAGTTGAGGATCCTGTTAACAATAAAGGTAGATTCAAGTATGTTTGTTTTGAAAGCTTGAAACCATGAGAAGTGCAATTTTCTTTCTTATATATACACAATGCAGAACATACACTAGCAGATGTGTGCATGACCTGAAGTATGATTTTTCTATTGCTTCAATGATATAACCATTGCAAAATAATACTGCCCTAAAACCGACCAAGTTATTCACTAAAGGGAGAATTCAAAGTGAATTTCAACTTTAAGGCCTCATTGGTTTGAAAACTCACTTTGATTAACTCTGTACATTACTTGAGGCACAATTGCAAAAATTGAAAAGGAACCACACTCAATTCCCTTAAGACAGGGTGCTTAACTGAACCAAGGGCCAGCAGTGTTCCACATGTTCTAATAAAGATGTCTGAAGACATTGGAGTGCCTGGACCCTTTTTCTAATACTGGTATTTATTACTTGAGGGACAGACATCCTATAGATCCAGTGATCCAGATTTTCTGCACTATAGTTCCAATCATCCCAAACCAAACACTGCTATAGGTTGTCTGAAATGGCCAAACTTGGGAGGTTTACCAGGAGCAAGATCGTGTGTTTGATTTGATTGAGATGTCTCTTTAATTGTGATTTTGTATGACATATTTTAGTCAGCATTAGTAGAAACCTCCTTAAATATGTTTTGGAAACACATGTAGTAGAACAAGCTTTTATTTTACTTCCCTTTGCTCTGTCATATTCCAAAGATAATTATGATGTCTGTACAGTTTGGCATTATTATAGAGAACAACTTCCTTGTTTGTTTTTATGTCAGTTTGCTTGTCTTCCAGAAAAATATAATTAGTGCAGACTTGGCGTGAGCGGGAAATTGTGGCTTAGGTCATAGACTTTTAAAGCCTTTCTGTTCTCTAGATGTTGAACTAGCAATGTCACAAGATGCAGAAAGATGTTTGGCTCTATTGTAAGGAATTGCTCTGTGAGTCTTTGGGAAATATGAACCGACGTTTATAATCTTAATTTTTACTCAGATTGTTTGCATTAACCTAAAAACATAGCATTTGGGATACATAAAATAAGAAAAGAGTTAGGAGAAACAACACAAAATTTGTATAACAAAGTAAGTGCTATGGCATATCTCCCATTGAGAGGTATAAAATTGGGATACAGGACGGTTGGGCTTATGAAGGCCATGCCAAAGGCACCACTGTGTAGTGTCTTATGAAGTATTGAAATACCATTTATAAGAAAATAGATTCACTTTGGTCTATCTACTTTAACAAATATTTATTCAGAGACAAACACTCAGCAACATACAAGTAAATGGCAGACAAACAAACTAGAGTAACAAACCCACTATTTACAACTAAACACATGATACCCCATTAGATCTCACCCATAGCAAGACCCCGTTTAACAACAACACCTTTCCATGATGACACACAGGAAGGGAGAGAGAAAGGAAGCGTGCATTTAGATTTAACTTCTTCCCTGTGACCTCATTAGATGTAAATGAGATAGCATTATTGGCACACTATGTCAAAATAAAGTCTAATTCTGCCTAGTTAACTGCTACATAAATCACATTTATTGTATTTACATCTTGTAGCTGAAATGGTGCCATCTTTTACCTTTATGTACATATGGAATTACTCCTTATTTCTACAATGTCTATGATCCCGTGATTACAACTCCAGTGTAAATCCTATATTATTAACTCACTATTTAATTAATGCATTCCTGGGACTATAGTAGCAGAGGAGGCAGTCAGAACACCTCAAGTGACATTAAATAAATATTCAGGAACCTTCCACAGAACAATCCATTATTGGCTAATGGCTGCAGGGAGACATTCAGGCGCTCCCAAGCATCAGCGGTGGTTCAGAAATATCCATGTTTCCAATGCTGGTGATTATTTCCATGGATATTGTGGAATATACCAACAATACCATAAATCTTAAATGATTGGTACTGAGAGGAAACCTACTGAATAGAACAGTGCTCGGTGTTTCAGAGGACGTGTCTGTGGTTTAGTGTGAATAAAACCATATGGGTTTCCAGACAGAATGTGAGCTCAGTCAGCTTATGTTGCTGTGATTTTCAACCTCATTTGGTTGTTATTATATTCATAAATGTAGAGAAAATATAGTGTGTTTTAAAACCGATTTTAAAAAGTCTTAAATACCAGATTATGGTTTTGTTTTCATAGTTAATTAAAGGTGTTAATGATGTAAGGGTATCTACACTAAGCCCAAGAGGGGAATATGGACTATTCCTTTAGTCCAACTAACGTTCTGTTTAGAGTATTCTAGTTCTGCAATCAAAAATAACTTGTTTGCATAAATTATAGGTAATCAGCTACAGTCTTTTAAAACGCTTGATAAAATATTTAATTTGTTGCACAGTCTGAACTGCTGCTAGCAGTGTTATAGACTTGTATTTAAATAACACAATTTTTTGCTAAAATAGTAGGAAAACAAGGAAAAATAAATATATTAACTGTCACTGATTCATACAATATAGCTATTTTTATTATTTGACATTACTCATTGGGAATATCATTAAAATTAATCTGTAACGTTAATAAATCCTACAATGTCTTTTACGATTATACATTTTGATATTCTGCTCACTGGTAATTTTACATTCTACTTTTAAGATTCCACTAATTAATCTTTAAATATTTAGACAATTTCATTTTAATTTTTCTTTAAAAAAAATAAAGAAAAAAATATTCAGGGAGATTTATTGAAATACCCTAGCATGTTGAAATGCAAATACAATGAATAAAACATGCACACACGTTTGATAATAGAAGAATTCAAATTCAAATAAACAAAAGAAAAAAATCCGAGGGCCTTGATCGGTGGTAGCTCACTGGAGGCTTGTGTGTATGGTGTGAGGTTATTGTTGTGACAAGTTCTATCAAGGGATTTAAAGTAAACACACTGATGTGCAGTGTGTGGACCAGATGTACAGATTAAGAATGTCACCATATTTCATCAGGACATCAAGCATGCACAAACTTTTGGAGCCCTGATGAAAAGACATGTAGCTGACTTAAAGCCTCATTGATAAGTAATTAGGCAGATTTCATTTTATCACGATGATACAGACACTTCATGAGTCATGTAGTGTTTAAAATGTTTATGGTGCTAATGTAATAATACAGATGATTTGCAAACTTAATTACGTCTGGAGTTATTGTTGTGGGTAAATCCTTGATGTAACATTTTGTATATGCTGTAGATCTCACAAGATTAATCGACCAAAGATATGAACGCACATCAATTCTTTTGTGCTCTATGAAGCAATGATGAGTTAAGCTCTAGAGATGTGTATCATGGCAAACTTCACAACAAGTAATCTTTAATAATATAAAGGAAAACCGTTGAGCTAAACTTTTCGTATTAACAACTTACTAATCACAACAAAAAATAGAAATAAACAAAGTATGTTATGTTAAGGTATCTTAAGCTGGATTTTAGTGTAGCCAGTCTCAGATTGTGTGCTATATGAATTGCTATCTGATAATATTCTTTGGGTACTAATATTATGTTTTACAGCCTTGGAGTCAGACGTGAAAAATTTCAAGTTAAATTGATAGGTTGGCTATATCATTAACACAGTTATGCACATTCAAATCTGCTTACCAGTGACCTGGCTGTATAGTAAATAATTTTATGAAATATATGTTGGATGTTCTTTACTCATCAAATCGCATCGAGATAGATAGAGTGAACATAACGATTTATGCTGTCTGGTTCATTGATGCTCAGCTTGCTTGAGAAGGTAGATGTGATGACTGACCATCAAGCATGCATTGCTTTAGCAAGTTCACTCTAAACTCATGCCCTATCTGTTGTGATTGGAGCATAAAGCATAGTATTCTCACTTCATATGGGAGCTAGTGTCTTGTGTTCTCCCAGGCATCTGGTATCTATATTTTAATGATACATAGATAATTAGAAAACACATGCACAGTTCAAAAGCTTGGCCATTAGTTTTTGTTTGATGATTTAACACTTCAAAAGTTAAGTATTTTATTGGAGTCGTTTTATACAATAACATTGCTTTAAATAGACATTGAAACACTGGAGACATCAGACCATGAAAGTCTTCTTGTGTTGAAATGGAAGATTGACAACATTGTTGTGGTTTTGAGGATGGTGGGTCTCCAGGATTGTTCAGTTTGCTGGAAATAATTGTTGTTAATGTTTAACAGCTTTACCAAAAGGTCATTTTCTTGGCAAACATGTTTTGATAATTAGATTTTAATACATGTGTGGTTCATTATATACTTCAATCTCTGTCTTGTTTTATGTATTACATTACGCATCAGTAGATTTCACAATATGTCACACTGGGTCATTTTAGAAACTAGGGTAATTTTGGGACATATTTTATGCCAATGGAGTGCTCAGATAAAACTTAGACCGAGACATACTCTAGTTATACATTTAGCCATTCTGTGTATCCATTGGGAAATTTGTGGAAAGGGCTGTAGGAGATTTATAACTTGCTACCACAATTCATCTCAAAAGTTTCCGCTTCTCATTATTCAGGTCAGTAAAGGCAGATTACATAGTTGCATAGTTACATAGCTGAAAAGAAACTTGCGTCCATAAAGTTCAGCCTTCCTCACATAAGTTTTTGCTGTTGATCCAAAAAAAGGCAAAAAAACCTGGTCTGAAGCACTTCTAATTTTGCAACAAACTAGGAAAAAATTCCTCCTTGACCCCAAAATAGCAGTCAGATGTCCACCACTAATTATAAATTATATCCCGGTATGTTATGTTTTTGCAAGTATTTATCCAATTACAGTTTAAACATCTGTATGGAATTCCATATCCTTATTGCACTTACGGTAAAAAAACAATTTCTTTACCTTAGATGAAATCTCCTTTCTTCAAGCCTAAATGTGTGACCTCGTGTCCTATGAATAGACCAGTTTATGAATAGATTTCCAGAGAATGGTTTGTACTGGCCCTGAATATATTTGTATAATGTTATCATATCCCCTCTGAGGCGCTGTTTTTCCAAACTAAAGAGATTAAAAATGTTTAACCTTTCCTCATAACTAAAATGCTCCATTCCTTTTTATCAATTTTGTAGCTCGTCTCTGCACTTTTTCTATGCAGATATGAGAGGGGTTGCAGGTCTACTAATGTCTGCAGTATTAAAGCTCATTGTGAATCCCACCATCACTCTCTAATTCCATAAATAATAGGTTGTCTCGTTAGGCTAAACACCATATCATTTTCATGCTCACTCATCACGATATCACAGTTCATCTCCATAGATATCACGTAAATACTGTACCACCACAAACTGACAATTATACATATTCTTTTTAAACAAATAATGATACACTTCACATTCATATTGATTATTAACAAAAACATAAACTGCTTCAAAAATTTATAAAACTGTTTCTTTTTTTCTCAGGTCAATATTGTGGTATCTCCAAAATTTGTACGCATCTATGTGGACTGCAGTGAAGTTGCGGAAAAGGAAATTAAAGAAGCTGGTAACATTACCACTGATGGATACGAAGTGCTTGGGAAATTAGCAAAGGGTGACAAGAAATCAGCACCAGTAAGAATTCTATAGACAATTATGGCTAATATAAAATAGAAATTATTCTTTTAATTTAACCATGGAGTTTTTTTTTTCCTCTAAAAAATTGCTTTTTTAAATAGCAAGAGTAATAAAAATGGAAGTTTATATAATTAAGATGAAATCATTTTCTCATATGCCTTCATAAACTAGATTGTATCTGTGTGGGGAATTTAAATGATTTATTAAAATGCAATGAAATAAAGATGGAGACAAACTATGCATATTATTTGTAACAGATGTACCTCTGCTTCTTGTAAATAGACCTCCAATTTTTAACTTGCAGACTGAGACAAAAGTTTTGTATAGAAATAAATAAAGGGTACAAAATGCAGAGCAATCCGGGACACAATATTTCACATGGTATTCAAATTAAAACATGCAACACCATTTCATACATACATACTTATTAAAGAGACTAAATGTCTTAACAAAAAACAGTTATATTAAACTGGAACTTGAAATAATTTTAAATGTGAAATATTGGCGTAACATGCTTGGCATTTTTTATGTCACAATAAGTCTAATTTCAGAATAGGCCCGTATAGAGCTATATTTAGAAAAATATTCAGATTTTTGCATTTCTTTTGTCTTGTTTAGCTTGATCTTCTCTGTCAATAAGACTATAGCTAGAATTCAAGTTGTATATAAAATATAGAATCATGTATAAAATGTGGCATTCATTCGTTTATCAAATACCAACTTTCAACTGAATTCACTAAAATCAAATTTGGTTGAAAGCAAAATCTCAAACGAAATTCATCTGCATTTGGAGGCAAAATGTACCTACTGATAGCACTGTCAGCAAGCGAGCAAATAGTTAAAACCCCATCGGTAGTGTGAGACTGGTCAGTTTTTACTAGCCAACTGAGACAAAAAACGATATACTATATAATAGGATACGGGGTTATGTGGTACACCCAGATAAGAACAATGCAACCTGTGTGGCAAAAATGATGGTATGGTATAAAGCTACAAATAGAAAGGAAAAAATATGGTGAAGTACATAGGAATAAGATAAAAACTCCATGAGGTAGAGAACTTACAAAACGTAAGGAATAATGCGCCTGTCTCCCCTCCAGGGCATTTAGAGATGGTAAGGATCTTTCCAATGGAGCCAATTCGTTATATTTTAAACGATTTTGCACTATTTTGTACCATCTGCTTTTTTTAGATTTTTGGCTCCATTGGCATGCCACAAGTGAGGCCTAAGCCCTAACTTAGGGGTGCCCAAAGGTTAGCTCCCTAGATGTTGTAATATCACAACTCCCATGCTGCTTTGCAGCCCTTTGGGATGCTCTTAGAAAGACAAAGCATCATGGAAGTTGTCATTTCAAAACATCCATTTGGGCACCCCTGCCCTAACTGGTGGACAGACAGCAATTGCTCAAACGTTAATACCCCATACCCGTCAGATAGATATGAAGATAGATAGATTTAATTATTTATTTATGTATTTATTCTGATGTCTAAACATACTAGCAAAACATATATTTTGTTAAATTGACAGTGTTTAATTTTCCCTATTTTTCTTTGCCTTTGTTTTTTTCTGCGATCTCATGTGCCACATCAAATAAAACAAGAAATATCAGTTAAACAATAGAAACCCCTGCCAAACAAGTAGTACTTAAATGATTTTACCAGCTGACATCATAGTTTGTAATTTCTTGCAGATGTTCATTTGTCATCTACTCAGATGCAGACGCTAGGGAAATATCTTGAAATGTCTGATTAAGAAATATACAAGCCGTCTGACAAATAAACACAATTCTCTTTTCCCTCTCCTCAGTTCTTGCTCCAGATGTTTGACATTGTGTGCACTGTCACCTGGACCAGTAGGGATAGATGCTGTGATATTCCATCAATGGTGAGTTGAGAAAATAATGACTTTTTCCTTAAAATTATATAATATTTTATTTTATACTTTTTAGATCTTAGATCTAATTCTGGATATGAACTTATCAAGTAATGCAAGTAAATGAATCATATTGCAATGCATCATACATGACAATAACTTGGTGGTAGGAAGCAGGTTACTCTCCAGCTGTTGTAGAACTAAAAATATCATAATGCTCTGCCTGTTGGGTGGCAAAGCATCATGGAAATTGAAGTTGTCCAAAGTTAGATAAATACCTGTTGTCTACTCCTGTTGTAACTGAAATGGAGATGTCGGCTAGAGACTTGACCTTTGGGTATTCATAGGTCAAAAAGCAAGGCCTGATTTAACATTTTATCATAGTTCTCCATTACTATGCATATATTATTTTATAAAATAATTGAATATAAGTATTTAGTTTGCCAGTCTAAACTATAAACATTTTAGGTAGGTAGTAGGCGAAAGCTTCCAGAGTGAAAATGATCATCCCAAATTTTGTAAACAAAATAATATGTTGCACGACATGAATTTCTAAAGTGATTTTACACAAAATATATTAAAATCATATGTGACTTTTACAGATAGTGGACTAGCACTGAGTTGCATTATACAGAAACACCTACTGTTACATAGACAGTAAGATGTAGAGGTGTTATAGGCAGACACATCTTACAATAATAGTAATCTAGTAGAAGAGTTACGGATCTTAGATGACGATACACACAGTTGCTAAACCCATTACTAGCAAGCAATGTCTACATTTTTTAGTTATCTCCAATAAGTTAAAAAACTATATCTAAGCATTTGTAGGATTTGTCTTCAATTTGTTTTGTAGGATTACACGTCTATGATAAATCATTGCTGCCTTTCACAATGGTAAAATGTCACCTGAGAAATAAAGCCCCTAAACAGGCTGCCAAGAAAAGTTTTTTTTTTTTTTTTCTGCTAAAGCAATTAGACCACTTTAATGATAAATCACTAAAATGTATCTACTGTGCTTTTGATTGAATAAATACTTCTTTACTATGTGCAGGGGGAGATGCTTACTTGTAGCCAATCTGAATGTCATTAATTAAAAAAAAAATCCTCAAAACTTAAAAGGTCACAAAAGCTTTTCAAATATCAAATTACTTTAAGAAACTGTTAAGTTATACAAAGGAAGGCTAGAATAGCAAATACAGTTTTGCCAATTTTTAAATAATAGAACAAACATACTTAGAGAAGCACTCCCTACTTCAAACCATGTGTAGCATCTCAATTACATATAACATGAATCGAGTTTAAGCCCATTTACAAACAACGGTTTACCCTGTGCCCACAATGATAATGATAAATGTTGTTTACCTATCATAAGCCAAGAAAGATGCTGATTACCACTCTGTGACATCACATGTACTTGTATTGTGTGCTCTGCGTGAAATGCCTGTATTAAAGAGTTTAAAATGTATAAAGAGTTTAAAGAGTATTTGCAATTGAATGAAATATTTATAGTTTACGACCAAGGAAAATAATACTTTATCTAATTTGAAGTTTATTGATTTTACTGAACTGGATTTAATACAACTTGCATCTACAGTGAGGGAAAAAGTATTTGATCCCCTGCTGATTTTTAATGTTTGTCCACTGACAAAGAAATGATCAGTCTATTATTTTAATGTTAGGTGTATTTTAAAAATGAGAGACAGAATAACGAAAAGAAAATCCAGAGAAACACATTTCAAAAAAGTTATAAATTGATTTGCATGTCAATAAATGAAATAAGTATTTGATCCCCTATCAGCAAGATTTCTGACTCCCAGGTGTCTTTTATACAGGTAACGAGCTGGGATTAAGAGCACTCTCTTAAAGGGAGTGCTCCTAATCTCAGCTCGTTGCAAGTATAAAAGACACCTGTCCACAGACGCAATCAATCAATCAATCAGATTCCAAACTCTCCACCATGGCCAAGACCAAAGAGCTGTCCAAGGATGTCAGGGACAAGATTGTAGACTTACACAAGGATGGAATGGGCTACAAGACCATCGCCAAGCAGCTTGGTGACAAGGTGACAGCAGTTGGTGCGATTATTCGCAAATGGAAGAAACAAAAAATAACTGTCAGTCTCCCTCAGTCTGGTGCTCCATACAATATCTCCCCTTGTGGAGTTTCAATGATCATGAGAACGGTGAGGAATCAGCCCAGAACTACACGGGAGGATCTTTTTAATGATCTCAAGACAATTGGTAACACACTATGTGAAGGACTAAAATCCTGCAGCACCCACAAGGTCCCCCTTCTCAAGAAAGCACATGTGCAGGGCCATCTTAAGTTTGCCAATGAACATCTGAATGATTCAGAGAAGAACTGGGTGAAAGTGTTGTGGTCAGATGAGACCAAAATCGAGCTCTTTGGCATCAACTCAACTCGCCATGTTTGCAGGAGGATGAATGCTGCCTATGACCCCAAGAACACCATCCCCATCATCAAACATGGAGGTGGAAACATTATGCTTTCTGGGTATTTTTTCTGCTAAGGGGACAGGACAACTGCAGCACATCAAAGGAACGATGGACGGGGCCATACACCGTCAAATCTTGGGTGAGACCCTCCTTCCCTCAGCCAGGGCATTGCAAATAGGTCGTGGATGGGTAGTACAGCATGACAATGACCCAAAACACACAGACAAGGCAACAAAGGAGTGGCTCAAGAAGAAGCACATTAAGGTCCTGGAGTGGCCTAGCCAGTCTCCATACCTTAATCCCACAGAATATCTGTGGAGGGAGCTGAAGGTTGCCAAACATCAGCCTCAAAAACTTAATGACTTGGAGAGGATCTGCAAAGAGGAGTGGGACAAAATCCCTCCTGAGATGTGAGCAAACCTGGGGGCCAACTACAAAAAAAGTCTGACCTCTGTGATTGCCAACAAGGGTTTTGCCACCAAGTACTAAGTCGAAAGGGTCAAACACTTATTTCTCTCATTGACATGCAAATCAATATATAACTTTTTTGATATGCATTGTTCTGGATTTCTTTATTGTTATTCTGTCTCTCACTTTTAAAATACATCTACCATTCAAATTATAGACAGATCATTTCTTTGTCAGTGGGCAAATGTTCAAAACCACCAGGGGATCAAATACTTTTCCCCCTCACTGTAGGAATAAAATTATAGGATTTGATTCCTGTATATTTTCCCCTCAACCTTTTCTTGACACATCATTCTATCAGATTTTTGCCTTTACACATGTCATGTTTTTACAATGATTAAGACATGTTTGTGTGTACTTTGTATGTTAGTCTCTGCTTTCGAATTAACAGTAAAGAGTAACTATTGTTCACAGTATTAAAATGTTTTAGCACAGGTGTGTATTAGTGCAAGGATGACCAAAAGATATGTTCTAGAACTACATCTTTCATGATGCTTTGCAATTCTGAAGGCTGGCAATACATCTTGGGAAGTGTAGTTTTTACAATATCTTGGAATGTACCTTTTTGGCACCCTGCATAGTCATAGCAAAATGTTATGAAAGAAACAAATACTCACAGCCTACTACATTTTAGCACCCCCCCCCATTTTATGCAAATAACACTTTCTACTTCTTAAATTGTCCCATTTCATTAACATAGCTGGATACAAGGTGATCATTTCACATAGTTATATTGTACAGAAATGCAGGTTGAGGCATGCATATATTTAAGCAGCATAGCCTGAGATCATAGGTCATAATATATCATTAATAAAATACAAAATAACCTTAAGGGTTGTCAGGTATGGTGGAGGCAAAGAATATGAAAAAGTCTTCCCCAAAACACAACAAAAAAAATACAACACATGCATGTATGCATGCTTGCACGCACGCACGCACGCACACAAAAATAATTTTCTGGTAATTGAAACAAAAATACATATTCTTGTGCATAATCGATGCTGTGAAATGTGTAGAATCTAAAACTTCGTATTTTAGAAAAAAAATTATAATATTATTATGTTATGGTGTTTATTATGGTATTTCCTAATTCAATAAATGTGTTTCGTTACAAAGCATTGCGATATCATATAATAACAACAACTTAACCATGTAGTGTGTCTTTTTTTTTAGAGAGATGAAGCCAAGTGCCCACCCTTACCACATGCCTGTACGTGTGCTCAAGACAGCATCGGAGCACCTGGACCCATTGGCCCATCCGTGAGTTTGCTTTAAGTTTTTTATATAAATATATCATTTTTTTAACTCAGAAAACTGAGCAGACAGTTTACTTTTCAGTGGTTACAATTTTTATGTTAATTGGTTAGTTTTAACTTAAAGAGGATAGATGGAAAGAAACAAAGACTGTTCCAACTATTCAACAAAAACACAACATGTATCACACATTACTATCTATTCTTTCCGCATTTCTATCCAGATCAGTGTTTACTTAGGAATATCAACTACTTACATATATGACCCTAGTCCACTTTATATGAGGAATTATCACATTCAACTAAACATAGATAACAGCCTAGCACAATGCTGTAGTTGCCATGAATATTTTTTCAATGTGTGGGACAAAAACATCTTTTTTTTGGGAAAGTAAAACATTAACCGCTGTAAAAGACACATGTAAACACACAAGGAGACCAACATTCATGCTATACCATTCTAAACTAGTGAGTGGGATGTAGTACTGAACGCATTACACTAATTCAGTGTACCCTCCTTTCTGACCTATAGCTTTCTAAATATTCCCCTAATTCAGACATAAGCAATATTAGGAACTCCGGAAGCTGTGGACTAAATCTCCACAATGCTTTGCCAGCATTATGGCTCTGAGAGCATTATGGGAGATGTAGTCCACAACATCAGAAGTACTTAAGGTTGCTTACCCTAGCCCTACTTCTTAGCACTCCCCAACTGAACCCCATGTCCTCTATTAGCATTCACATTTAATCCTCTCCTAACTGGTTTCTATCTCCTGGGTCCACATTGATGAACTCAATAGAAAAACAGAAATGTTTTCACTGAAGTCTTTAAAATGTTTAACTGCTTTGTCAATATAACTCTACCAAATAAAGCTCTAGCATTTCTGATAATGTGGAACTCACACTGTGTGTTAAAGACATATTTTAACTTCTTGTTTGACTTTGCACCAGTGTAGTTGGGTGATCTCATTGTTTTCGCTAACCTCTAATATAACCCCATGCAGTTACAGTTATGTGATATCATTGTTTTGCCTTCTTCATGGTGTCACCTTTTTCTTTGTTTACATTCATGGATAAATGGAGCAGGCTTGCCTTTTCAGGATCAGTAAATATTATATATATTGATACAATTATCAGCCCTCCAGTACTGACATGTTCTCAATTTTCTTTTTTTAAACTATAATTCCACAAATCATCTGAAAAATATAAAGCACAAGTCGTGATTCTCAATAGGAAACTAGTGCTTATCCAAACTCACAAGCTGACTGAGTAAGATTGGCAGCGATAATGAAACACAAATGTGCTCATGTAAAGAATTTCGAATGGCCTCATGTGAAATATCTTTCTTTTAAAGTGCAAGAAAATTAAATCCTAGACCTCTCAGAGTCAAAGATATTTTATTAGGAGTTAAAGATTCTAACAAGATGGTGCAACAAATATTCAATTTTTTCCCCTTCTATTTTTAGGGTATGCCTGGTAACAAAGGACCCAGAGGTGAAAGGGGAGGAGATGGTCCTAGTGTAAGTATATTTTAACGTTGCAGTGTGTAGATATATATATATATATATATTTTATATGTACTCCTATTATGCAGAATCCTATTATTTAGAAATAGCTATTGATGAAGTGGTCATTAAGTAAATATTTTTTTGTTGTTGCTCAAAGGAAATTCACAACTGTGAGTGAAAGTTACACTTCATAAATCCAAACCAAAATTACATAGTGAACTCTGCAAGTGATCAGCTTCATCTTTCTGATATAGTAATGTATTAAAAATAGCTTTTGAACAGTATCTCTAGCATAAAAAAGATCAGGCATTTACTATCAGCTGCAGTCAATGCTCTTCGGATATACCGGATTTATCGGCGTATAACACGCACCGGCGTATAACACGCACCTCATTTTCAGAAGGAAATTCCAGGAAATTTCCACCCCTTCCATAGTATTTCCCCCCCTCATCCCATAGTGTTCCCCCCCCTTTCCATAGTATTCTACACCCCCTCCCATAGTATTCTCCCCCCCTCCCATAGTATTCTCCCCCCCTCCCATAGTATTCTCCTCCCTCCCATAGTATTCTCCCCCCTCCCATAGTATTCTCCCCCCCCTCCCATAGTATTATCCCCCGCCTCCCATAGTATTCTCCCCCCTCCCATAGTGTTCCCCCCTCATCCCATAGTGGTTCCCCCCATTTCCATAGTATTCTCCCCCCCCCTCTCCCATAGTGTCCCCCCCTTTCCATAGTATTCTTCCCCCCCTCCCATAGTATTCTCCACCCCCTCCCATAGTGTTCCCCCCCTTTCCATAGTGTTCCCCCCCTTTCCATAGTATTCTTCCCCCCCCTCCCATAGTGTCCCCTAATGCACTTTCCCTCTTGTCCCATAATTACTTACCTGTCTTGAAGCGTGGGCCGGCTTCACAGCGCGCACCGCGGTACTGGAACTTAAATTTCAGGTTCCGGTTTCCGGCAGGACTGAAAGGAAGTGTGCACACAATAGTGTGCACACTTTCTTTCAGTCCCGCCGGAAACCGGAACCTGAAATTTAAGTTCCAGTACCGTGGTGCGTGCTGAACACCGGCCCACGCTTCAAGACAGGTAAGTAAATATGGGATATCAGCGTATAACACGCACCCATCATTTTCCCCCTATTTTCAGGGAGAAAAAGTGCGTGTTATACGCCGATAAATACGGTAGTTACTCCATCATGATGTACACCAGAAAGTCAATTCCACTTACCTAATTCATATTTTATTTGTAAATACTGTTTGATGGTATGGTATGAGGGTAGTAGACATTAACACTGAACATGTGTTGGTCTATACAAGTGCTTTGTCAACAGCTTTCCCCAAATAAACTGTATATGAATTGATACATTATACCTTTTTGCCTATGAAAAAGATACAAATAAAGTAAGTGGGGTGCATATTCTTTCACTGCTCACTGCTCACAGTGAAATTAGTAATTTTTGCCCGACGGGGACTTGGCGTGCTTAATGCATGTAGCATCCATAATAATGGTTTGGCCATGCAAGGCCAATCAAACTTATTATACTGAAACAGTAGTATTATTAATTTTGTTTCAGTATACTTTTAATAAAGCTGGAGGTTTTACAAAACATCGCAGAGCATGGAATAGGCAATAGTTAATAAATAATTAACATTTAATGAAACCTGCCATGCTGAGAAACTCTGTTTTAAATCATAGATATAAAGTTGTGTATGGTTGATATCAGAGTTTCTTAAGGATAATATAAAAAAATGCCATTTCCTGTATTGTTCACAAAAGTTTGGACTGGATTCAATTATCCAAGATAAGACACGCTACTGTTTTTTTGTCTCAAAGTTTTGTATAATGGTCTATGGAAGATTTTGAAAATTATTAACAGATGTCAATGTGTTTTAAGTAATTGAATTCAGTCACTGATGTTTTGAATTGAGACAAAAATCAATCAAAATGCAGTTCACCTTAAGCATACAACAGGCTTCTGTTTTCACATGCTGTCTTTTATGACAATATCGGTGTGACATCCCAGACCTCCCAGGTGCATTGAGGTCTGATGCATGCTGATAGGCTCACATATAGTGTCAACCTGTAATTAAGCATGTTGATAGGCCCACATATGGTACCACCCTGTAATTGAGCATGCTGATAGGATCATACATTGTATTAGCCTGTAATTGAGCATGCTGATAGGCTCACACATTGAATCAGTCTGTAATTAACCATGCTGATAGGCTCACACATTGACTCAGTCTGTAATTGAGCATGCTGATAGGCTCACACATTGAAATAGTCTGTAATTGAGCATGCTGATTGTCTCACGCATTGAATCAGTCTGTAATTGAGCATGCTGATGGGCTCACACATTGAATGAGTCTGTAATTGAGCATGCTGATTGGCTCACGCATTGAATCAGTCTGTAATTGAGCATGCTGATGGGCTCACACATTGAATGAGTCTGTAATTGAGCATGCTGATTGGCTCACGCATTGAATCAGTCTGTAATTGAGCATGCTGATGGGCTCACACATTGAATGAGTCTGTAATTGAGCATGCTGATAGGCTCACACATTGAATCAGTCTGTAATTGAGCATTCTGATAGGATCACACATTGTATCAGCCTATAATTGAGCATGCTGATAGGCTCACACATTGAATTAGTCTGTAATTGAGCATGCTGATAGGCTCACACATTGAATCAGTCTGTAATTGAGCATGCTTATAGGATCACATATTGTATCAGCCTGTAATTGAGCAGGGTGATTGGCTAAGATAATATGCATTACCCTGTAATTGAGCATGATGTGTAAGGATAAACGATCATGGTTACTCACTATACCGGAGATTGTTGGGAATTGACCAGAGCTTTTTTAGGCCACATTTTAGGCCACATTGGAACAATTCTTCATTTGTTTTATTATTTTCCATTTATTTTTCTACTTTGCTTGAAATACATTTGTGATTTACTGTTAATTTCCTGAAAGTTCTCTGTTTATAGAATAACCCTAAGTGATTGTGTTCAATGGCTACTCCTTTTAACTTAAGGCATTCAAACCATACGTGCCTTTCAGCAAATATGTGTTCAGTTACTGGCTATGAAACCACAATTTTTTTCAGAACGTTTTACAATCAGGAATACATCTTAGTAGATGTACAAAGTATGCTTAACCCCTTAAGGACACATGACGTGTGTGGCATGTCATGATTCCCTTTTATTACAGAAGTTTGGTCCTTAAGGGGTTAAACAATTATCTTGGCTCCATATTTCTAAAATGAAGTAAGCTCCTTTCTGTTGAATTACATGTTCCAAATTAACTAAATAATAATTTAGAATATAAAAGGTTACTGATAGTGTTAGATATAAGGATAACTTTGAAGAAAACTTGTAATTTGTATTTCACAAGTGATGTACAATTCATGACTCCAATAATATGGGCCTCTATTCCTAGAATTAATAGCCCGGGGCAGTTCTAGACTTTGAGGGGGGCTAAATAAATTATTTAAGGTACCCATATCTAAAATCAAGGATCAATGGATTTATTTACACTAACTGGGGAGCATCCAAGACGCAGATGAGGTCTACCCTGAATTAAATAAGTATATTAGGCAGACCACCCACTTGATGTTTATTATTCTTCACTATGTCTTCACTTCATTGATATAAGCTTCACTTATTTAATGATTACTGTATTACATTGCTGAAAATGACGTGTTTATGTAAATGCTATCAAATGTGAAGAAATGCATGTTACCGAACCTATGACAACATCTTGGACTAAATATATTTAAAACAAAGCCCTTAAGTTTTCACTTTGTTTTCACTTTGTGTTGCTATTTATAGGGACCTCCAGGTCAGCGAGGTGACCAAGGTCCACCTGGACCCCAAGGACCACCTGGACCTCAAGGACCACCTGGACTCTCTATTCCTGGAGAACCTGTAAGTTTATTTTTTTCTACATCTTAAATACACTTGATCTAGGTAAACCCTTCTGATACACAGAGTAGAAGAGTGTACATAACAATGCATTTTAATAATTGTATTCTGAGGCATGTTTCATTTGTACTCATAAACACTATAGGCACTATATAAGCACTATAGCTAAGTTTACAGCCTTTCATTACTGTTCACAGCCTTTCATTACTGTGCAGGCTTGAATGGATGATGAGGAAGTGAAGCTTCCACAATATTATGGAAGCCGAATGGTTGGGTTTTAAGTGTTGTGAGAACCACGTTTTATGTAAAACTACTTAGTACAACTAGTAAATACATTGAACAGAATACATATATGGGAAATTAAAGGGCTCCTAAACCGTAATTCATATACACTTACTAATAAATGGTTCTTCTTTTTTGGTCATATAGGGTCGTCAAGGAATTAAGGGTGATTCTGGTGACCCAGGAATACCAGGAAGGATGGTATGATCTTTTATTTATTTGTATATGTGTGTTATGTTCTCTTTACATTTTCTACTGTTCATGTTAAATGCAATCTATCTGAAAGCAAACTGAAGCAGTATGAATGTGTTATCTTAATTTCTCATCAGCTCAGGATCACCTTCGGTTCTTATCTTATATCAAGCTAACTGTGGGTAGAACACGCTACTAATCTCTGATCAAAGCTACATGTGCACATTTGTCTAAATATTTTATTTATTTTTATTTCAGGGATCACCTGGAGTAACTGGACCACCTGGTCCTATGGGGCCACCAGGACAAAGGGTAAATTGATAAAATAATTTTATAGTTTATTGCCAACTGGCATTTTTTTAAATGGCATGTGTTTTTAATGTGCTTATCCTTTTGTGCTGTCATTAGTCTTATTTTGTATAGTTTATAAATGATGATATGGAAAAAAAGTATAAGGAATGAGAAATATTTTATGTTTGTATAGTAAATATCATTTTTTTTTAAATATGTGCTCTTGCCATTGAACTATGTTCTCAACAGCATGCACATTCCAGATAAAGTAAAGAATCTATTTGAACTCTGTTATCCGAAGTGGATTTAGTTTTTTAATGCTGATAGAGACTTTACACCTGTAGGTTTTTGTTACTGCAGTGTAACTCCCCAAATGTACATAAAAAGCAATTCTAGGGTGAAGTTCTATAAGAGCATCATAAAAAACATTCCATTGGTTTTCTTGGGGGATGCTTACATTTTAGAATATGATCCAACATTTGTTCTTATGTCACATCCCCAAACCTTGTTATCCATCATTTGGGTGAACATTAATTACTACTGCCTTAAAAGAAACAGTAAGGAGGACGGTATGTAATGACAGGAGGGCATTAATGTTCCATTGACACCCAATTTACCACTTGTCAGTCAATAAAGCAATTTCCTTAGCTTTTAAACAATAATTTATTATAAAATTTAAAGTAAATAAACAAATAACACAGGGAAAACAACATTTAAAAAAAAAAAAAACATTGGTAGTATTATTGGTTTCATGTTATCATGACTCATGAAATGCAATTGTTGGCAGTCATTTCTGACACTTGTATCAATGTCAATAAAAGTGTTGTATGTAACTCATGTGATAAGTACAGCAAGCTATACATGCCAAAAAAATGCAACCCTGTACTTAAAGATTTTTAGGAACTGTCACGTGTTCCTTGAATGCATATACAGGCAAATACATCTATTTGTCCATGCATGTTTCAGTGTATACTCTTTTCTCCTCTTGAAAGGCATATGGGAGTGTGTCCCATAAACATCTGCATAAGTATTTGCCATCAGTTTTTTCCCTGCTTCCCTTTTAAAGTGGAGATGACTGGTTGGAATCAAGTTGCATATTGCAATGTTACAGAGTAACATAGTATTATATGTTTTAAAATGATGCAAGTCCGCCAAGTGTTTCTTTAAATTTTTAGCCAATTCTTTGTTGCATTTTTTTGCCTTAAAGGGACTCTCCAGTGCCAGGAAAACAATCTGTTTTCCTGGCACTGCAGGTCCCCTCTCCATCCCACCTCCCAATCCCCGGTTGCTGAAGGGGTTCCATTTTACCTTTAGAGGGTAAACTATTTATGAATGATTTGAGACATTGATTTAAGACATTGCCCATCCACACTGCCCCCCCGTGTCTGGTGATGTCCAAAGTTCCATTGAGGAAGACTTGGAGAAGCCAACGCCTGTGCATGACACTATCACTATCACTATCACTATCACATGACACTATCAGCCTATCACTAGTTTTCCATTCACAAAACAGTTTAAGAAAGGTTTGTTCCTTGAGAAAGCCAATATTGATGTATATCAATGTACAAATCTACACATTTTTAGTTAGTATTTCATTCATTTCAATTTTGGCACAATACAGGTAACCTGACATAAAAAAGGAACAAACCTGGCATAAAAAAGCAACTAGTTTATAAAGTAAATTGTAAAAAATAAAATATAAATGCTTAAGTGAAAAGCATATGAGCATAAAGACTTAAATTATTTACTTACAAGTTAAGAAAAAAATGGAAAGAAAATGTTGCTCTAAATGAAACACTCTATAAATAATTATTTTTTGAATAGTTAAAGTTACCTAACAGATTTAGCTCAACTGGCAAATGTATATAACAGTATGCTTAAAGTGCCCATGCATCTCCTATTTTGGGAAGTTAAAACCGATGTGCTTGGATGCAGTGGTAGGCTAAACATGTGATTGACATTCCAGGTAATTGCATCCACAATTACTTGTAGTAGTTTGTTCATCTTTACATATACACATTGTTTGAACACACATAAGCATGCCAACAAGCATAACAAGGTGATGGATGATGCCCTGGACACAAAACTACATTTATTTTTTTATTCTGGAATCTGTGGAATAATGGTCCATAATTCCTTATAGAATAAATACACTTTAGACAAAATACCAACAGCCACTCTACCGCTCAAGCTGGAAAACTTCCTCATCAGCCAAAACGTCTATCCTGTAATCCCTTCTTACAATAAATAATCCACATAGAAACTCCCCAGTGCTTGCATTTTACTATTACAGTTGTTTAGTTGATCATCATAACAAATATAATAACATAAATAATAAAATATGTAAAGATAACAGAAATCCGTTAAATATACATTTTTAGAACCAAGAGCTCTCTAGAATCATTGAAGTTCAAGGCGGAGGTGTGACTATGTGGACATTGCTTGCCAAGCAAAACCAGGGTTATTTAGCTTAGCTGAGATATTTAAGTTTTTTTTTAAATTTTATTTCCATCTGTTTCTGTTTTTCCTAGTAGTCCAAGGATTAACTTGTTAATAGAGCAGCAAAGAGTGCTCAGAGTACATCCTTATTCTCATAGTATCTCCAACGTACTCGGAGCTCCCTTAAGATAAGCCATTGTAGATTTAAATAGGAACTTTGGCACATCTTGTTGGAAACATGCCAGATTCAAGTTATTGACAAGTTTACCTGCACTGAAGACCACTGGAACTTTTACTGCATTTTACAAACAGCCCAAAGAAATCCAGGGTTGTTAGAAACCACCTTGATATTCTGATATAAGCTCATCATTAAATAGATAGCGAATATCCTTAGCTGAAAAGCCCAAATCATTTTTGTCTTGTGGCTGTTCATGTGCCATTTCACAAAAAAACGAACTTAATGCTTAGGTGATCAACCCCACCATTCAAAACAGAAAACTCCAAGTGCAGCGCTTGTAATAATTGAAACACTTACCCCTCAATGCATACGGGGGATTGATAACATGTAAGAGAAAAGAGTATACTTACAAATAGTACAATATTGTTTTTAAAATGTATAAAGTCTATTTATACATGCACCCAAGTGAGTGTACGAAAAATTCACATTCGTTAGAGCCTTTTTTTCGGTATAGACTCTACACAAAAGGGACGTCTGGGCCTTTAAGGTGGCACCAAATACCTTCTTCTGTGATGTTAGAAGGCTTCACAGTACTCCTCCACAGTGCTATATGAGGATATAAAACACAAAAGAGAGCAATCAAGGTGCAGACTGTATTTAACAGGTAAGTATATATTTTATACAGATACCTGATCACCTTACTTGGAGCCTGTTCGATAACTGGCCCCAAAATATTTGTCTAGTATCAAATTATAGGGTGACACTTCCTTACAGGAATCAGGGTATACAATGGAAGTAGGACATGGCTGATAAAAATGGGATTTATTTCCAAATGAATTTAAAATTGAATAAAGTGTAAACATACATTAAAAAACAAACAAAGTAAAACAAAAGCACTAAGTCCTTGTTGTCTATGTGCAGTTCAAGATGTGTTTTCGCCGATGGGGCTTTTTCAATTGGTATGGACAAAAGTTTTCCCATGCCATTTCAGCCTAGCCATTTGTGGCTAAATCTGTAACAGAAGAGCGACATATGTATATAATAATGAAATTAGTGTTACGTGTGATATCAAGTAACACAAGGCAGACCCACAATGCTGCGGTTAGAAATGGAAGCCAGTGTGCCCAAAGGCAGTCTCATTGCGGAAGTTGAGGTACAAGCAGAACTAACAGTGAAAAAGAAGAAAGCAGAGTGTATTACACAGGATTAAGCTGAGAAAGACGAAAAAGCAGAAATGAGTCGTTTCGAAAAAGGTCAGACAAAAATTGTCCTTTGGATGGACAGGAATTGGGTGGCAATGACGACATGGGGTGATGAACACTATCAGGGTTGTTTACTAAACTGAGAATTGTTGTAAATGTAAAGTGATGGCAAAATGAAATTCAAATTTAAGACCCAAGTGGCCAAACTGAAAGCATTGTTGATTAGATAAGCGAGTAAAAATTCAAGTTTGTGAAAATCCACTCATGCTGATTGTGTTATGGACCTTACAGGCTTGCAGTGGCATATACCTTTTAGAATTATCTAGTAGTATAAGACTATTTGAGCCCTTCTATTAACACGATTTTTGTCTTTGTTTGCATCGTGATATATGTTTGAGTTATTTGTTTCTTGCTGTTATCATGTTACTAATCTATGCTCTCAGTGTATGTACCACCATGTTCTAAAACATTAGTTCTCTGTGGTGCATTCTCAATTTGTTAATTATGTCACTGAGATTGACAATAATCATGGTGTTACCCTGTACTCAATGATGATGCTATATCTTCTCTGGACACCTCTGTTGAGTCTACTAGCAGACAATACAACTTTAAATGTTGCTCTGACACCACAGACCCTTTTGTTAAAAGATGGACCAAAATTACACACTATGCTACTTCCACAAACCACATTCTTGCTTCTCAAAAGTGATGGGCGGTTTATTGTTTTATTTTAGGAGGCAATGGGGGGAATTAAGAAAGGCGAGTTTTATTTGGATTAAAACCAAAGGAAAAAGTTGGACGCAAATATCAAAGAAACAGAAAAGAGATAAACAAATGATTTGATTTTATTAGACACTTAACACTAAAATCCTTTTTCCTAACCTCATATAGAGAATGGGATTTTTACCTTCGCACTGTAATTATTTTACTTACAACAGAAAACAGGCTTGATGTTCTAATCTATAAATAAGCATTTTGTATGTCCAATAAAGTATATAAGACTGTCGAATGGGGCATTTAAAAAAACAAACAGAAACAAATTATGACTTCAAAATATTTAAAAATCCATAAGATAAAAATGTATTGCTTTTTTAATATCCATGTCAAAAAATATGTATATATAAATTAGAAATCTGGCAAGACTACTACATTCCCAAACTGAAATGTAAAGTATTTATTAAAACTTAAAAAAAATAATAATAATTATGAGAGACTGAAACCAAACACACCTATATGTACTTTCATGGCACTTGTTGGTGCAAAACATATTTTCTTATCTACACTTGGGAAACTAGGTAGTCAGGGTTGACAATTTTGTAGAAATTAATCAGAAACAACCAAGTGTTGTCAAATAATCTGAGCCAGTGAGAAGTTTTTTTCCTGAGTCTTTTCCACTACCAGTATTTATTCCTTTTGCTCCTTTTCTGACATTTTTATTTGACAGTACTTTTGTGTTGTGTATTCCACTTTTTTATCTTTATGCATTTTTTATGCCAAAACGTATTCTAGTTTCTGGCATCCTTTTTGTAGTGCAAAGGCAGGCCTAATTTGTATGAGATGTATGCACAACGCTCTTAGTTTATGGTACATAATCATAGAGGGGCAAAACAAATCTGAATATACAAAGGTGAAAGATGACCCTTCTTGGACTATATTCACTATATACACCCACCCTCCCTCCTTCCCCCCCACACACTCAAATAAAATATACTTTTCAGAAAGATTTTATAAATCTACCCCAGGGTATCTTTGAATTATAGTAGACTTGCCATTTAAAAAACAAACAAACATATATTCATGCCTCATAATGAGTTCTTTCTTACTATTAAGATAGATATATCGAGGAGTCTAATGCCATTAATAAAATATTTTTAAAATAAGGCATCGTTATTTACTAAACTCTGAATGGTAGCAACATTTTTTTAAATAAGTAAGAGTTTAGTTATTTTAGTCTAAATGTTAGTATTGATCAGAAAACCGTTTAAGGGGTTAATCCACACTTAGGAAACCATTCACCTTTTATCTCCTTTACAATTTCAGTAAGAGACAATAAATAATATTACAGAAAATAATGCAATATTAAAAATGCCCATCTCATGCAAAAGTAATGATTGTATCTATCTTCTTTTATATGTTATCAGGGTTTTACAGGAAAAGATGGTGCTATGGGACCCAGAGGGCCACCAGGTCCAATGGTAAGTTACATTATTGTCTATCTTTTAAGAAGTAGGCAACCTGTCATCAGTTTCTGCACACATGCATTTACAGTGGCAGCTAAATGACATTTTAGTAAATATATTTGCTAGTGCATGAAATATGAGAATGCTAAAACATTTTTCCATCAGTTATTCATGTGGAAATAGACTGTTAATCTAACATTCAATATCCTGATAACATTTCCAGAGTTTGAATTCATCTTAGGCTTTCTCTTGCATTGTAGGGAGCTCCAGGAGCTCAAGGAGTGCCAGGCCCAAGCGGAAAACCTGGAAAACCAGGAGATAATGGATTAACGGTAAGACAATACCTACAAATTAACCTCGGCTCCGAGAGGAGGGATAGACAAACATACTCTCAGTGACAACACTTTTGTTTGCTAAGCTTGCTGGTTGTAAGAACAGCTAGACTCCTAGATGTAAGAATTTGCAATCCATCTTTTTTTTACAGAGTTAGTTGGTCCTTTGGAAATTGTGGTAATCATTTTCCATTTGAACACGTACCAAGTTCATCTGCCAAGACATATATTTCTGTACTGTGTAAACACAAAGAACCAGATCAGCACTTTTACAGGAAATGTTCCTCTGCTTTCTGAGACTACATACTGCTCCTGCTCTTTAAATCACAGGCAATTTCACACACGTATGTTTGATTCCACTGTGATTAAATCTCTCTGTAATTATTGCTCAGTGCATATTGATGGCTGGCTGTCCATCAACCATGATATTAGTGTGTTAATAATGCTAACATTTCTATTATTTAATTCAGTTATTTGATGGTATATTTAAAGATATTTGTAGCCCAAGCCAAGTAAAAAAAAAAATAGAAAAAAAAATATATTATATATACTTTATTATATATATTTATGTATATGTATTCTGTATATATTGATAGAGAGGCAAATTACATATTAACAATAAAGGAGTATTGCAGCAAGCAATTGTACCAACAATACATATTTAAAATAAACAGAAGTAAATGCTAATCAATATTGCTTCTTACTTAAAGAAGAGAGCAAACTCTGAAAAGTGTATTTTTAAATAGTTTCACTGCATACCGCAATATTCATATTATTTTGACATCTGAATTATTGGACAAACATGACTATGTCTGTCTATCATCATGCTTTAGAATCATATAGTGCATGAATAGTGATATCACAAATGCAGTTATTCCCCATAATGCGCAGTTTGATATCACTGTGGATTACTTTGATGTCATCTGTGTATTGTTCTCTGTAATGTCTGGTTTGACATTTAACATGCAGTATGGTGACAACTAATCTAAGAGAAGTGCCAGAACACTGTAGGTACTGCTATTACTCAACACTATTCCATGCCTCTTAACTGTTCCAAATTAAGCCGTACAGTCCTGATTTTGGGAAGCTGTTCTGTCATCGATCTTTAAGACCCTGGTGTCCTGCATCTAGGGACACCAGGGAACTGTCCAGGACAGCACAATGCAAGCACATCATTATACTCGCACTGTGCAGCAGGCACTAGGACCATGCAGAAAGTGCTTGAGCAGCACTTCCTACATGGTCCTGATATTTGGGGTGGCCAGATTGCCTGTCAGGTGGTGTACCAACCTCTTTTTATGCTACCTTTCTGATGAGACCTCACCATACTCTGGGCGGCTCCACCCATTGTGGTCAATACTAGCGACACGACTCATGTGACTGGTGATGCCTCCTCGGGACTCTACCCACCAGTCCAGAATTGCGGAGTCTGCATGTTAAGAGGTATTGTATTCTAATAATGACATTGAGGGAGAGAAACAGAGGAGATATAAACTGTATATATCCCCAGCTCCTCTCCCATCATTTTGTTACCAGTAGCTGAGTTGAATAATAGCAGCTATTGTTCGGGAGAACAACTCTACGCATTCTCACAATAGCCAATTCACCATTCCCTTTACCCTCTCTTTTATACAAATAAAATGTAAAAATACATAGATTGATACACAAATGCAATTTATTAGTTATTGAATTGACAGCTCATTTAATAAAGTTTATACACTTTTGGTAGCTTCTCGTGGGAATAATAAAATAAATGTCCATCTACTTGTACTACTTATGTTTTGATGTTTTCATAATACTAATGTATATAAAAATCTTATTTTCTACTGCCCCCAAATGATTTCACAACATAAAATAATCTTTGGAAACCTCAGTATGGCAAATGGGAATGTAAACAACTTCAAATTTGCTGCATTAGCATGGAAAATAAGTTGTTAATACATGTAGAAAACTGAAAATATTTTCAAATGGAAAGTCTTAACGTTAATTAGTGCATGATTAAATGGCATTGTTACGAAGGCATTTGGTGACTTTGATGTCTGCCGCTGGTTTTAATCATTTTAAAGTATTAAAATACTTTCTATTACTGGCATGCCAGGATGAAAGGGCAAAGGAAAATTAATATGGGTGGCTTCCAGATGTTTCTGTGTGTTGGTTTAAAGAGTTGATTATTGAACATTTATGTAAAGTAGAATGAGAAGCTTGATGAAATAAAGAACTGCTGATGGAATATTACTTTTTTTTATTATGCTGTTCTCAATTTAGATGCTGGGTAGTCAGACCATATAAGGTCAATATAAATTGTGAAAGTTGAGTATATAAACTTAGAATCTTCTAAATAGAAAGCTAAATCTAAAAAAACTTTACAGCCCTCTGCAATACAAAGTGGCTCACCATCACTTGCCTGACACATACAAGTAATACAAGTAATGTGTGGTTAGTGGGTGATATGAATTCCCTCTGCTACAGAGAAGCTATTAAAGTTGACCATTTGTGTGAGTGAGTTATAGTCTTGGAATAAGGTCAAAAATCTATAGATCCCACAACCAAACAGTAAAGAAAGACCACAGTATCCTTCAACTGAAGCGAAATATAAGCACAGACCTTCCATCCAATGAAGAACAATATTATTCAAATGCAAGTTATCACTGGTACAGCAATTGCACTTGTATTCTATTCAGAATATTTGAGCCACAATAAAGGGTATGGTTTTTGCAGACCAAATTTGGAGGAACAGACAGTGACATCATGTTCTTGTTCCATACATTAATTGGCATTTGTTCTCTTTTCCATGCTTCGTCCCAGTATTCCTGTGGTTTCCGAGCAAAGTGGTTATGTAGATTTAGTGTAGAAGCAAATTAGAAAGGAGGATTGGATATCTCCTTAACTTGAATGTTTTATCATTTTAAGCTTTTAGTTAGTTTTTTTTTTATTTTAATAATTGTAAATGGCAGTATAATTAGGTAGTTATTGGGATTATGCTAACTAACAAACAAACAAAAAAAACATTTTGTTTTTGTACAAGTATTTTGCATACTTTGTTGCCTTGTAATATAAGTAATATGAAAAACTGTGGATTTCTCGGAATATAGAATGTGTGTATGTCAGCTTTTCTATAACATAATATAATAATCTATCCAGTTGATTGTTCTTTAATAACCTCTATATCCTGTACAGTCAGGAAAGAGGAAAGGAGAAAGGGAGAGACATTCTCCTGGTTTAGTGTATTTAACCCCTCCACTCCCACATACAGAGTGCAGAGTTGAGGATACATCAAATAGTTCACCCAAGATTAACAAGGGTCTTGGGAATTCCTGCTGTTCTCTCCATCCACTGACCTTCGGTTCATAGGTATGAAAAAAGGAGAGAGGGCATTTCTTCCCTCTGTTAATGTTATTCTCAGGACCACCTACACTGATTTAATACAAATATTTATTTAAAACATGTTACGCAACCAATTTTAGTACTTGGCTTCTCTAATACACAGCATTGAACTTAGTTTGCCCAGGTTCAAAGATAATTCATTATCCAAGGGAGGGGGTGTAAGTTTTCTTTGCCAAACTTACAAAATGCATGTGTAATAGTTTTAGTAGAATGATTTCTTGGCAGTGAATTTGTTAAAAGCAGCTAAATTAGATGGATATATTGATTTGATACAATAGCACCAAAGATTATATTGTATAAGCATGGTATACATAAAAAATAGTGGGTCACAAAAAGAGAGATTTCTTATGATTGGCAAACTATGCCTTCATATCTCTCAAAACACATTGTATAACACTGCAGTGCATGTTGGCGCTTTATAATTAACAGTAATAAAAGTAATTGCGTTGTTGGTGTACTTTATCGTATAGTTGCATGTTGCTTGAAATATATGTACACGGTGCTTGCAGACATTAAGCAAATGAAAAGGTCATTAGGAAGTAAGTTTACCTCTTGTACACTAATTCTGACTCTATTCCCATATGATATTATCACCACAATCTGAACTAACTAAGCCGTTATTGTCAAATACATTTCAATATAATTTACTGTGAGCTGCAACGTGAAATAATTACCTTTAAAACAGATCTGTCACTGTCTGGGGTGACCCAATGGTGACATTGTCACTGAGGATCTGGCCAGGAGGAGGGGAGGGGCATTCAAATGGGAGTTTTATTTACCTGAACCTTTCCATCATAGAAGAGGACTAGCCATCCTCTTCTGGCTAGCCCTCTTTGGCTCCTGGCCCTTCAGCTACCAGGAGTCGGGGGAAATTACACTACTCTGTGGCAGTTGCTCTGTCCAGTGTCAAGTGTAGGAGAAAACCTGAGACTATGTAGTCCCTACTTTGCCCCAGTATATCTTTTGACTGGATTGGAATTTCAGTGAAATTCCAACACAATCAATATGAATCTTTCATAAAGATTCTATGCTTATGATATGCTTATTTTAGAAGGGGGGAGTGGGGGGTTGTAACTATACAGCTTTAAAATAATTTTATGTAATTGTGAGTCTGCATTTCTTAACATCTTTTTGAACTCTATGTCTAAGTATAATCAGTGGGCTACACAATGGAGGTTTTACATAATCAAGCTTATTGGTGCACACACTATACAACAAAAACATTTGGCCTACATGGCCTTAGTCATGACCTGCATATAGTAGGTTGGATTCTCTTAGTAGAGTAATGGTTTATTCAGCTTAGTAACATTAATTCAATATTATATTTAAATGGAGGAATTGCTATTCAGCAAGCAGAATAAACCATTTTTTCTGCCAAGAGAATCCAGCCTGTAATATGCAGGAATTAATATTTAATTAAATGTCTGCAGTATGAAACTTAGCATAACAGAAAAAGCTACAAAACTTTTATCTACAGCAAGATCATAGATACAGATCTTAAAATCCCATATAGACATTTAGTTTTGTTATAATTCATAGAAAAAAAATTAATATATATATTAGCATATTACACTATCTCTATTATATATCATATATCATATATATATATATATATATATATATATATATATATATATATATATGATATATAATAGAGATAGTGTAATATAACTCAAAGTTTATCCAACATATTACACTATCTCTATTATATTTATATATATGATATATATTATATATGATATATAATAATGATAGTGTAATATGTTGGATACACTTTGAGTTCCTAGATAGGTTAATAAGAACTATAACCTATACTCCAGGAAACAGTATTTTAGATATGTATGTATGACTCCTTAAGAATAGACTAATGGAATTAATTTCACTAGAAGTTACACATCACACAAAATAACTACTTTAATGGAATCATGGCTATTTTATGAAGTATATTTACTATATATTATAAGGTAATATGTTTAGTGTAATATTTTTAGGTATTATGTTTCTTAATAATTAGACAAATAAACATGTTTTACTAATAACAGGATAAATGCCTCCATTTTGTTTCATTACTTTTGCAGACATCTTTTAAAGTGTAAAATGCAACTCTCTAGCCTGATATGGGTGCCAACACATTTATGAGAAGTGACAGATTTCATACAAATTATTTTTCCTATAATGAAAAATGACACTATAACGTTCAGGATATTGAACTGTTCTCTTTAGGAATTTGTTTTATTAACGGATGAGACACCTTTAAAAGCTGAGGTCAGGTGAAAGTGTCACTTTTATTCATTAAAATGAGTAAAAGTTAATGTAACTTCAGGGGAGCTGAGCAGGAATGTAGATTTTATGACTGAGGTTTATGGAGACATTAGTCTCAGATTTAAAATGAGGACAAGAATTATACAGAAGGTGTCAGTCACTTTTATTGCTCTCTTTGTTCTGAAGGTCATATAAATAATGCTAGTTTGTTTCTTTATAGGGTCCGACAGGACAGAAAGGAGAAAAGGGTGAAAGGGTAAGTACACCAAAAATCTAATATCTCCATTATTTTTAAGTCTATTGGTATTCTATACACATTCTTTCAATGCAATTGTGTTGAAAACAGTATAAACTTTGATATGCTTATTTATGTACATGTTGTGTCCTCTAGGGAGATATTGCTTCTCAGAATATGATGAGATCGGTGGCAAGACAAGTATGTGAACAGATGATAAACAGTAAGTTTTTAAGAAGTATTATATTGAAGCAAGCCTAACTGTAAAATTGAGCAACATACAGGCCCTCACAAAAACTCCCAACAAACTCCATTATTGCCCACAACTCACTATTTCGTGAATAGATCCATCATGCTTCTTATTTGTTATGGAATATAACCTCATAGTACATTACAAAATAAAAACTCATTTATTGTGTATAATCTTTTTTTACATTGTTGTATTGCCAGTTTAGGTTAGTTATACATAAGTAATGACAAGGTAATAATTAAATCTTCACATACAAAAATCAGAAAGAAAAAAAAAGTAATATAGGTGTTTAAAAGAAAAAAGGGAGAGAGAGGGAAAGATAGTGAGAGGGAGAGAAGGTTTCTACAAGTAATAAATACTTTAAAGAAAAATAGCCTGTATTTAATCTTCTATCTTGAATCATACACATTGTGCTGTGTCTCATACTTAGTGCACATATGATGTTATCTTAGGTGGTTTTCACATTATATCATGATATTATGGCTTTGAGGCTCTAGTTAGATGCATAACACTCTAGTATGTTCTAGTACAGTTTCATTTGCTTTATCTTTCTTTATTTAAATCCCTATTGGTAATGAATGTTCAGGAGGTCAGCTTGGGGAAACTCACCGCACTCAGTTGGCAGTATCTTGGTCCCAGGCTGCGCAATCTGAGAAGCTGTCAATGAATTTTGCATTACCCTAGGCATAGGTCCAGGTCCCATGGGACACTGCAAAAGTTTAGCTCTAAAATTGGCAATGGCACATCCATTCTTTTAAAAATAGATCCCTTGTGGAAACTAAAATGTAAAAAAAAATATTTACTCTTCTCAATATATTCTTAAAAGGGAATGCCACATTTGTATTAGAATAAAATAATTGCAGGAAACATAAATACCCAGTACTGTGTGACAATCTTGGCAGACAAACGCCTTGTTTTTCTACTGTCCCTGCAGTCTGGCAACATGCCATTGTGGTACTGTATTACACTGCACTTACTTTTACATACTTGTTAAAGTAGAATAGAGCTAATGATCCATAATTCATTGATACATGTATTTCTTGATTAACATGTATACTTTGTTATGTAGCTCACAGCATTTCCTCATGAGTAATGTATGTATGGGACATTGTATTGCATAGATATAGTGATTTTCCATTGTGGCTTAGCATTTTTGTTGTGAGTTGACAATTCATTTGCAGTATGTAGACCAAAATATGCAATTATTGTAACATACATTATCTTTTCAGTGGAAGGCGGTATTTTTTTCCCCAAATCTTCTGTATTTTTCAGAGTGTTTGTTAAGCTTAAATAACTACATAAATCGGAACCATTTAAATACAAGGATGTAGCAATACATAACTAAGACAATCCAAAATGTGTCAGCTCTAATAACGATGGTTGGATAGTTCTGTACCTTTTTTAAAAGTCAGTATTTACTGGGTAGATGTCCAATGAACAGACGCTTAAGTGAAAGACTCCTAGGAGACTGTGCAACACATTGTTTTACATTACATTGTTTGCTCCCATGAAATTGTGATTTAACTAGTTAAATGTATTATAGATACATTCAGATTAAAATTTTCTAATACAACTATACTTTACTGAGCTTGCATCACCCATACAATGCTGTTAACTTTTTAAAAGTGGATCATTTCACTCACATACTACATTTTTTACAGCTATTGTAATCAGATAAATGAGAATGAGACAATATACTGATATCTGATATCCTGCTTCTTAACGGTTCAAAAACACGAACTTGTCAATGTAGTTTAGATTAATTTGTTAGAGTAAAGAAAAATGGTTCCTGTGTCTAACATGTCATTCTTTCTTGTGCTTTCAGGTCACACAAGCAGATTTAATCAGATTCTGAACCAGATTCCAAATGATTATTATTCAAACCGTAATCAGCCTGGACCTCCTGGACCTCCTGGTCCACAAGGTAGCACTGGAACTAGAGGAGAGCCTGGAGGTGCAGGAAGACCTGGATTCCCAGGATCACCTGGTCCTCAAGGACCACCTGGAGAAAGAGGTATGTTATACAGATATGATTAGGCCTCAAAAATAACACAATGGAACATAGGATATGGCTTAAGGACAATATACAATCTCAATCCATAGACTTCAGTGAACGCAACACATACATATCTACAAATTAAGATGTGGTAGAATTACTCAGAATGATGGCAGAATGTAAGAATATAATGCATGGATTCATTTTTAGAAAAGTGTGCAATTTATAGCATAACATGGAACTAGACCAATATGCCAATATGCATTGTCATTGTGTGCTTATTGTTTGTTCAACAGGAATACCAGGAGAGAAAGGAGAGAGAGGCAATCCAGGAACTGGAACACAAGGACCCAGAGGACTGACTGGGCCTCCAGGTTAGTTTTTTTATTTTCTCTTGTACAAATTTCTATGGGTTAGACAGAAAGCTAAAAATGCAACACCTCAATGAAGAGCTCTTGATACGTATTTAAAGGTATGTGCAATATTGTAGTAGCAAGGCATCATATTACTCTTAAATTATGTCCTTCAGAAAAGATTCCAGATATGTTAAAATGTTTTGGTGTGAATTATATATCACCAGACCCGTTAATCATAGGTTAATCCCATACACTGAAAGCCCTTGAGAGCAGGGTTTTCTATTATACCTGCTTCTGCCTCTTCAAACATTTCACACATTTTATAACTTTCCTAGAGCACTAAAGTTATTAGTGCTTCTTATTGAATGGCAGCTAGAATAATATTAAAATACTATAATTATCATATTGAGGTTAAACAAGTGAGTGTCTTTAAATACAAGTACCCTGCATTGATGTTTGGTGACTAAATAGTTTGTAAGACATTTAATCATATTCTATGATCTGCAAATCAAATCATTTAATGGAAACTCATGCAAATATGTACATATGAATATTGTATTATATTAATATTATAGAAGGTTTGGAAGCATGATGTTTTCTATACGGAACTCTTTAGTCAAATTAAGCTGATAAAATATATCTCATCTAGTTAATGGAAGAAAGAAAGGAAAGTTCACAGACTATTCAAGTCAAGTCTTGTATAGTTCCAAATAAAAAACTACTGTTAACTAAATAAACCCTATATCCCAAATAGAAACGTAATATAAACAGGCTATTGGTGTTCCTACTAGTGGTAATCCAGCAATTGAACATGGTTCATGCCCCAATAAGAGAAATTGAATGTCAACTCAGCTATTCGGCCTCATAGGTAATATGAGTGGGATTGATAATGGTAATATATTTTTATTAGCTGCAATCTAGTAAGAACAAAACTGCATGCTAAGTGTGTTCAGACCAATTGGGGGTAAAAAGGGACTCTATAGATTACTTTTACTGACAAGAAAATTGTGTGATAAACCATGTGATAAAGCTCCATAATGGTGTCCAGCTACTATGGGTGTCTACAAAGAAAGCTTTTTATTTGAAGGAACATCCTAATCCTGATGGAGCAGACACAAGCACCTGTAGCGATCTCCCTAGAATTCTTGATGCATAAAATGCACAATGGGCAGAGTTCTAGATATAGTACCTCTGCCTAATGCCTCTTTTGGAATCACTGGACTTCTGGTCCTTTTACTAGATCACAAATGAAGGCAAGCTAGGAAAGGAGTCCTCAATCCCTTGACGAATTTCTGTGGGGGCCGATGTTAGCTGCATTATTCTAGAAAATATATATTTTTAAATTTGAAAAAACAGTTTGATTGATACATTCCCTAGCATACCCTGGGAGCTGGCAGAATTTCTTAATTTATCCATTAATGTGTATTTTTTTATTTTAACTCCCTTTTACACTGGTGACGTTAAAATCACGAAGGTTTGCTTTCATTGAAAACCCATGCCGTTCGCCAGTCTTATTACAGAGCTTAGATGGCTTTGTATGTCTCTATCTTTTCTCTGCTTAAAATTTCATTTAATCATTGTTTCGAACATTCTATTCACTTGTAAAATAGGGAATCTGTCAAAGAAACAGTATTTACAGTGGGAAATAAATGCCTACAAATGATCTATGCCCGTGGTTCTGAGTCATCATTCAGTTCCCATGCTATTTTCAGTGGATCTTCACTTATTAGAACATTCACTTGCAAATAAAGCCAACTATGAAATCTCTGGAAGAATTGTGCTCTCATTGATATGGTATATATATATATATATATATATATATATATATATATATATATATATATATATATATATATATATATAAAGATGCAATTTTAGACAAGGCTTTCTAATGCCCAGTTTCCATGTATACAAGTACCATGAAATTTAAAAAAGTTTTGCACTCTTGGAGATTTGTCTTAAAGAAAACCTATAGTTAGGTTGGTACATGATTTTACCTTTGTTATGTCACAATACTGAGGACACCAGTTTTCAAAGACTATTTGTGGTTCTTGACAGTAAGTGTCTCTTTTATTGAATCTATTTTGTAATGAGAGCTGACCGAACTTTTTGAACCAGTTACATACTAGTCACCCATGGCATCTGCCCACTATTAATCCTTACTGAAATTGAACTGCAATCCCCAGTATGGGGCAGAATCCATTGTCAATAGTGTTTTAATTGTATTTTGCATAATTTATTTCATGTACACAACATGAGCTGATACTGAAACTTGATTTGAAACAAGAGTTGTTGCCAGTCTAATGTTGTGTACATGGAATGGGTCACTGTTAAAAAAGCTTAGGAGCCACTAATTGTTGCATTAAGTTTGGAGAACTTAATTAACTTAACCCAATTTAAAGTTATTTTTAGTTCCTGTCATCCCTTCTTTGTGACATTACCCATGTGTCATGTGCAAATGAAATAATATAAAGGAAAATAATTAATTTGTAAAAATCACTATGTGGTAATAAATGGTCATAAATAAGGAAAGAAATAACAAATTCAATATCTAGTTTTTCTTTAAATATGTGCTGTACATTTTTTAAAAGTTTGTAGATATTTTCTATGTTGTACAATCACACTGCAAAACTGAAAAGGTAACAAAACCATCTTCTTCAATACTGTTACATATTAAAGCATTTTATTTTCCTAAACATTTTTTTACTTTTATATAGAGATGGATATTTATTTTATCTTCTAAATCCATAAATAATTGTATGTTGCAATGTTACTTTTAAAATATCATTGGACAGAAGACAAATTAACAAATAGTACTAAACATTCAATTTGCAGTGTTGCTAATTTATTCCTTGCTATATCCATTGATTATTAGCGGGTGTCTTGGCAGGGAAAACAAACTGTCTGGCTGTTACTGTCTTTAATTTACTAGTTAAAACATGATTTTTTCATTATGAGATCTACAAGAAGCTTGCTACAATTTTATCCTCACTTGATTCAAGCTTTACATTTCATTTAACCATAATAGAGACTGCTCCAAAAATAACATTACTTCACCTGCCCTTGGGCTGTGGGGCAGCAGAGTTGATGCACTTCTTGGTTTTAATTGAAATTCAGTGTGCTTTTCTTATGCAGTTGTGTCCCCAGAGGTCTTTATATCTTAAAAGTGGAAACAAACCAAATACTTCATTGATGTCTCTAGTTTAGTCCTTTCTCACCAAATGTAGCTCAGAATAAATTAGATTATGAATATGAAACTCAAATTGAAAACAATTATTTGTCTGACATTAATTAAAAAATTAATTAAGGTTAATTTTATTGTTTCCATTGATACCGGATATACATTCTTCTTCGGGTTAGTATACTAGGATGTGTCTAGACAGGTCTTATGCATGATTCACTGTGTACTAAAACAATTGAATACAAACCTAAAAGCATTGTGAATTGTTATTTTCCATAAATTCAGGACCACCGGGTGATTCCAGAACAGGGCCACCAGGTCCTTCAGGCTCCACAGGTCCTCCAGGATCTCAGGGTCGCCCAGGTAATCATGGTATCAGAGGTCCCCCTGGTCCAGCTGGATATTGTGATGCATCAATGTGTGCGAGTATCCCTTACAACGGCCAAGGATATCCAGGTATGTAACCCTGCAGAACAATCTTGCTACAGCAGATGTAAACAAGGGTCTTTACCAAAACAATCATCATGTTTATGACAATGCTAATAGTCAACACATAAAATCCAAAGCAATTTATATTATACCACTTTATATATACATACCACTTTATATATACATATATATATATATATATATATATATATATATGTATATATATAGTGGTATAATATAAAATATATATAGATATATATATATATATATATATATATATATCAATATATATAGATATATATAGTGTTCAAGTAGAGATTGTAGCCGTATTAGTCCAGTGATATAGATGTAAAAAACAGATACAATTTGTATCCTGTAATACCTGTGTCTTATCTGCACTCATGTCGCTTTAACCCCTGTATCACAACTCAACTTTGAATTCTATGTGTCGTCTTGCTCAGAAATACTTCAGACTTGAGAAAGGGAGTTTCTCCCGTAAAAAAATCTGTTAGTCTAATAAAAAAGGTATTACAATAAAAAAAATACAAAAAAATGGGGCACATATACTAAATAATTATTTTTTATTTTATTTTTTATTTTGGCAGTGGTGTGTCCCTTAGAGGCATACATGAAATTAATTAATTTGCACTTTTTGTGTGTTCTAAGCCTGTGTTCTCCAACCATCAGAGGTGCAGTACTGAGGGATTTCCCAAATCATACTCATAGGGAATATCTTTAGAACCTGTTATTTCCTTCTTAAAGAATTATTTGATATCTACTTACACTGTTGACAAAATATTAACTAAAAAAAATATTCTAATAGGTAAAAAAATTAAATAATACTATTTTAATTTGGCACCTTTTATTCAGTAAAATAATTTTAATTTATTTAACTGTACACCGTGTATGTTTGTATAGGTGGAAAATAATATATTTATCTCTTACTTTTACATACTAACATCATCTTTGACCTGTTTCAGGTTCCGGCTAACACATTTTCTAAGTCTCCAGTGCTGCTTACAGTTTGAATTCATGAAAATCCTGCACGTACTTACTCTGAAATGATACTTTTGTGAAAATTACACCATGGATATAGCTAATGACTTTATGTTGGCATCATAGAAAGGGGAGACTCTATCATACTAACAACTCTCAAGTGGGATCAAGAACAGCATTGTCAACTTACAAAGCCTGTTGCATCTCTGTAGTAAAAAAAAGCCATGACAAATACAAGAAATCTTTAAGGTCTCAGTTATACATGGGGCCAATATAACTACTAACTACTGTTTCAGAGGTAACCCTTTTAAAAGAAAGAGAGAGATTTAACCTAAAAATAATAATAGAAATGATTTATGTAAATAATAAACTAATTGTGCCTTGTAAATGATTTGTACGAGATCATATCCACTAAAATCTGTTAACATTATTTTACAATAAGCTAATACATTAAAGCTTGCTTCTTGCTGTTTGCTACAATAACAATATTTCACAACCTACAAGATTTACGGTGCTACTGCAAATCTGAATAACAACATTACTGCTCGAACAATCCATTTCATTTGAGTTATGTGTATCTACAATAAATAATGGTGTATGGTAATTCATCATATTTTATTGTATCACAATTCAGATGAGCCTCTAAACTGCAAAAGAAAATAAATTTGAACAAATGCTAAAGAAGGCATTAGTGATCTTTGGAATTCTAGTTGTCAAAGTGAACATCAGACCAGTGTAAAATGGCTGAAGATGCAGCTGACGATAATATTAGTTATTCTTCTGAAACAGTTGGAATACCAAAGCTTACTTAAGCCTGAACTTTAGACTAACATTGTGTTATACACCGCCAATGACTGATTTGACACTCACCTTTAACCAGCTAATATTGTATAACGCTGTACTTTTTTTTGTGTTAATGATAGTTTTATCACCAGTTTTGGGTTGAGAAAAAAAAAAAGAAAAAAAAACCCCACCAAAAACGTATTTATCTAAAGCATTTTTGTGGTTCAATGAAATTTTATTTTACTGGCTTTGTTAAAAAAATATATAGTCCCCAAATTATTTGTATGTTAAAAAAAGAAATTGCATGAAAATATAAATAGATTTATGCAATTAGATAATTATCTTGTTCAATCGGAAAAAATATTTTCAACCAGAACCTTACCAGCCTGAAAGTGGACCCCTGGAACCTGAAAACCAACCCTACGTAATACCAATGCAGCTAGAAAGGACTGATGATGACTTTGATGACTATGGACATGAAATGGCTGGATATGCTGAACATATGCGGTGGAAGAGGTCCTTAGCAAGAAAAATTGTGAATTAATATAAAGTATTTTATTTTTAGTATATGTTCAATTTTCATTGTTTTTTTTGTGAAGGTAGATATCTGTAGCAGGTGGATTGCATGCCTTCCCATTCCAGAATACATCAATCAGGTCATGCACTTTATCATAGTAACACATTTTACTTCAAAAATGAGATATATAGACTTTTTCCTAATTATTTCCAACTTTAGAATATATTCAAATACATGACTCTTTGAATCTCAAACTTTATTAAGTTCTTTCCTAATTTCTGTAACTATAACGCAAACAATGTGTTTGTTCCAAAGATATCTTTCCTTAGAACACAAAAGACCTATAAGCTGTAAACATAAATTCCTAACAAACCTGATCTATACTCTCTAAATTTATAGTACAGATGGTTTATTGCTTTTTGACCATAAAACCCAATTTTTATATGCTCAGGCTCACTGAACATTGAACTCAAAACAAATTGTAAGTTATATTGCTTTCAGGTAATAGTATCAACACAAGTTTAATGTCTCAGGTTCTTTGAACTTTGAGCACAGCCAAAGCTTCTAATGCTTTATGTGTGCTTGTAAATTATTTTGTGCTTGCAGTGCCTTAATTTTGAATGTGCTTAAATAAAGACAACAGTTTGTAGCAATGTTATATGTTAGGAACCAAAGAACACTTCAGATGTTCCACTCTTACCTGTTTGGACAATAATTTGAAAGTCTTTGCACGGAGAGTGGAACAGATCCTATACATTGCAACAACAGTCCTTTTATTTCATAATTTACTCTACTCCAAGTTTCAGTTATACTTTATAGGAGATATACTGCTTTTATACTATGCTTCTCTTTTAAAATCCAGAAACCTTTCAACATAGCTGAACATACTGCATCATTTAGATGCCAGATTATATTGTAGACACATTAAACAGTTACATGTATGCCAAATTGCAGTCAGTCCTGCAAAAAAAGGAATTGCATGTTTGTGCTGTATATTTAGTATGGACATTTTTCAGAATATAGTATTTTAGTTCTCAAAGCAGTTTGAAATTGTTTGCAAGACTATGAAAATAGATTTGCTGTTTTAAGATTTTTAACTGCAAATTGTGAATTTCACTGCCTTATATTTTTTATTTATTTCTGAAACCAAAGGCGTTTTTCAATAAAACTACTGAAAATATATGTGTGCTTGCTTTTCTTGTGTTTCTATGTGTATATTATTTGGCAGTGTCTTCTCAGCTAGTGTACAGCAATGTCACAATCATAGTTCAAACATCCATTTGTTCATGGGGGTTCGTACAATTACTAGCTCCTGTATTAGATTTATTAAAACCCACTTAAACGTCCTTCCTCATTGACATCCTCACTGTTTCTCTGCAACTGCAATGTTTTATACTGCAGTACTAAGTGCAAAAGGGACACTGTAACCAGACCACTTCAGTAAACTGAAGTGGCCTGGGTGCCTATAGTGTCCCTTTAAGACTGACTGAAGAACATGGGAAATAGCTAAAGAGCAGATTACGAGTCCCCATGATAACATGTCTTCATTATTTTCATTCAACTACAATAAAAAAGAAACAGAATAGCAAGGGAATTAATTTTCCTTTTTTTTGTAAAAACGGTATACAAGCTGTATAAAAGAAAGCAAAACAAATGTTTTGCATACCGTATATACTCGAGTATAAGCCGACCCGAATATAAGCCGAGGCCCCTAATTTTATCCCAAAAAACTGGGAAAACTTATTGACTAGAGTATAAGACTAGGGTGGGAAATGCAGCAGCTACTGGTAAATTTCTAAATAAAATTAGATCCTAAAAAAAATATATTAATTGAATATTTATTTACAGTGTGTGTATAATGAATGCAGTGTGTGCGTATGTGTGTGTGTATGAGTGCAGCGTGTGTGTATGAGTGCAGTGTGTGTGTGCATGAATGCAGTGTGTGTGTGCATGAATGCAGTGTGTGAATGCAGTGTGTGCAGGGCCGGTGCAAGGATATTTGCCGCCGTAGGCAAAACAATTTTTGCCGCCCCCTCCCCCCCCCATATGTCCTGACTTCCCCTCCTCCTCCCTCAGTGGTCCTTACCTCCCCACCCCCGTGTTCCTTCACTCCCCCCCCCCCAGTGGTCCTGACTCACCCCTCCCCTAGTGGTCCTTACCCTCCCCTCCCCTAGTGGTCCTTACTTCCCCCTCCCCTCCCATAGTGGTCCTTATCCCACCCCCTCCCTCTCATAGTGGTCCTTATCCCCCTTCTCCCTCCCATAGTGTTCCTTATCCCCCCCATCCCTCCCATAGTGGTCCATATACCCCCCCCTCCCTCCCATAATGGTCCTTATACCCCCCCCCCTCCCATAGTGGTCCTTATCCCACCCCCTCCCATAGTGGTCCTTATACCCCCCCTCCCTCCCATAGTGGTCCTTATCCCACCCCCTCCCATAGTGGTCCTTATACCCCCCCTCCCTCCCATAGTGGTCCTTATACCCCCTCCCTCCAATAGTGGTCCTTATCCCCCCCCTCCCTCCCATAGTGGTCCTTATACCCCCCTCCCTCCCATAGTGGTCCTTATACCCCCCCTCCCTCCCATAGTGGTCCTTATCCCCCCCTCCCTCCCATAGTGGTCCTTACCCCCCCCCTCCCTCCCATAGTGGTCCTTATACCCCCCTCCCTCCCATAGCGGTCCTTATACCCCCCTCCCTCCCATAGTGGTCCTTAACCCACCCCCTCCCTCCCATAGTGGTCCTTATACCCCCCCCCTCCCATAGTGGTCCTTATACCCCTTTTTTTATTATTAATTTTTTTTTTATTATTTTATTTCTTATTTTATTTATATATTTTTTTTTCGTCCCCCCTCCCTGCTTGATATATGGCAGGGAGGGGGGCTCTCCTTCCCTGGTGGTCCAGTGGCAGTTCAGTGGGGGGGAGAGGGGTGCTGGCAGAGCTGTACTTACCTTTCCTGCAGCTCCTGTCAGCTCTCTCCTCCTCCGCGCCGTCTGTGCAGCTCCTTCTATCAGCTCACACTGTAAGTCTCGCGAGAGCCGCGGCTCTCGCGAGATTTACACTGGGAGCTGACCGAGGTGCTGACCGGACGGCACGGAGGAGGAGAGAGCTGACAGGAGCTGCAGGAAAGGTAAGTACAGCTCTGCCAGCCCCCCTCTCCCCCCAGTCTGTATTATGGCAATGCAAATTGCCATAATACAGACCTTGACTCGAGTATAAGCCGAGTTGGGGTTTTTCAGCCCAAAAAATGGGCTGAAAAACTCGGCTTATACTCGAGTATATACGGTACTTATTTGTATACTTATTTATTAGTGCAGGTTAAAGGTGCTTATCAGGAAGATAAACTTGCTTGTTAAAGATATTGCTATAATTTGTGTTTGGTGACAATGACAATTACTTTATCTGGGGCTGTTGAGGACAGTATGTGTTTAGTGATTAATAGTCTCAGGCTGCAGTCAATATAGAATGCCTGGAATTGTTAAAACACCCAGCTCCACAACAATATCTATATAAAACCCTCAACATGATTTCTTCAGGGTTCCCCAGTCTAGCACCACAAACCCAATAACCTTGTAAGCTTTACAATCTAAGACTAGAAACCCAATAACCCTGTAAGCTTAAAAATCACACTACAAACCCCCAAACCCTGAAAGCTTTACAATCTAACACTACAAACTTAATAACCCTGTAAGATTTAAAACCTAGCACTACAAACCCAATAATCATGTAAGCTTTAAAATCCAACACTACAAAACCCAATAACCTTGCAAGCTTTGCAATCTATCATTACAAACTCTATAACCTGTAAGCTATACCATCTAACACTACAAACAAAATAACCCTATAAGCTATAAGATCTAACACTACAAACCCAATAACCCTGTAAGCTATAACATCTAACGCTACAAACCCAATAACTCTGTAAGCTTTAACATCTAACACTACAAACCTAATAAACATTTAAGTTATAAAATTTAACACTACAAACCCAATAAACATGTAAGTTATAAAATCTAACACTACAAACCCAATAAACGTGTAAGCTATAAAATCTAACACTACAAACCCAATAACCCTGTAAGCTATAAAATCTAACACTACAAACCCAATAAACATGTAAGCTATAAAATCTAATACTACAAACCCAATAAACGTGTAAGCTATAAAATCTAACACTACAAGCCCAATAACCCTGTAAGCTATAAAATCTAACACTACAAACCCAATAAACATGTAAGTTATAAAATCTAACACTACAAACTCAATAAACGTGTAAGCTATAAAATCTAACACTACAAACCCAATAATCCTGTAAGCTTTAACATCTAATACTACAAACTCAATAAACGTGTAAGCTATAACATCTAACGCTACAAACCCAATAACCCTGTAAGCTTTAACATCTAACACTACAAACCCAATAAACATTAACATCTAACACTACAAACCCAATAAACATTTAAGTTATAAAATTTAACACTACAAACCCAATAAACATGTAAGTTATAAAATCTAACACTACAAACCCAATAAACATGTAAGCGATAAAATCTAACATTACAAACCCAATAACCCTGTAAGCTATGAAATCTAACACTACAAACCCAATAACCCTGTACGCTATAAAATCTAACACTACAAACTCAATAACCCTGTAAGCTTTAACATCTAACACTACAAACCCAATAAACATGTAAGTAGTGTTGTCGCGAACCCGAAATTTTCGGTTCGCGAACGGCGAACGCGAACTTCCGCAAATGTTCGCGAACCGGCGAACCGCGCGAAACGCCATTGACTTCAATGGGCAGGCGAATTTTAAAACCAACAGGGACTCTTTCTGGCCACAAAAGTGATGGAAAAGTTGTTTCAAGGGGACTAACACCTGGACTGTGGCATGCCGGAGGGGGATCCATGGCAAAACTCCCATGGAAAATTGCACAGTTGATGCAGAGTCTGCTTTTAATCCATAAAGGGCAGAAATCACCTAACATTGACACCTGTCCTCAAAGCCCTGCCCTGATACACACTGACACAGAGCAGAATAGAGACTGTTCCCCGTCCTCAGAGACCATGATACACACTGACACAGAGCAGAATAGAGACTGTTCCCCGTCCTCAGAGACCATGATACACACTGACACAGAGCAGAATAGAGACTGTTACCCCTACATAGGGTCACTTGGCAGATATGGCGGGGTCGTGGGAGGGGGAGGATGACTTTCACCTCTTCCCCTGTTAGATTCCCGTTGTGCTGTGACATCACCCTTATACGCTGTGTAAAGCATACTATTTAATTTGATCAGCATGGCCACTTGAGTTTTTATAGTTTTCACGCTGCTTGTAGTTTATATATGGTTCACAAAAATCAAACAAACGATAAAGTAAACGTGTAAGGATTCAGAATATTATTTCAAACCCTTACACATTGTGTGTACGTATTTTTTGTCTTAAGTTTGTGGCTTTAAAGAGGTTTACGTTGTTTCTATGATGTGCATAACATGTTCTTGTAAATGTTTGTTAAATTTTTCCTGGAATTGTAATTTTTCAATCTGAATAAAGATAGTCAAATCCCTGATACACACTGACACAGAGCAGAATAGGGACTGTTCCCCCTACATAGGGTCACTTGGCAGATATGGATTGACACCTATCCTAATGATCCCTGATACACACTGACACAGAGCAGAATAGAGACTGTTCCCCCTACATAGGGTCACTTGGCAGATATGGATTGACACCTGTCCTCAAAACCCCTGATACACACTGACACAGAGCAGAATAGGGACTGTTCCCCCTACATAGGGTCACTTGGCAGATATGGATTGACACCTATCCTAATGATCCCTGATACACACTGACACAGAGCAGAATAGAGACTGTTCCCCCTACATAGGGTCACTTGGCAGATATGGATTGACACCTGTCCTCAAAACCCCTGATACACACTGACACAGAGCAGAATAGAGACTGTTCCCTGTCCACAGAGACCATGATACACACTGACACAGAGCAGAATAGAGACTGTTCACCGTCCACAGAGACCATGATACACACTGACACAGAGCAGAATAGAGACTGTTCCCCGTCCACAGAGACCATGATACACACTGACACAGAGCAGAATAGAGACTGTCCTCCCTACATAGGGTCACTTGGCAGGTATGGATTGACACCTGTCCTCAAAGCAGAGCACACGCTGAAGTAGGCCTGACACCCAGACGCTTGCAGACAACTAACTGATCTTCTATTACAGTGAAAAAAAATGATTTCTTTAAAATCTAAAGCTTAAGCTATTGTTAAAACAGATATGAGTGGTGGCACTGACTGGGCAAATGGGCAAGGCATCCAACCTGACACAGAAGCTGGCAGGCAGGCAACTGCTCTTCTATTACAGTGAAAACAAATTATTTATTTTAAATCTAAAGCTTAACCAATTGTTAAAACAGATATGAGTGGTGGCACTGGGCAAGTAGGCACAGTATCCAATGTGAACCTCACACAGAAGCTGGCAGGCAGGCAACTGCTCTTCTATTACAGTGGAAACAAAATTTTGGTTGTAAAAGCACGCTATAGAGACACCAGATATGAGTGGCAACTGTCAAAGTACGCTGGCAGGGTTGTGCAGGGCACACGCTGAAGGAAGGCCTGACAGAGCCGCTTGAAGGACACTGACTGTCTGCTATTAGCTTACACTGGAAACCTTTTTTCTTTGTAAAAGCACGCTAAAGAGACACCAGATATGATTGGCAACTGTCAAAGCACGCTGAAGTAGGCCTGACACCCAGACGCTTGCAGACAACTAACTGATCTTCTATTACAGTGAAAAAAATGATTTCTTTAAAATCTAAAGCTTAAGCTATTGTTAAAACAGATATGAGTGGTGGCACTGACTGTGCAAATGGGCAAGGCATCCAACCTGACACAGAAGCTGGCAGGCAGGCAACTGTTCTTCTATTACAGTGAAAAAAAAATGATTTCTTTAAAATCTAAAGCTTAAGCTATTGTTAAAACAGATATGAGTGGTGGCACTGACTGTGCAAATGGGCAAGGCATCCAACCTGACACAGAAGCTGGCAGGCAGGCAACTGCTCTTCTATTACAGTGAAAAAAAATGATTTCTTTAAAATCTAAAGCTTAAGCTATTGTTAAAACATATATGAGTGGTGGCACTGACTGTGCAAATGGGCAAGGCATCCAACCTGACACAGAAGCTGGCAGGCAGGCAACTGCTCTTCTATTACAGTGAAAAAAATTATTTATTTAAAATCTAAAGCTTAACCAATTGTTAAAACAGATATGAGTGGTGGCACTGACTGTGCAAATGGGCAAGGCATCCAACCTGACACAGAAGCTGGCAGGCAGGCAACTGCTCTTCTATTACAGTGAAAACAAATTATTTATTTTAAATCTAAAGCTTAACCAATTGTTAAAACAGATATGAGTGGTGGCACTGGGCAAGTGGGCACAGTATCCAATGTGAACCTCACACAGAAGCTGGCAGGCAGGCAACTGCTCTTCTATTACAGTGAAAATAAAATATTTATTTTAAATGTAAAGCTTAACCTATTGTTAAAACAGATATGAGTGGTGGCACTGGGCAAGTAGGCACAGTATCCAATGTGAACCTCACACAGAAGCTGGCAGGCAGGCACCTGCAATTACATTACACAGGAAAAAAAAAAAAAGCAGCCTGATGTTATAGCCCTAAAAAGGGCTTTTTGGGGTGCTGTCCTTACAGCAGAGATCAGATGAGTCCTTCAGGATTGTAGTGGACACTGAATACCCTAGCCTAGCTATCAATTTCCCAATATAATCAGCAGCAGCTAAACTTTCCCTCCTCTCACTAAGCATGCAGCTTCAGAATGAATCGAAAATGGATGCTGGGAGGGAGGTTGGAGGGTGTGGAAGGGAGGGAGTGCTGCTGATTGGCTGGAATGTGTCTGCTGACCGAGAGGCACAGGGTCAAAGTTTGCCCAATGATGACGAATAGGGGGCGGATCGAACTGCGCATGTGTCCGCCCGCCGCGGCAAACGCGAACGCGCTAAGTTCGCCGGGAACTGTTCGCCGGCGGACAGTTCGGTACATCACTACATGTAAGCGATAAAATCTAACACTACAAACCCAATAACCCTGTAAGCTATAAAATCTAACACTACAAACCCAATAACCCTGTAAGCTATAAAATCTAACACTACAAACCCAATAACCCTGTAAGCTAGAAAATCTAACACTACAAACTCAATAACCCTGTAAGCTTTAACATCTAAAACTACAAACCCAATAAACATGCAAGCGATAAAATCTAACAATATAGATTTATATTCAATATAGAATATGGACTCAGTACTTGGTTTGGGCCCCTTTTGCAGCAATTACTGCCTCAATGCGGCGTGGCATGGAAGCTATCAGCCTGTGGCACTGCTGAGGTGTTATGGAAGACCAGGATGCTTCAATAGTGGCCTTCAGCTCTTCTGCATTGTTCGGTCTCATGTATCTCATCTTTCTCTTGGCAATGCCTCATAGATTCTCTATGGGGTTCAGGTCAGGCGGGTTTGCTGGCCAATCAAGCACAGTAATCCCACGATCATTAAACCAGGCTTTGGTGCTTTTGGCAGTGTGGGCAGGTGCCAAGTCCTGCTGGAAAATGAGATCAGCATTCCAAAAAAGCTCGTCTGTGTGCTCCAAAATCTCCTATTAGATGCCTGCATTGACAGTGGACTTAATGAAGCACATTGGACCAACACCAGCAGATGACATGGCTCCCCAAATCAACACAGACTGTGGAAACTTCACACTGGACTTCAAGCATCTTGCAGTGTGCGCCTCTCCATTCTTCCTCCAGACTCTGGGTCCTTGGTTTTCAAATGAGATGCAACAGTTGCTCTCATCAGAAAAGATGACTTTAGAGCACTGAGCAACAGACCAGGTCTGTTTTTCTTTAGCCCAGGTAAGACGCTTCTGAAATTGTTTGATGTTCAGGAGCGGCTTGACAAGAGGAATACGACATCTGAAGCCCATGTCCAGGATCCGTCTGTGTGTGGTGGCTCTTGATGCACTGACTCCAGCCTCAGTCCACTCCCTGTGAAAGTCCCCAACACTTTTGAATGGCCTTTTTACTGACAATCCTCTCCAGGCTGCGGTCATCCCTGCTGCTTGTGCACCTTTTTCTTCCACACTTTTTCCTTCCACATAACTTTCTATTAATGTGCTTTGATACAGCCCTTTGGGAACATCCAACTTCCTTCACAATTACCTTTTGAGGCTTTCCCTCCTTATGGAGGGTGTCAATGATGGTTTTCTGCACAACTGTCAGGTCAGCAGTCTTCCCCATGATTGTGATTTTTACTGAACCAGACTGAGAGACCATTTAAAGGCTCAGGAACCCTTTGCAGGTGTTATGGCTTACTTAGCTGATTAGAGTGGGACACTGTTAGCCTAGAATATTGCATCTTTTCACAATATTCTAATTTACTGAGATTGTGGATTTGGGGTGTTCATGATCTGTAAGCCATAATCATCGCACTTATGACAAATCACGGCTTGAACTATCTTGCTTTGCATGTAATGCATCTATCTCATATATTAGTTTCCCCTTTACGTTGCATTACTGAAATAAATTAACTTTTGCACGATATTCAATTTTTTCAAGTATCACCTGTATATATATATATATACATAGATATACAAAATAGAGACTAAGGAACAGCACACACACACTTATACCAAAAAAAACAAACAAACATGATTTAAATCTTACAAGGTTACTTAAAGGAAAAAAAAAATCTTGTCCCTCACCACCCCAGCTTTCCAGCAGACAACTGGTCATTAGTGATGTACCGAACTGTTCGCTGGTGAATAGTTCCTGGCGAACATAGCGTGTTCGCGTTCGCTGCGGCGGGCGAACACATGCGCGGTTCGATCCGCCCCCTATTCGTCATCATTGAGCAAACTTTGACCCTGTGCCTCGCGGTCAGCAGACACATTCCAGCAAATTAGCAGCAGACCCTCCCTTCCACACCCTCCCACCTCCCTCCCAGCATCCATTTTAGATTCATTCTGAAGCTGAATTCTTAGTGAGAGGAGGGAAAGTGTAGCTGCTGCTCATTAGATAGGGAAATTGATGGCTAGGCTAGGGTATTCAGTGTCCACTACAGTCCTGAAGGACTCATCTGATCTCTGCTGTAAGAACAGCACCCCAAAAAGCCCTTTTTAGGGCTAGAACATCAGTCAAGAGGCAGTAATTACTCTTAGCTTCTACCTTGCAAAGATTTCTTATTGAGCTGCATTAGTAAGTCTGTGATTGGACAAGAAGGAGAGGGCTTGCAAAGGTAGTCGACACGAGAGATGCATCTTTTGTAACATGTTTTTAGATATAGCTCCAATGAAAAAAATGCATAATTAAGTGCATAGACATTTTCCTTTGGGGTATTTATACTAATCAGTGATTTAAAAAAAAAAGTATTTTGGCAATGGAGTGTCCCTTTAAAATCATCTATTTTGGCAAACAAATATGGGTATTTAGTTACCCCATATGGCATGGGAAATAAACATATTAATTGCAATACTTAATGCGTAAACTGCTCCCAGAAACTCTTCCTAAATGTATGATTTCTTGTAATCATTACCAAAGGGAAACCTAAAGTGGAAGTCCAGGGTGCTCAATCCAAAAAGCATTTGATCTAGGTTCCAAATATACATAGAAAAAAACATGCAATTCTCCAGAGGTGTATCTAGAGGAGAGGGGGAGGATACTCAACCCAAAATGTATCTGGTCTGTATCAGAGGTGTACCTAGAGCATTTGGCACTAGGGGCAGATCCTGATTTTGTCTGGGTCAGTGTTATGGAGAATGTGGTGTTTGAAGAAGGTGGCCTCAGTATGTTAGCGGATAGGACAGTCATGTTTCCCAGCTCATGTATCACATGCTAATTAATATTTCTGTCACTCTGTACCTCCGCATATAAAGCATTGATGCCACCATGGGGCATGTGAGATTTGGGCCTATATCTGTAGAATTAGTTCCCACATGTCATGGTGCCAATGTCACTCCAGCCCTCCCTACCATTGTCCATACACCTCCCCTGTTACATTTACCATCATCCCTTGCCATATCTGTTCTTGTGTCATCATGTGTACCCAGTCTAATTGTGACAGGTGAGTGCATCATATTGAGTCACAGCCTGTCCATCGTGAGCCCACAAGCCTGCTGTCAGTTTTTTTCTCCCTGGGGAACATGTTTAAAGAAAGAAGGCAGAGAAATGGTTAATGTGATGTCAAGGTTCACAGAGGGTTAATAGGATGACAAAGAAAATATGAGTCTTTGCTGATAAGTTGACAGAATTAATGTTTAGCAGGTGCTCAGCATACATAGATTAGAATTAAGAAGTTAAATAGTTTCAGAGCTGATACATTTCTTGGTTAGGAATCATATTAGATGCTAAACACAGATCCATTTCATCCAGTGCAGATTCAGTCATTCGGAACCCAGAGATCCAGATCAAGCAGCTCCCAGATAAACACACAAACACACACACACACACTATTAGGCCTTGCCCCCCATTCTTGATTAGTTCCGACCCGACTTTCCTACCGTGCACCCGGTGTGGTTTTGCAGTAATTCGGCTACCTGTCCCTGCTTGTGTGAGCTGTGTTGGCTTTCATGGCGACCTGTGGAGCCGCACAGATCACACATCCTAAACTCGACCGTGGTCATCATGGCACACACCCTCAGTGAGTGGCACCCAGGGCGCACAGCCCCTTCCCATCCCCCCCACCCCCCCTTTAGTATACCACTGGTCTGGATTCCAAATTACACAGAAAAAATGGACTTGGTGGACACACCTGGAACATGTATTTCTCAGCAGTGATGATGCTGTAAAGTAAAAATAAAATCTGTATTTTGTATATTTTTTTGTTTTTACAGGAGCACTACTGCTGATAAATGCATGTACTAGGCATGCCCCCAAATTACCTTGTTTAACTATGTGTATTTGAAATCCAGACCAGATTTCTTTTGGAATCACAGTTTTAGACACATTTAGGGGTGGACTTGCTGGGATGATTTTTGATGGTATTTTCCATTATTCAATTTGAAAGCTACTAGCTGTCCCACAATGTGCAGCAACATTTTACATTGCATTTATTCCTTTAGCCTTGCTGTAAATCTTGGTCACTCAATCAATGTTTTGTCTATTTCTGAGCAGTGTTAGGTATCCTGCAAAATTAGTGAGGGGGGTGGGGGGAGATACAGCTATTGAAATATTTTCAACTCCCACTACCCTTAACCCTGCAAGTGTAATTATTGCAGTTTTCATAAACTGCAATATTTACCTTGCAGGGTTAACTCCTCCTCTAGTTGCTGTCTAGTGGCTTTTTCACTGCTTTCCAATGGGGAGGTCTAATGAACGTGTGCAGTATTGGCGCACATGTGCATTAGGTCTCCCCCCTGCCGGCAGCCGCGCATGGGCAATATGTCTCCACCATCGGATGACGTCGGCGGGGGAGGCGTGTGGGTGGACCCTGCGCTTCAATACATTTCACCCTCCTTAAATCAGGCTTTCTTAAGTTAGGCGCGGCTGCATTCAAGTACATATTAATAGTGTCTTGCAATAAAAAAAACTTAAAGAAACACATTCAAATAAACATTATGTTTACCAGCAATATGATGTGATGGACCGCCTGGCACTCCAACCAGGTACCTCCGTCAATCGCTACTTCCTAGTACTTGCGAGTACCATGAGCACTGCACATGCAATGACTAATAGCACATACAAAATAAAACATGAAAACATGACTTCAAGATAACAGTGGGGGGGGGGGGGGGGGGGGCCTGGCCACTGAACTGAGTGGAAGCAGGAGTGTGTTGCTCCTGCTATGCCCGGTACATATTGCTGACTATAAGCCGCAGACAGACCTTAAAAGCCGCAAACGGGTCACAAACCACAAAGTGAAATCGCGGGGCTCACAATGGCACCAAACAAGCAGCCTACCCTGCAGGACTCACTTGGGCGATGCTTAAGGCCTACAAACATGGACGGCGCGGAGGAGGCGGCCGCTCCCCCGCCGCCACCAACGGCTACAATCTTGAACACAGGCCCTCTTCCCCCCCCCTATGGGCTGATGGGGGTTATCTCGGTCCCAGGAGAGCCCGACCAAGCAGAATGGCAGCAGCCCCAGGCAGAGCCAACCGACCACAAAATGGCGGAGACCGCCACCAAGCATGATCCAAGCAAGGCTGGAGGCTATATTTGCAGCTTTCTGGAGGAGGCTCGAGCTGAGAGGAAGGCAATCACTCACACAGATCCCGGACGGGTACACACATGTGGCACTGCCCTCCTGCTCTCATCCGAGAGACACAAATAGCCTGAAGAAGCAGACCCATAAAAGGCGCCAAATACGGCACTACCCACCCGCAAGCAAACACGCGCATCAGCGCCGAGAGATGACTGCTACCCCACGCAAACAAGCAAAACCCCAGTCCAGCCAACCGACAAACACAGAAAGCCTGAGGAACCAGCAAGCCTACTCACACAGTTTTCTAACAACAGCGAGGAGGATCCATCGGGCCCTGATGGGCAGATCGGGCCCCAAGCATCCCAGGACAAGCCCTCAAGCCAGAGAGCAGATGGGCACAACACTGGAACGCTATGCATTACCCCCCAGGGGCATCGGTTGAACTTAACGACGAGCGGTAACAGCTCCACTTATATGTTGTTTCTGGTAGCTTCACTTCCCTGGTTTTTCTTTTTCCCCTACTCTAAACCCTGCATGACTCATGTAAACCCCCATGTGCAAATAGAGGAACGACTGTAGTTTCTGCTGCATAACAGCTCACACTCCACTAAGGCCTTTCTTATACCTGCTAGAGCAATGAAGGGGCTCCCTGACAACAACAATATTGTTAACCGTGTTAATTAAGCATATATTAGACTCTCATTTATAGCCTGCAATGTTTGCTTACCAACATAACATGTCTTACGCTAATCCTGTTCCTTATTTTTACTATTACTCAGCCTAGATATAACTCAGAGGTCAGCGTTAATAATATAAAAAAGTGCAGTTTTTTTTCCAATGCATAACTAATGTATACCTTTGTTTGACTCTGCATACTCTGGCTATTGTGGCAAGGTATGCTATCTGTGAATTTCCATGCACAAATAAAATAAAGAATTAAAAAAAAAAGATAACAGTGGGGATGCCTAGCAATATTCTCCCTGGGGTCCCAGACAAGTGAGTTAACCACAAAACTCTGCCTTGAAAACCCAGGAGGCCCAATTTGTAGTAGAGTTATATAATTTGTGGTGGAACAGCGCTACAGTACTGATCACAGAGGTGAAAGGAGCTGCACACCTGAGGGGAAGGGCAACCCTCAAACCCTTCAATAAATCTGGGAGCAGGAAACAACAAAAATACAGGGTGCGCTAGGTGGAATGGGAGGTAATAAAAAGACAAGTCTCTGAAAATACACAAGGGGGTCTAGTGTCACGGACAACACAAAAGAGAAAAATGCCAACTCACAATCAGTAGAGCTATGCCCAGTTCTAGGAAAAACAGCATACAGTGGTATTTGAAACTCCCAACATGTAGGATATAGCTGGACAATAGGTGATTCTTCAATACTTTGTACAACGACTCAAATGCGTGTCAGCATATAAAAAACATAAAGGAAAAAAGCGGACCATTGGTACAATAACGTTTGACACCTGCAGCTACAGACAAACACTGAAGTCCTGAGAGTGCTAACTTACAATAAAAAGAGCTATAACCAGCTCTGAGTAAAACAGCATACAGTGGTATTTAAACTCCCCACATGTAGGATATCCTTCTGGTGATGTATGGAGTGCAGGATTTATGAAAGACAAAAGCACAAAAGAGGGCCCATAGTGTTCTCAGTGGATAAAATAGTGCTAAAAGGGAAAATGAAACGTACTTACAATATATAGAGCAGCCACACTGCTCTATGAACCAGGCGTGAGTGGAATAATCCCCACCTAAGGATTTCTTTGTAGTACTGGATCTTTAAAACAGTAGAAAACAGCCAGGATAAAAGTAGCAAAAAATAAAAATAAAAATAGAAGGACTGACCAAAAGAATATAGGTAGTCTAAAAATACTTTAATAATAACAAGTTTGTAAAAACACAACGCGTTTCGCCCAAAATAGGCTTTTTCAAGTGTAGACAGATACTCCTGGCTGGTTACATTATATAGGCAGCAGTAATGGCTTGAATTTGAAAATTGGCGCCATAATGACGTCATTAGCATGTGATCGCGATCACATGACATGTACACATATACAAAATAAACATAAAAGATACAGAATGATCGTTTTACATAAATGAATACTTAAAATGGTTACAAACCCTTGTATAGTGCTTATAGACTATTAAAAATTACCTTTTATTTGACAGAAAAAGAGAAAGATATAAATGAATCCAAAGGTGAAAGGTCGCGAAAGCGCGGCCGTGAGTGGGGTCAAATGTAAGAAATGACCGAGGTGCAGTATGGGGAGTGAGGTTGTGATCGCGTCCCACATAAAGGGCGTGATCTAAAAAAAGGGGGCGGACCTCGCGGCCGAAATAGGGGAATATGGTGTGATCGTGGCGGCCATCTTAGTTGTGGGCAAAGTGAGGGAAAGTGTATTAGATAAAATATAAGTGCTATTTGTAGCAATGTGGATGTGTATAATAGGTTATAGCATTTATATAATGAAGGTGAATGTTAAATAAACTTATAAAATTTAATAATATTATATATACAATTGATGTTTAAATAAAATGTAATACAGAGCAGATATAAAGTTTAAAAAGGCTATTTGATGGTTGTTAAAATATATCCTAAGGTTATATATAGCCATTACTGCTGCCTATAAAATGTAACCAGCCAGGAGTATCTATCTACACTTGAAAAAGCCTATTTTGGGCGAAACGCGTTGTGTTTTTACAAATTTGTTATTATTAAAGTATTTTTAGACTACCTATATTCTTATGGTCAGTCCTTCTATTTTTATTTTCTGCTACTTATTTCCTGACTGTTTTCTACTGTTTTAAAGATCCAGTACTACAAAGAAATCCTTAGGTGGGGATTATTCCACTCACGCCTGGCTCATAGAGCAGTGTGGCTGCTCTATTTATTGTAAGTACGTTTCATTGTCACCTTTTGCACTATTTTATTCACTGAGAACACTATGGGCCCTCTTTTGTGCTTTTGTCTTTCATAAATCCTGCACTCCATACATCACCAGAAGATATCCTACATGTGGGGAGTTTAAATACCACTGTATGCTGTTTTACTCAGAGCTGGTTATAGCTCTTTTTATTGTAAGTTAGCACTCTCAGGACTTCAGTGTTTGTCTGTAGCTGCAGGTGTCAAACGTTATTGTACCATTGGTCTGCTTTTTTCCTTTATGTTTTTTATATGCTGACACGCATTTGAGTCGTTGTACAAAGTATTGAAGAATCACCTATTGTCCAGCTATATCCTACATGTGGGGAGTTTCAAAAACCACTGTATGCTGTTTTACCTAGAGCTGGGCATAGCTCTACTGATTGTGAGTTGGCATTTTTCTCTTCTGTGTTGTCCGTGACACTATGCTTAACGGTTGTGCACTATTGGACTTCCTTTTTGTCTAATTTTGTTTTTCATATCAACCAGTGAAGACCTCATCAACAACCTAAGAAGACCTACCCAAGACCCCCTTGTGTATTTTCAGAGACTTGTCTTTTTATTACCTCCAATTCCACCTAGCACACCCTGTATTTTTGTTGTTTCCTGCTCCCAGATTTATTGAAGGGTTTGAGGGTTGCCCTTCCCCTCAGGTGTGCAGCTCCTTTCACCTCTGTGATCAGTACTGTAGCGCTGTTCCACCCCAAATTCTATTTCTCTTTGTTATAGTTACCATTTTCCCTCTGGTTTCAGCTGCTTCCCTTCAGATCACAGTCATCATGTCCATTTTTGATTACAGAAATAATCACATTATTAACATAAATGTCTTTGACAATAGAGAACATAGTCCTATCATTTTTAGACCTCCAATTTTTAGGCAACAAGAATCACTACTTTCAAAAAATATATAGATGAAGGCATCACTCCCAGAGGCCTCAGATTATTCAAACTCCCCTCCTCAGATCAAGAGGATGAGGAGTTTATGAATGAATGGTTCAATAAGACATGTACATTTGGTCTCATGGACACACTAGTGATTAAGAAAAGTAAAAAATTGTCAATTCTAGACAAAGAAATCAATGATCTAAAAGAACAACTATCCCCATTCATCGACACACCGGTATTTTTTTTTTTTTAATTCTTTATTTATTCCAGTACAAGACATCACAAGCAATACACAAAAAATAACACAGGGTACTTAATCAACAAGCGAGCATGCTGAAAACATTACATGCAATGACAGCAAAAGGAGTGAGCTGGTGTGAACTCCCATAGCTCGCGATCATAGACTACCATTGACATGTTTATCTTCATTTTACCACGTATATCATATCTCTCTGGGCGCTTGGATGTCCCGCCTGGTGTTTAACAATATATAAAACAATAGTCAGATAACATGTAAGTAAGGAAGGCCACACGCTCATCGCAGATATAAGGAAAAGAGCAGTACGCCAGAGCTTGGTACTCCAGTGAACTACCCCTCCCAAGATTCAATCGGCATACTGTAATGTTTCCGTTGTGCGCGGCCTATCCGATAAAATAATAAACTGAGATACAGGAAAAGAGAGAAAGAGTTAGAGGTAGCGCCCGATAGGCCGAGGCAATAGAGAAAAGGATAGAGGGTTAAGGGGAGGGGGGGGACCCGAGGAGTGGAGCCCTGTAGAGAGGCTTCGTGGGGGGCAGGTTACCCGTTCGCCACAGTCGCCTATAGGGGCAAGTAATACCTCGCCCCGTGGGTCAGATCAAGACAGTATAATTCGCCACCTAGCTCATAGGTCCCTTAGAGGAGTCAGGTCGCCCCCGTCAGTCCCGCCTGTCTCAATCGCTTGCAGTGCTATTTATCCAGGGGCCCCAAACTTTGTCAAATTTCCTCATTGTCCCCCTCACCTGTGCCATCAGTTTATCCATCAGAAAAGTGTCTTTTATTTTTTGTTTTATTTTTTGGTTTCCCCCTGTAGCCATATCTGCGCCAGGGCTCTTCTAGCCGACAGATTTATCTTGTGGACAAGGGTTTGTTCCGCGGTTGTCCAACCGTCCATGGATCTGGACAACAGAAACACCCATGGGTCTAACCGTACCTCCCTACCAAAAACTTCCCATATCTCTTGCCATTCCAATCCTTCCAATACCTCATCAAGGTCTGCCTCCCATCTATTTGTATATGTGATATCTCCCCATTCTGATGTGCGTGTGCTCAAATGGGAATACAAGCATGAAATTAGGCCATTAGGGAATTGTTCTCTCTTACACATCCTTTCGAAGAACGTTAATTGTGTCAATGTGGCCGCTTTGATCTGGGGGCGTCGGGCAAAATCCCTAAGCTGCAAATACCGGAAGTAATCGAAGGGGTGCAATGGAGCTCTGCTCTTTAGTGCATCAAATGTGATAAAGGAGCCGCTTTCAAACAATTCGCACAGTCGTTGCAGTCCCGAGTTTTCTATACCCTTGAAATCTCGGGGACACATGCCCGGGAGGAACGCTTTATTTCGTAAGAATGGGGTCATGGGCGACGGATCAGAGGCCAGTCCATATTTAAGGGCTGCGGCATCCCAAACCTTGAGGGACGTACATATCGCCGGGCATACCGCTTGGTCTATTGGTCAGTATTCCTTAGGAATCCACATAAGGAACTGTGGCATGTCTGGGCCCATCATGGAGAATTCCAGATCCACCCATCTCCTCTCCCCAGGGGGAGAGTGCCACAGAGTGATTTGAGCCAATTGAGCTGCCACATAGTAAAAATAAAGGTTAGGGAGGCCAAGGCCTCCCCTGTCCTTTGCCCTATACAGGACGGTATGGGAAATCCTTTGCCTTTTATTCTGCCAAATAAACCTGCCTATAGCTTGTTGAAACACACACCGGTGTTTAAATAAAATTCAATCCTAATTCAAAGCAAAATAGAAAAAATAGAGATGGATACAAAACACATCAAAGTAAAAAAATATGTTCGAGATGAATATGACTATGTCCACAACCAAATCAGAACTTATCACCAAAATACAAAATACAATTCAGCACTACCAAATCAAAGTAACAGAAGTTCCCCAGTACATCACCGCAACAATCACACTACACATTTTATGAGACATGAACACCCACCCAAACACCAGATATCCAAATGTGCATCACACCACTCATATAGATCCCATTACTATCCCAAATCTCACTATGATAATGCAAACAGATCCTATAAACAACCCATACCCCAGCCTCTATTAAACAGACAACCCAGACAAAATTATCACGTTTCTCAAAGAGAGTTCACACACTCACCCCACTACCATGATCATAAGAATCTCTTGGACTATAGCAATCATACTTCTTATAAAAATGATACAAACAAAACCTACAAAGATTTTTCTCCAAGACTACAAAGAACACGATTTACACACAGAAATTATGGCTTCACAGACCAATCAAAATCTCCAATCACAAATCCAAACAGATACCAACTTTTATCAGTAGATTCAGAAATTGACATGGAGGACAATTTTTTAGAGATAAGATCCAATCCACAATCACACCCACTCTCATTCCTACCATCACGAGTCAGAAAAAGAAGCTATACATTAGAGGAAGGAGAAGTGGAAGAAGAGAGCAAAAGAGAAAAAATAGCAGAATAGAAAACCAAAAAACTGAAAAAGAAAGGGGAATTTTTAACCTATCTCAAATATCTCTCACATCTACGCAATTAGCAGTACTCAGCAAAGGTCTCAAGTTTGCTCCAACCACATCTTAAACCATTTCAAGCCTTTTTGGATGTAAATAAATTTGTTAGAAAGGCCACTTTGAAAAGATTTTTTATGGGGAAAGATATTGCACCCTCCAACACTCCCACACAGTCTACCCCAACCACTACCTCAACTACAACAAATACCTCGACTAAAATAAATACTAACCTTAAACCCCAATCTATAGAAGTATTTGAAAAACTCGTTTTAAAAGATTTTAACAGTATCAAAAGAAAAAAATCAGACAAATATAACTTACCGTATATACTCGAGTATAAGCCGAGTTTTTCAGCACATTTTTTGTGCTGAAAAAACCCAACTCGGCTTATACTCGAGTCAATAGTCTGTATTATGGCAATTTGCATTGCCATAATACAGACAGGGGCTGTGAGAGATGTTACTTACCTCTCCTGCAGCTCCTGTCAGCTCTCTCCTCCTCCACGCCGTCCGTTCAGCACCTCGGTCAGCTCCCAGTGTAAATCTCGCGAGAGCCGCGGCTCTCGCGAGATTTACACTGTGAGCTGACAGAAGAGCTGTCCGGACGGCGCGGAGGAGGAGAGAGCTGACAGGAGCTGCAGGAGAGTTAAGTAACATCTCTCACAGCCCCCCTCTCCTCCCCACTGAACTACCAATCCCACTGGACCACCAGGGAAGGAGCCCCCCTCCCTGGCACGCTAGCAAGCAGGGAGGGGGGACAAAAAAATGTAGTAATAAAAATAAATAAATAATATACCAAAAAAAATGAAAATAATAATAATAAAAATAGTCATAAAAAAATAATATAACAAAAAAAATTAAAAATAATAATAATAAAAAATATATTAAAATGCCCACCCCCCACCAAGGCTCTGCATCACACTCTGCATCACACACACACACACACACTGCACTCATATACACACTGCATTCACACACACACACACACACTGCACTCATATACACACTGCACTCACACTGCATTTATACACACACACTGCACTCATACATACACTGCACACACTGCACTCATACACACACACTGCATTCAAACACACACACTGCACTCATATACACACTGCATTCACACACACACACTGCATTCATATACACACTCATATACACACTGCATTCACACACACACACTGCACTCATATACACACTGCATTCACACACACGCACTGCACTCACACTGCATTCATATACACACTGCATTCATATACACACTGCACTCATACACACACTGCACTCATACACACACTGCACTCATACACACACTCTGCAAATAAAAATTCAATTAATATAATTTTTTTAGGATCTAATTTTATTTAGAAACTTACCAGTAGCTGCTGCATTTCCCACCCTAGTCTTATACTCGAGTCAATAAGTTTTCCCAGTTTTTGGGGGTAAAATTAGGGGCCTCGGCTTATATTCGGGTCGGCTTATACTCGAGTATATACTGTAAATCATCTAGAAAAAAAGGCCCTAAAATAATTACAATTAAACACAGATGTTGTCATAAAACCAGCAGACAAGGGAGGCGGCCTTGTTATTCTTTCTAAAGATATGTATATAAACGAGGCTCTTAAGCAATTAAATGATAACGAAATATACGAGAAGTTACCCACAGACCCCAGTTCTAAGATCCAAGCTACCCTATACCATTACTTAGTGGAAGGTAGCAACTCCAATATTCTCAACAAACAAGAATTTAACTATCTATATAAACCATATCCTAAAATTCCAGTTATCTATTTTCTCCTTAAGATTCATAAAAACGAGACCAATCCCCCAGGCCGCCCTATCGTTTCAGGTATAAACTCTATCTTATCCAATTTGTTTGAATACATAGATATTTTACTTCAACCCTCTGTAAAAAATATGAAATCCTACTTGAAAGACACCATGTCCCTCCTTCTCTTTTTTTAAAGATTTTATATGGCAAAAAGACTATATTTTGGTGACTTGCAACGTTACATCCCTTTACACGATCATTCCCCATGAAAAAGGTTGCGAAGCAGTCACTAAAATACTAAAAGCAGAAAAAAGATTGCCAGAATCTCAAATTCTTTTTATTATAGAGGGTATTAAGATTATCTTAGACAATAACTTCTTTTGGTTTTTAGATTCCTTTTATATCCAAAAAAGGGGTACGGCTATGGGAACCAGGTTTGCCCCCAGCTATGCAAACTTATTCATGGCAGATTGGGAAGCTGAGGCAGTTTGGGGTGACCATGAATGTAGGGCAAACCTGATCTCCTATTTCCGCTATATTGACGACCTGTTTTTTTATCTGGAATGGCACAAACAGCTCGCTACAACTGCTTTTAAAACACCTAAATCAAAATGACAGAGGTATAGTTTTAACTTCAGAGTTTAGTAAGGAAGAAATTCATTTTTTAGACCTAAATATTTTTATTAAAGACGGACAATTAAACACTAAAACCTTTTTTAAAAAGGTGTGCACTAACACAGTTATTGAACAAAAAAGTTGCCACCACGCACCTTGGCTTGAAAGTGCCCCTAAAAGTCAATTTATAAGACTCAAAAGAAATTGCACACTCAATGATGATTTTAATGAACAGAGTAACATTTTAAAAAACAAATTTTTAGAGAAACACTACCCAGAAGATAAACTTAACACTATTATCACTAAAGTAAAATCCAATGACAGAAGCAGCCTCTTAAAATATAAAAATAAAAATAAAGAAACTCAAAATACTACCTCACTTTTGCCCATCATCTTTGACTATAATAACAAAAACAGAAACATAAAAAAAACATTAAAAAACATTGGCACATTTTATTAGAAGACCCTGTTCTTAATAAAATTATTCCCCAAAAAACTAAAATTATTTTTCGTGGTGCCCCTAATTTTAAGACACTTTTAACCAAAAACTTCACCAAAACCAAGTAAAAAAAATAAATCACCCACTTTATCTAATGTCAAAGGTTTTTTCAAATTCAAAAAATGCATTGTTTGTAAAACCACCCAAAAGTCAGTGCCAAATAAAATCACCAAATTTAAATCTAATATAACAAATAAAAGTTACAATATAGAACACTTTATCGCATGCTGTACAAAAAATGTCATATACCAACTGGAGTGCCCTTGTGGCCTCCAGTATGTGGGTATGACATCCAGAAATCTAAAGACCAGGATAGCCGAACATTGTCGCAATATCAAAAATGGTTTTGAGAACCACACAGTCTCAAAACACTTTCTAACACATCACCAAAAAAGCTCAAGTGTCCTCAAATTGACCCCTATCCAAATATGTACAATCCCATGGAGAGGTGGGGACATTAAGAATATTTTAGGTAAATCCGAAATGGAATGGGTTTTTAATCTCAAGACACTTACCCCTAACGGTTTAAATGCAGAGTTTGACCTTTTTAATTTCTAATAAATTTTAAAATAAATTTTCCTAATTAATAACTATAACTTTTTAATATATATTAATTATAAATATCTGTTCTCTTTTGCTATTTTTATCCACTTATAATGTTATATAACCTTAGGATATATTTTAACAACCATCAAATAGCCTTTTTAAACTTTATATCTGCTCTGTATTACATTTTATTTGAACATCAATTGTATATATAATATTATTAAATTTTACAAGTTTATTTAACATTCACCTTCATTATATAAATGCTATAACCTATTATACACATCCACATTGCTACAAATAGCACTTATATTTTATCTAATACACTTTCCCTCACTTTGCCCACAACTAAGATGGCTGCCACGATCACACCATATTCCCCTATTTCGGCCACGAGGTCCGCCCCCTTTTTTTAGATCACGCCCTTTATGTGGGACGCGATCACAACCTCACTCCCCATACTGCACCTCGGTCACTTCTTACATTTGACCCCACTCACGGCCGCGCTTTTGCGACCTTTCACCTTTGGATTCATTTATATCTTTCTCTTTTTCTGTCAAATAAAAGGTAATTTTTAATAGTCTATAAGCACTATACAAGGGATTGTAACCATTTTAAGTATTCATTTATGTAAAACGATCATTCTGTATCTTTTATGTTTATTTTGTATATGTGTACATGTCATGTGATCGCGATCACATGCTAATGACGTCATTATGGCGCCAATTTTCAAATTCAAGCCATTACTGCTGCCTATATAATGTAACCAGCCAGGAGTATCTACACTTGAAAAAGCCTATTTTGGGCGAAACGCGTTGTGTTTTTACAAACTTGTTATTATTAAAGTATTTTTAGACTACCTATATTCTTTTGGTCAGTCCTTCTATTTTTATTTTTATTTTTTGCTACTTTTATCCTGGCTGTTTTCTACTGTTTTAAAGATCCAGTACTACAAAGAAATCCTTAGGTGGGGATTATTCCACTCACGCCTGGTTCATAGAGCAGTGTGGCTGCTCTATTTATTGTAAGTACGTTTCATTTTTACCTTTTGCACTATTTTATTCACTGAGAACACTATGGGCCCTCTTTTGTGCTTTTGTCTTTCATAAATCCTGCACTCCATACATCACCAGAAGGATATCCTACATGTGGGGATTTTAAATATCACTGTATGCTGTTTTACTTAGAGTTGGTTATAGCTCTTTTTATTGTAAGATAGCACTCTCAGGATTTCAGTGTTTGTCTGTAGCTGCAGGTGTCATACGTTATTGTACCATTGGTCCGCTTTTTCCTTTATGTTTTTTATATTCTGACACGCATTTGAGTCGTTGTACAAAGTATTGAAGAATCACCTATTGTCCAGCTATATCCTACATGTGGGGAGTTTCAAATACCACTGTATGCTGTTTTACCTAGAGCTGGGTATAGCTCTACAGATTGTGAGTTGGCATTTTTCTCTTCTGTGTTGTCCGTGACACTATCCTTAACGGTTGTGCACTATTGGTCTTCTTTTTTGTCTAATTTTGTTTTTCATATCAACCACTGAGGACCTCATCAAGAACCTAAGAAGACCTACCCAAGACCCCCTTGTGTATTTTCAGAGACTTGTCTTTTTATTACCTCCCATTCCACCTAGCGCACCCTGTATTTTTGTTGTAGTAGAGTTATGTTGTGTCCTTACCAATGTACCTTATATTAGGATGAAATCTTTTGTAGACTTTTAGAACATTCTGTATGATGAAATTCCTCATATCATTTCATGAAACAAGGAACAACAGCAATAAACATTGTATCAAGGTATATATTCAGCTTACTCCTCCACCTTATGTTTAAACAATAGTCAAAAGTGACATACCCCGAAAAAAAGAAAGAAGAGGAGACAAAGAATAGAGAAAGATATCGTTAAGGAAGAAGAAGTATTAAAAAAATGAGAAAAATAATAACAAAGACAAAAGCAAGAATAGGCAAGAGAAAGAATGAGTAAGAATAATTGCCACTTAGTGCAGATTCTAACCAAAACCTTCAGATATTGTAGTAAAGGGTGATTCATTTGGGTCATACTCCAACCATAGGTTCCAGGTTTTATGGAAAGAGTGGAGAGAATTTTTAACCAAAGCAGTAAGCCATTTCATAGCATCATTTTCTTTGACCTGAACCTCAATAATTTTGTGATTTTTTAAAAAGGATAAAAATAAATTAAAGATAAAATAATTTACCAGGAGAAAAATACAAATAAAAATAAAGAATTTTATAAGCTGCATTCATTGAACAATTATTAAGAGTGATCATTTGACACTTCGGGGATAGAATCTAGGAGGGCTTCCTTTTTAAAAACAGACTTTCACTGCTTTCCACTCCCTGAGGGGAAGAGTAGATAATTAGTGTTGAAAGATGTGAGATAAGGAAATAACACTTTTGAATGTCTATGCATCCTTACTAGGCTAGATTGCCTTGTAAAACTATCTGGATTTCTATTACAGCACTTTAAAAGAATATAAAGTGAAATAAAGTGAGAGTGGGGGATGATATTAATTCAATTGTAGACATATATATTTTTTAATTCATTCTTAGATAAATGGTTAGTTTGGTAGTTAGAAAAATATTTTGGTAATCAATACTACTGTCTACTGTCTACCTGTCCAAAACTCTACTGTCTCAAAACTCTACTGGGACATCTGTTCATACTTTTTATAATTATTATTGACTCTCTAAAGTTTCTATAAAAATATTAATCCTATAACGCATACATTATAACCTAAATTATTAAGACTGTTTTAAGGCACATAAATCTGAATTTTATTTATGAATTAAAGGATTACAAACTTTCTCCAGAAAATATCGCTGGTAGAGGAAAACTTATTACTTCTCTCTGTTAGACTTGCTCTTTGCGCTTTTTTAATAGAAAACATATATTTTTAATTCATTCAGAAAAAAAGATAAAATGCTATGTTTCAAATTATTTAACAGTGTATGTTTAAATCAGATGAGCAATAACTTATTTATTTATTTATAAAATATTTTACCAGGATGCATACATTGAGATTTCTCTCGTTTTTAAGTATGTCCTGGGTCCAAAAAACATTGCATTGTTACAATAGGATACAATATTACAAAAATACAATATACAAGCTATATATATATATATATATATATATATATATATATATATATATATATATATATACACACATACACACATATATAAATTTAATACATAACAGGTAATAAATATATTCAACAATGACAGGTTCATTCTGTGCTGAGGTATAATGCCATAGATCTCTTAAAAAACTTTAAGAAAATTTTAGATTGAATGAAGATTTGACTGTCCCTGAGGTTATTCCATAATTGCGGTGCTCTGTAGGAAAAGGAGGATTGAGCCACTTTATTTTTGTATTGCGGTAAACTAAATATCATGCTAGTACTGGATCGGAGGTCATAGGAGTTGGGAACAGCTGGGGAGAGCATTCTACTCAGGTAGGGTGGGAGCTTCCCAGAAATGCTCTTATGCACAAGGCTGGAAAGATGAAGAGTACGTTGGGATGATTGTTTTGCATCATCATTTCCTTAGTAGATACATTAAAAAAAGTATTTTAAATCATATACACCATATCACAGACCCTGTAACCCCCATCAAAGCCCCTATACCACCATCACAGTCCCTATACCCCCATCACTGCCTCTCTACACCCCATCCAGGGCAGGTGCCACAGTTAGGCGAACTAGGCATTCACCTAAGGCGCCAGGATATTTCCTGGTAGACTCCCTCTGTCCTGAGCCACAGCGCTGGCCTGATCCTCCAGGCACCCGAAAATGGGGGCCGGAGAAGCCTTGTCACAGGGGGCTCAGGAGGTAGCCATATGGCCACCTCAGGGCACCCCTGAAGCTGCACATTTTTCAGTATGGAAGAGCAGGCACCTGCTTACCCTGATGGAAGGAGCCTGCTCTGCCAATGAATGCCAACAGAGGAGGAAGGCAGGCGGCAGAGTGGGCGGCGAGGAAGGCTCTTCATGCAGCTTCCCACTCCAACCTCCTGCGCCCTCTGTGATGCCGGGAGCTGGAATATGACGTAATTCCGGCCCCGGCATACTAAACAGCACACTGGAGGATTGCAGAGCTGCCCCGCTCTGGACCCCAGGGAGGTAAGGAGGCTGGATGTCTGAGTTTGTGTCAGTGAGTGTGTGAGGGTTTGACTGTCAGTGAGTGTGTTTGTTAGTGTGTGTGTGTGTGTGTGTGTGTCAGCGAGCGAGTGTATGTAGGTCAGTGAGTGTCTGCCTGTGTGTGTTTGTCAGTGAGTGTGTGAGTGTTTGACTGTCAGTGTGTGTGTGTGTGTCTGTCAGTGAGTGTCTGTCGGTGTGTGTCTGTCAGTGAGTGTCTGCCTGTGTGTGTGTCTGTCAGTGAGTGTATGTATGCCAGTGAGCATCTGCTTGTGTGTGTCTGTCAGTGAGTGTGTAAGTGTTTGACTGTCAGTGTCTGTGTGTCTGTCAGTGAGTGAGTGTATGTATGTCAGTGAGTATCTGCCTGTGTGTGTGTGTCAGTGAGTGTGTGAGTGTTTGACTGTCAGTGTGTGTGTGAGTGTTTGACTGTCAATGTGTGTGTCTGCCTGTGTGTGTGGGTCTGTCAGTGAGTGAGTGTATGTATGTCAGTGAGTGTCTGCCTGTGTGTGTGTGTGTCTGTCTGTCATTGAGTGAGTGTATATATGTCAGTGTATGTCTGTGTGTCTGTCAGTGAGTAAGTATATGCATGTCAGTGAATGTCTGCCTGTGTGTATGTCTGTCAGTGTGTGTGTGAGTGAGTATTTGACTTTATGTGTGTGTGTGTCTGTCAGTGAGTGCCTGCCTGTGTGTGTGTCTGTCAGTGAGTGAGTGTATGTATGTCAGTGATTGTATATGTGGGTCTGTCAGTGAGTGTCTGTGTGTGTGTGTCTGTCAGTGTTTGTTTGTATATCTGTGAGTGAGTGTATGTCTGTCAGTGAGTTCCTGTGTGTGTGTGTGTGTGTGTTTGTGTCTGTCAGTGAGTGAGTGTTTCTGCCAGTGTATGTGTGTCTGTCAGTGAGTGAGTGTATGTATGTCAGTGAGTATCTGCCTGTGTGTTTCTGTCAGTGAGTGTGTGAGTGTTTGGCTGTCAGTGTGTGTGTGAGTGTTTGACTGTCAATGTGTGTGTTTGCCTGTGTGTGTGGGTCTGTTAGTGAGTGAGTGTATGTATGTCAGTGATTGTCTGCCTGTGTGTGTGTCTGTCAGTGAGTGTTTGACTGTCTGTGTGTGTGTGTCTGTCAGTGAGTGTCTGCCTGTGTGTGTGTATGTCAGTGAGTAGTGTATGTATGTCAGTGAGTGCATATGTGGGTCTGTCAGTGAGTGTCTGTGTGTGTGTGTGTTTGTCTGTCAGTGTTTGTTTGAATATCTGTGAGTGAGTGTATGTCTGTCAGTGAGTGAGTGTATGTCTGTCAGTGAGTTTCTGTGTGCGTGTGTCTGTCAGTGAGAGAGTGACATGAGGGGGCATCACAATTGATCTTTGTCTAGGGCGGCAGAAATCCTTGCACTGGCCCTGACCCAATCACAGCCCCTCTTCCAGACATCACAGTTCATAAACCCGCCATATAGACCCCATCACCCTTATCAAAGCCTCTATACTTCCATCACAGTCCCTATCCTCCCATCATAGCCCCTATACCACTATCACAGCCAATATCCCCATTATCACAGCACATATTCCCCTGATCCCACATATGACTGCCCCTATCACAGCCTGTATTCCTACACATAAGTCATAACCCTCTCACACAATGCAGCCTATAACCCCCGCATACATCGCTGCTCATGTAACCCCCAAACACTACAGCCCTATCTCCCATCATAGCCATTTTTCACTCAGCTGCTATCATTCCACAAACCATAGCCTATATCCCCCATACAATACATCTTTTATCCCCATATATTTAAGGCCCTATCCCTCATATATTTCAGCTCATATCCCCATATACTGCATCCCATATGTCCACAATACACTAGAGCCACTATTCCCCAGTACTACATGTCATATCTACCCCATACACTACAGACCCTTTTCCACCACATAGTGCAGCCCCTCTCCCCCCTACACACACTAGAGCCTTCATCCCTCACCCACACACTCCTGCAATTCACCCCCTTTACAAACTATTACATTTCATATGCCCTGCAGCATTCAAAGTCACTTGAACCTGTCAAACATTGGTGTTTGCATTCACTACTAACATCCTGGAAAACAAGAAGACATCTGGTTTTCCTGTAGTCAAATAAAAGTGTGTTTAACCTTTCATTTACTAAAATTATCACAAGTACCATTAGACTTCATGTGCCCTGCAGCATGCAAAGTCACTGGAACGTGTCATAAATTGGTGTTTGCATTTACTACTAACATCCCAGAAACCAATAATACATTTTTCAACACACAAGAAAAACCTGCATGGGGCAGATTATAGTAACTGGTATCATGACAGCCCTCTCCACACACTAGAAAAACAAACTAGAGTTTATGGATTAGAATATATTAAAATGAAGCCCAATGAACAGCAAAGCTAAGTGGAGTTGGCCTTGGCATAGCTAGGAGGACAAGGGTGATTTGAGATTGGAGAGTTTATGTTTAGGGGTGTGGCCTGGGTTCATATATATAGCGACTATTTTAGGGAGAAGCCTTCTTAATTTTAAATTCTCACCTACTTGTTGCTGTCCCACCCTGCCTGTTTCTGGTGGTTGAAGTTAGTGTTTATTTTCCTCGTTTGGTCATGACGGCGGGGGATGGATAGGAAAATTGGGGGGTAGGTTGGCTTGGTAAGTGGGGTTCTTCAAGTTCAGGATCAATAGTTATGTTTGGATTGGTTTTGGCTGGTTCGAGCTCGTCAGTAGCTCAGAACCTGGGTGTGTAGGGGTATCTCGGTATTATTTACACAGTTACATAGCTGAAAAGAGACTTGCGTCCATCAAGTTCAGCCTTCCTCATGTATGTTTTTGCTGTTGATCCAAACTAAGGCAAAATAACCTAGTCTGTATGATTGCAAAATGGTGTAGAGTAAGTTGGCACTATATAAATGCTATTAATAATTATAATGAGGTAAACAAAATGTGTTTTCAGAAACTACAACTGCTATGCATCCTTGTTTCCATGGTTGCTACAGACTAGCCAAAGAATTCCAAGGAGGAAAATAAATATTATTTTAAATTATTACAAACATCACACGCACAGCAGCATCTGAAAAATGTTGTGGTTCTTTAACCTTTAACCTTGCTTCCCTTAATTATCTCCTTCAATTCACTCACCTTTACCTGATGAATGTTGTTTATTCAGCTCAGACACTCTGACAGTGTTCTGTGTGCTAGCCCTCCATAACTCCAGACATCTGGTTTTCCAGCAGTCAAATTAAAGTGTTTGTAACCTTTCATTTCCTAAAATTAGTCACATACCATTACAGTTCATATGCCCTGCAGCATGCAAAGCCACTAGAACCTGTCAAAAATTGGTGTTTGCACTCACTGCTAACATCCCAGAAACCAATAAAAAGTTTTTCAACGTAAGAAACACCTGCATTGGACAGATTATAGTAACCGGTATCACGAAAGCTGCTGTGACTTTAAAGATAAGTTAAGGAGTAAACTAAAAGAGACAAATTAAAGCAAATAACTAATAACTGCAAATGCATATGGATAGATGCATACATTTTGTTTAAAAAGTGCAGAATAGCAGCATTAGCACTGCTTAACGTTCGGTATATGCTTACGCATAACAAGACATGTGACATGTTAAACAAATTAGATAAGCATATTATGTCAATATGCACAAACTAAAAAGAAAATGCACTATGAATTGTGGAAGAAAGCCAAATGAATTGTACATTTTAGGCCAACATGTCAAAATCGGACAACATCTCAATATATCAATATTCTTATTCTCAAATATCTCAAAATATCAATATATCTAATCGTGTTGCCCGTTTTCCACAATACCTTGTTAAATTAATAACCCCATCTGATAATAATTGCTATTACTGTTATTAAAAAAGTTTAAAATAGATCTGCAGGCTGGAAATAAATATATTTCTTCGTGTATTATATAGATAAATCATTAAAAATATATATACAATCATTTCAGACATGACATCATCAGCCTTGAGCTCTACGTACATTAAGATGTATATTTGTCATTGTAGTCTATTTAGTTGCAGAATTTAATGAAAGAGAAGAGGTAAAACAAATATTAATATTAAATTTGATGTGCACATCTTGTGTTAGTTGTTTAACACTTTTTCCACAGATTAGAAATATAAATGTCAGTCTGGTGCTGAGAGCCAGGAGAGCTTGTAAAACAAGGACAACTAAGGTTGACTAAATTATATATATAAAAAAATAATATGTCTGTGTATGTATATGTGTTTTCAATGTGTGTAGGGTGGAGGCTGACCATCAGATTTCAAACCTCTTGGTGCACAACCTCAGAATCAGTAGTCAACTAGCTGTCAAAAACATGCAAACAGAGAAGATAGATATGTACATATATAATAAAACACCTGTGTAGGTGTCTTATTGCTCTAATGGTACATTCTGTCTGTCCAAATCCATGACTTTATCAACTACCTCACAAACCAGAAAAAAAGTAAGTATTCTAGTATCGGGGAGAGGGACTGATAAATTAGGATTTCGAATTTAGATAAAAACTGCTTTTTTTCCATCTATTGGTCATTTCTCACTTGATCTGCGAATACAATTAACATTAATGGCTGCCTGCTAACCATCAATCATCTAGTCATTCAATCAATCAATCGTTTCTTTTTTTTATGCCACGAATTGAACTACAAATAATGAAACAAACAAAACAGCCTGTTTATTGCCCATTTTGTTTGTTTTGTGTTATGTCCATATGGCGTTTTAGAGTTGAGGTATTCGGACAAATCACTGATCACCCACAATTTGGAGAAATCACAATTTGTTTGAAAGCAAATGTCCAAGTCTATTTGCAACATGTGGCCCCTTTACAAGTAACATATATATTGATTTTATTTATTTTATTACAGTCATGTATACAGTCTCTATAAATGCTCTTTCTTTTTCCAGATTTTACAACATAGAACTGAATACATTTTTTATGTTTTTATTTACTATTTTGTTTTAAATATTTAAACACCTCACAAGTGCAAAATATTGTTTATTGTGACACAAATGTTTTATCAAGAGCATTCGGGTGCTTGTTTTTTTTTTGTGTTAGAGATCATAATTTATGTCTACAGGAAGGTTTGTATTTATTAATGCCTAATTGTTATCACCCACAGTTCACTTGATGTGTGTTGGAAGAAGAGCCAACTTAATTGGCTTTGAGAAATGCCTCTTTGTTCTGGGATTTTGGAGAATCATTTTGTCAGTCCCTTTCCCTTTTGATAATTTTCTGAATTTAGAGATGTGTACTTGTTTTTTTTCACAGTCGCTCACTCTTACCAGTGCTTATAGGACTGTCACGCTTGGTTTGAAATGTATGTATTTTGTCTAAATATACATTTGCGATACATCTGACAGCAGTACTGAGTGTGTATCATTTCTACCTTGTTTTACAAAACACAGCCCTCATCTTTAGTGACAATGTTTCACGAATTAAAAGAAAATATTTAAAATATAAACAGATACATACATGCATAGGTAAATGATAAAATCTGAATACACATGGGTATAAAACATTAAATATATATATGTAATTAAAATAAATATTTAGAGATGTTTTATGGAAGCAAAATAAACTAACATCTAAATATGCATTTCTTTATCAAATCTACCAGATGCTGTAATGGAACAGTATTATCAAAATAGATTGTTAAAATATCCTCTAAGTAATATACTAATATTAAATATTATGTGTTATCTGATGGATAATTGTTAATTATTTCAAAACAATAGATTAATAAGGACAGTTTATTTAACAAAAACCCTATTTTATGCATGGTAATATACATAATTGAGTTTAATATAATTAAGCCCTGGGAAATTGCAAAGATATTATATACCCCATTGAAAAGCACTATGGAATTTGTTAGCGCTATATAAATATAATAATAATATATATTTATTTTTTTCCTCCTTCTTGGGTAGCCTTATTTTCAAATTGTACATTTGATGACATGGGGCGTAACTGAACAAGAATCGTTACAAGAAACGACATATAACATAACTCCTGGAATTATAGAGGTCATAGTTCACTTGTAGCTACTTATTTGATGATTTCAAAACAAGACACACAGCTTTAAAGTGTAATAATTTACTACTGATATAGTTTTCAATGACAGGTTAATGATAACTTCTAGACAGTTAAGCTTCAAGTAGAATAAAATGTCTGCGACAGAAGGAAATAGAGACCTACTGGTAACAATGTCATCCAGACACAGCAATAATTTGTAAGTGTGTAAAATAAACTGAAACATTTTTACTCCGTTCACAGCATCTATATCATATTTTATGGGATGAAAATGGTTGACTAAATCATTACTAAAAACACTGTTGACAGTTAGCATCTCCTGAGTTTGTACAATTCCATATGTAACAGTTTCTGACCTTTGCAGCTTTGCATGAACTTTTTGTTGGGGTTGGCCATCCTTTACCAATCTATCAATACCGATGCCAGAGGAAGTAGAGTTAGCCACTCTGACATGAGATTGGCAATGAAAATGTCAGGGGTCTGGTTAACCTTAAAGATTCTGCTAATAATTGTCACCGGCATTTATATTCATGGAAGCTGTAGAGAGGAGTAGATAGCAAGACCAACTTCAAAATGTTTTTAGGCACATACATTTTAAAAAACCCACAAATCAAGTGTCAGAGATGGGTATGTAAGTAAACAAAGATCAGGAAAAGGCAGACATTGTAAATAATTATTTGTCTTCAGCACATATCAAGAAGGAAACTATGGCAAAACATATGCAAATGGAATGGAATAACAATGTAATCAGCACGGCTTTATGAACACAGATCATGTCAAACTAACCTAATTGCATTCTACAAAGAAGTAAGTCGAAGTATAGGTCCAAGTGTTGCAGTGGATGTGGTCTGCTTAGATTTTACCAAGGCATTCAATATGGTTCCACACAATGGATTAATGTTCAAACACCTTGGTCTATATGACAACTCTTGTTCTTGGGTTGAACGTTATCTTGTAGATAAAGTACATAGAATTGTCAGTAATGGTAAATTAAGAAGCTCAATGAAATTGGAAAGGGGTGTCCCTGAGGACCTTTCTGGGATCAATTCAATTCAACATATTTATAAATGATCTTGAAATAGACATTGCAAGTAATGTGTCAGTGTTTGCAGATGATACAAAACTAGGTAAGGTAATACAATATAAGCAGGGTATTACTTTGCTATTCATTTATATAAGGGGACTGGGCACTCAAATGGAAAATGAAATGTAATGAAAATAAATGCAAAGTTATGCACTTCAGGGTGAAGTATGCACAAGCAACATGTCAGAATGGCTTGGGAATTGTTATAGACAGCAAACTCGACAACAAGGCTGTAGATAGGACACAGTGTCACCCAATTAGACTAGCAAAAATAGATTGAGTCTAAGACATACTAATATTTACAGCAATAAGAATGTGGAATACTCTGCCTGAAGAGGTGGTTTTATCAGAATTTGTATAAATGTTTAAACAGCAACTAGATGAGTTATTGCAAAAATATAATATTCAGGGATATCATTTTAACATGTGGGGTAACAAGTAGATCCAAGTAGATATCTGACTGCCATTCTGGGGTGGAGAAAGAATATGTCTCCTAGTTTGTTGTAAAATTGGAAAGAGCTTGAATTGTTTGTTTGTTTTGCCTTCTTTTCAATGAAAAGCAAAACAAAATGTAAGAAAGGTTGAATTTGATGGACACAAGTCTTTTTTTTCCAGGCTATATAGCAATATAACTATCAACAGCTGGAATGCATCTAACAATCTGTCCTTCTAATAGGTTGTCATTGTGACACTAGCACTGTTTATGACCCGGAAATACTACTCTGCCTGAAGAGCAGAATGGTCAGCCCCCAAATGGAACAAAGTATAGGATCCACATTAAGTAGTAATTTATTAATAAATCCCATTAAATCTATACATTAAAAATTACAGGTTGTAGACAGGAAAGATACTGTGCAGAAGACACTAACAATTTTTTGTTTTATGTATGCATTTAACTGGATTTTTTAATAAATGTTGTTGCTGTACTCAGCTTTATATAGATCCTAAGCTTTGTTCCATTTGGGAGCCGACGATTCTGGTCTTCAAGTTATAATACAGGAGAAGAAGCTGTCTGGGCCTTCAAGGTGTTTCTGGTGATTAATACTGAAGACCTCCGGTCAACTTTGCATTTTCTTTTATGGACCACGAGACAAAAGAGTGTTAGTTCCAATATGGGTTTTCTTCATCCTATGGTGTTACTCTGTTACTTATTTATTTTTATTTTTATTGCATTATAATATAATCTCATTGAGTGAGCACTGCATAATATTCACTCTTGCAGTTAGTTGTTCTTGCAGTTAATTCTTGCAGATCATTTCATCTTTATTTTAATTCAGTTGGGATTTCTTATATGCCATGCAGACCAACCCATTAAGCAATGCAAACTTAATATAAAAGAGTAAGGGTGTCTATTGAATAATCAATAGTAATAGCAGGACTCTGTGGAAATAGTTATTAAGGCAATATGAGTTCACAAAATAGCAATATTGTGTAACAAATGTCTCAGCTTTTTGTATCTTTTCTTCCCATATGTGGGCAAGAAAAATAAAACAATAGCTGAATAAAAATATTAATATAAAAGAGAGAGCATGAGAAACATATCTAACAAATTTCTATACCATACTTTCTCAGCATACTTTACATAATCGAGTTCGGAAAAATCTGTTTAAGTGCCAAAACATTGGAGAGGAGGTGACCACATAAACGAGCTAGGGAAGAAATAAATCAGGTGGATCTACCAACTGGACAACCTATCCACACAGTCAGAATTCTGACTTTGAGTTGTGTCATTTTTAACTTGAAAACATTTACAGGATTAGGTAATCGTAACAAACATAAAAAGAGGGAAAGAGAGAGAAATTGAAGGGAAAGGGAGAAAAGAGAAGAGGAGAATAAGGGAAGAAAGAAAAAAAAAGAAAGAAAAGGAAGGAAAGAGAGAAGAAAGAAAAGGAATACATTTTCCAAAATTTTCGATTAAAATGTTTTTTTTTTCTGAGCTAAGCCATTGCAGACCTTAACTGAGACAGGCTCCTGGCTCTTTGTTTGATGTAGTGGAGGCAGTAAATGCACTCAGCAGAACCCAGGTAAGAAGTTATACCATTGTAAACTGGCTTCACTACTTATAATAGGGGGAGGGGGTTGATTCAAGGGCACCATAACTACTACATCACACTGTAGAGGTTATGGTACTTGGAGTGTTTCTTTAAATTGAATACATGCATTGAAATCATTTAACAAGCAAAGCCCATTAATACTTCTCTTTTTCAATATCACAAAGGTGATGTGTTTATTATTATAAAATAGTATGAATGGTTGGCATAAATAATCAAAAGCTTTGAGTAAATGGCAGCTATGATTGGTGAATACAAATTGAACATGACAGTAATAGGAGACCTTTTTTGGATGGAAAATAGCCTGCAGAATGTCTAAATCTGATGTACTTACAGGCATGCTTATTTTGGCTTCCAAATAAAATGTGGTATGCAAAAGTAAAGCTTAGCTGACACCACAGATTATCATTTTAATATTGCAGTAATAATATCTTAATCATTGAACAAAACCTTAATCAAAGCAAGTTTGTGATTGTGAAACAAATACTTTATTATGTAACAATGGATTATGTAACCATTGGTATTGATTTTTTTCTCCATCCTGATAACTTTGTATTACCCACATATGTTTATTAACCAAACAAATTTCAAGTTCTTGAATAAACCATTCTAGACCTCTGTCTTTGCATAAATTCTGCCAATTTATGTGTTAATAGAATGCAAGTCAAACAAAGCATGACTTAGAGGGTTATTCACTAAATACCAGCTTTTGGACAAAATCCGGTAAAAATGACTGAATTCCAATCACATTAGCAAATTTTAGATTTACAATATTTACAAATTTTGATATTACCTAGCCCACCAAGCAGTGTGCTTATACATTTGGCCCTGGGACATTGTGATCAGCTGTTCCATGGAGTGTATATTTTCTACCATGGTGTATCATTTCATAGTTTTTCTATACAAGGGGATCAGGGAGATTACAGCATTAAATAAACAAATGTTTAAAGAGCTTTTGTAACAAGGTGCGTGCCCAACTGTTGGCACCTCCAACTCCAATAAGCTTTTAACTAAATCTATTTAATCAATCAGCTGATTGATCTAATTGGAAACAGCTTCATCAGGAAAACACATTCCATTTAGAGCCTTTACTCAGAAGCTGGATTTAATTTACTAGTTGCTTGGAAAAAAATCAGAGTAACCTAACCAAAGGCAAAGGATGGATATGCATATAACAGGACCTAAGAATGACTGGGCTTAATCCTAGGCAGAACTAGGAAGGATCAGAGCTACTGTTAACAAAAATAACAAGCCAAAGTTAGACAAAACAAACACAATGCAAGTCAATACACTGAAATGCTGGGACTCAGGATGTGCAAAGCAAACCTGGAGATAGTGACAAGCTGGATCTAGTACATGTGAACACCGGAACTCTGGGTAATGAAAACTGAAAGTCAAGGGAACATTGAAAGAGCAATCAAAGGAACAGTGCAATAGCAAGCAGGTTAAAGTTAAGCTAGATGAGAAACAAAATAATCATGGAGCCACATAATGTGCTTAATGACCTAGTAAACTCGAAAGAGCACTGGTATGGAAGTCAAACTGGTTTAAATTGGACTAGACCACTTGCATAATATTTACATCAGTTTTGTTTATGAGCATTTTGGCAAGCAGGATGCCAAGTTATTAAGATAAAAGGTGCATTTGTCACTTTAGTATGGGTGATGTCCAGAATGACAGGAGTGCGATCTAGTGACAATGGTGCTGCGCAAAAATTAAACAGTCCAGTCTGAACTTGAAGCTGATGCCAATCTGACTAAGCAGTCTCTGATTTTGAAGCAAGTGCCTAGTCTACTGAGAGCAAAATGTCCTTGTATCATATTGCAACAAAAACAGAGAATATGAGAACTCTGAGAACAAGGAAAAGCATAGAGAAACTCAGGTCTAAAGTGTTTTTACTTACTTTTGTCATTACAAAGAGAACATATACTATTTGCATATCAGACTGATCCGACCCATAAGGCCAGTCCAGAACCAAAATACCAGCAAGTTCTCTTTTGCACTATCTGAGAGATATGGCAACCCCGAATGATCATTTTGGACTTCTATGGGCCTTGTCAGTGGGGTCCACATCTGGATTACCCTTTAAGCACAAGGAGAGCCCAATCAAATACATTGCAACAGAGAATATGAGAACTCATATTCAGATGCATCAATATTGCAAGTGGACTTTACATATGTCCACCAGGTCATGCTCCACCATGTCATGAAATCAAGAAAGGAACTGCACTTATGGTCCCTGTAATATGGAGCTAGGTGCTCAACCCTGGGGCTGGCAAACCACAGATAATCATGGTGTAGATAGATAAAAGGTCCAGCAAGAAAAGGATCTAATAAAGTGCAGACTTGCAGCATTTGCCACTGTCTCTATTAAAGTCGGCATTGTATTAGAAACACTGAGTGTCTGCTCCACTATTTGGACCTTCCTTTCAGCATAAGGCTAAAAGTCACCATAATTCACAACAAGAATGTGAAAGAAATCATGGAACAGTCTCTATGTGATGTTAATTTTTTTCAAAAGTACAGATTGCAATACAGCAATACAATATTCAAGTTTACATCATCCTTCCTGGCTTAGAAACATCCCCAAAGGACAACTCACTCGTCTAAGATGAAACTGTTCAGATATACAGGTGTTTAAACAACAATATCAAGTTATAAAAAATAGATATTTAGAAAAGGGCTATAATAAAGAAGATATAGAAAAGGCAGAGATAGACTTTGTTAAAACAGAAAGAACCAATTTTTTGAACGATAAAAATACAAAATTGAACAATAGTAACCATTTCGATTTTGTTTTTACAACTCGGTACAATATACAAGCCAAAAATCGAAAAAGTTCTAAACAAACATTGGCACATTTTGCAGAAGGATGAGTTCCTTAAAATATTTTATCCAATAGACCTACAGTCATATATAAAAAAGCAGATAACCTTAAAAATAAATTGGCTCCTAGTATATTGCCTGACAATAAAAATAAGGGTACCCCAAATCAAACCCATGTTTTAACTAAAGAAATATTACATGGTTTCTTTCCTTGTGGAAAGTGCTTTACTTGCAATTTTAAAAGAAAAGCGGTTCATTCATTTGTAGGTACATATACGAACCAAACATATGATATTAAGAAATGTATACAATGCTCTACAACCCATGTGATATATTTATTACAATGTGGCTGTGGAGTACAATATATTGGCTGTACAAAACGAAGACTATATAACAGGCTCTCTGAACATTTCTATAATATTAGAACACACAAACTGGATCACAGTGTACCAAAACACTGTGTTAACTGCCCACTTTTCAAATGGGACACATTTCTAGCAATTGGGATAGACAAGGTGGAGAAACATTGGAGGGGAGGAAACATCGAGTTATCGCTAAATATGAAAGAGGCGCAATGGATCTATAATTTTAAGATTTTAAAATCAGGATTAAATGAGGAGATAGATCTCACGGGTCAAATCTAACATTTCTTTTTCTCTCGATTCCTGTAATGTATTCCTGTAAAATGCCCAAAGACTATAGTCTCTCGGTTAGTCAGCTGATGACAAAATGTCTGTAAGCAAACAGCCAACCACAAAATCAGAAGAGGCTACAACCCCTTGAACAGAATGAGCACCAAACAATGTGTCAACACCAGCAAGAGAAAGAAGTCAGTGGATCCAGTGAGATAGTAGAAGAAATAGGTTTGCAAGGACGTACGTAAGAGACAAAGAGAGGGCCGAAGCAGGCATACGTACAGTTTTGCTCAAACGTTTGCATATTCTTGGAGAATTGGTCATATATATATATATATATATATATATATATATATATATATATATATATATAATTTTTAAAGAAAACATGAGTGAGCAGGCAAAACCCGTTTCTTTTATTTCTTATGGGATTCATCTACATTCTACATCTACATTCAACTGTAGGTTATACCAGAATGGCACAATCCAGTATTTTCTAATAACATGCTGCATTCATCTTGCCATCAATTTATACAAGACTCCCCGTGCCTTCACAGCTCCACCCCCCAACACATCAGTGAGCGACCACCATGCTTCACAGTGGGGATGGTATTCTTTTCACCATAGGCCCTGTAGACCCCTTTCCAAACATAGCGCTTATGGTTGTGACAATAAAGCTCTATTTTTGTCTCTTCACTCCAAGCTGTGAGGCATGTCAAGGTTTTGTTAGGCATATTGTAACTGGGCTTTTTTTTTGGCATTGGTGAAGTAAAGGATTTTTTCTGGCAACTCGACCATGCAGCTCATTTTTGTTCAAGTATCGTTGTATTGTGCTCCTTGGAACAACCACACTGTCTTTTTCCAGACAGAGCAACCTGTATTTCACCTGAGGTTACCTGTGGGGTTTTCTTTGCATCCAAACAATTCTTTTGGCAGTTGTGGCTGAAATCTTTCTTGGTCTACCTGACCTTGGCTTGCTATCAATTTTCCACTTTGAATTCTTCACTTCTTAAAAAGTGATTAAACAGTACTAGTGGCATTTTCAAGACTTTTGATATCTTTTTACATCCTTTTACATCTTTAGAAGGTTTCATTATCTTGTTATGTAGGTTTTTTGACAGTTCTTTCCTGCTCCCCATGGCTCAGTATTTAGCCTGTTCAGTGCATCCACATGAGAGCTCATTGACTATTTATACACAGACACTAATGGAAATGTAAAAAGTCACAGGTGTGAGACATTAACCTTTAATTGCCATTTTAACCTGTGTGTCACTTGTGTGTCTGTAACAAGGCCAACAATTCATATAAACTTTTGATCAGGGCCATTTGGGTGACTTCTGTTATCATTATGATTAAAAAATGAGCCAAACAACTATATGATAATAAAATACTTCATCTGATCACTATCCTTCAATAAAACTATTTTATTTGCATGATCAGTCATATTTTCAAAATCAATGCCAAAATATCACAATTTCTGCCAGGGTATGCCAACTTTTGAGACCAACTGTATATGTGCCGTATAGGTGATAGTTGTCAAAGAGAAAGAAAGGCATTATCTCTGTTCTCCAGAAAACAAAAGAACCATAGCAACATCCCAAAAATGGGATTACATTGGTGTGGGTAGTCACGCCAGGCATATACCGTGTAAGTCTACAGATTGATGGGTTCCTGTCTATAGAAATAGCAGATTTTAAAATGTTAATCATACCATACAATTTCCCTTGGTCATATAGAGAGAACAGGACATTTTTAAATTACAAAGGTTGAAAACAGATCTAGGTCAGAAAGATAAGGATTCTTGATTCTGAGCACCCATGGGTCCCAAAGTAGGTCTTTAGCTGTGTTTATTTATCCTGAGACATTCCAGGATCTCCTGACACAATGCAGGCCAGGAGCAGAAGTCTGTTTTGAAGGGCGAGGGGGTCTCGAAGGAGAGGCTGGGTTAGCAGTAGTGGGAAATCCACCGACGTCTTCAAGAGCATGGGGTAGCAAGTTTGTTCATGCTACTTTTGTGTGATCAGTACAACCTTGACTTTTGAAAAGTTTTAGGTAGTGTAGAGTACGAGGAATTAGAGAAAAAGCATTAGAGACATTTTTTTTTAGAAAAAGCAAAAAGTTCTACGGCTGCCCATACCTGGTAGAAGGTATCGGTTGTCAGACTTAGTGGATCTTAGTCAAGATGCAAAATAGGTCCAGTGATTGGGGAACTTGGAGGCAATCTAGGGTAAGAAACAATTGTTGATACAGTCACAAATTGCTTAAATCCCTCCAGTGATGGGATTGTCTGAACCTGGTAGGTATTACACTCAAATCAGTAAAAAAATAATTCACACACACCAAAAGTGATAAGATAGTTGTGGAGGTTGTACCAAAAAAATATCCTCTGGTTCTTCTTAAAACTTAAAATCACAATACAATCTACAATAGAAATATCACATATAGTGTAATACACCATAAAGTGTAACGGGTGGGCTGTGGCACTCACAAACGAGGTAGTAAAGCAGGCAGAATCAATAACAGTTTTTTGGACCTTTGCTATTTATTTTGTGGCACTACGTTTGCACCTTTACAATCTTGAGCTTTCCAATATGTGAGAGATTTCATTGTTTCCTTTTTTCTATCCAATATGTTTTACCTTTAAATTATTGGAACTATGCACTATGGAATGCATTTCCAAGATGGAGGCAAGAAATGGATATACGTCACTTACTAAAACTGAGGTTTGGATCTGTGGATCAGCAAATTACGGAATAACACAAAGCAGCCACATGTATTTTCTAGCAAGACTGCTAACACAATGTGTAGATGAAAATGAATGTGCTATTAAAAAGAAGTAGTGAGAACCACTACTGGATTCCTGAAAACCTCTGAGTATATTCTTGTCTGGTATGATAGCATGAAGTTATGGTAGTTTTGGCCATAGGTTATCCTGTGTTGTTGAATGCCTGTAAAATATATAATTAATGGTGTGTGAGATAGTTTAAGTTTAAGGTGGCAAAAAGAAGCAAAACCTAGGAGAAATGTTATGACACAGGTTGAGCTATGTCGTGTTCCAATGAGATTCTTTAAGCCTGGTAAAAAACTGTGTTATGCGTTCTACAAGTATGGGACGAAAGTGCTAGGTGAGATAGTGCATGCTATGCTGCATGAGTATGTCTAATCCATCATTTTGTCTCTGGAACAAAAGAGTGTCCGTGACTGTATGGGCGGCTGTAGGAAGCGTATGATGAAAATGCCTGGAATATAAATGAGACAATTGTCGGCAGGGATGTATACCCCCACCTGGTACATGAAAGCAAAAGAAATGTGATAAGTGGCCAACCAAGTGAGTTCCCCAGAAATATCATGACCTTATGGATGAGTAGTGGCGTTTGTTGATGATATGACATGTGCTTAGTTGTCTGAGTAACAACGGATTGATGACCCTGACCATGATTTACCCCATGCCACAGCAGCTGCCACAATGGGGTAGATCCCCCAAAGGGGCTGAGAAGGTGGAAAAATGTCCAAACCTTTATGCCATGGCCAACAGCTCCAAAGCAATTGTTCCGGGTAGATCGCTGCCAAACCCGTGGTAGACGCCGCGTCTGACCATTTGGTTGGAGAAGTGTCAGACAATCCTGGAAGGAACATGCTTTAACCATGCCAAGTGGATAAGAAATCCCCCCCATGTGCAGGTCTGCTGTTGCTGGGGTGTCTAGGGACATCCTCTGATGGAAGTGTGGAAAAAAGGGGAAAGTACTCGGGATGTGAAAGCGTGGTCTTGTGGTGTGATTGGCATGGCAAAATTAAGGAACCTAGTAGGGATTGTAGTTCCTTGCAGTTGTAAGTACTAAGCAGGAGGTAGTGATTGATGTAGTTGAGAATGTTCCCTATTTGTCTTGTGGTAACTTGCGTGTATGGATGCCGACTCAAGTCGTATGCCCAGTAATGTGATGATAGTGTCTGGGCCTTCTGTTTCTTATGGGGTACTGGGACGCCCAAGTGGTCAACCAGACTAGGCTGCCATGAAAAATATGTTATCTTTGATCAACAAGAAGTCTTCTAGATAGTGTATGACTGTAAGGCCTCTGAATATGTTATCATAACCAGCACAGAGTATCTGCGAATATCGATAGTAGGCTAATCTGTAGCCCGAAAGTTGAGCGGGGAAAGGATTGCCCATTTTATGCCATGTAAGTGCCAGTGTTTAGGGTAGATGGTAGCCGTTTACTGCGTTGATGATATTGGTCTTACTTAACCAAGCTTCAACCCATGCTTGAGTGATAGCTGTAAAGGTAGATCAATGGTGTTGTATAGTAAGGAAACTCCTCAGAGTGTATGAGGGAGTTGAGACTTGGGGTAGCGGAGGTGTGTGGTGCCAATAAGTCTATGGTTAGTCTTTGTTTAAGGGAAGATTCCTTGTGACAATACCAATGTGTTTGTGTTTGGTGTCATGCTGTAAATGGTGGAGATTGGAAGACCCCTCTGCAAATCTTGGCTATGAGTGTGTATACAGCCAATGGTTCTGTTGTACTGACTGTAAGTGAGGGCATGCTATATTCCTTGAAGGTTTTATTTATGATACCTGTATGGGAGCCCTTTGAAGCTCCAGAGCTTTAGTAAATCTACTACAAGTCTGGAAGGGTGATGAGTCAGTAGTGTTGAAAATGCATTGGTGTGTACAGATGGTGAGTACGTTATTTGTAAGTTGTATTGGGACACATGGTTTGTCATGTGCCCTGAACCATTTGAACATATATGCAACAGTCTATATGCAATGTAACTACTCATATCAATTGTCTCTGGTAGTTCAGAGGTGCTGGTACCTGGAGCCTGAGAGTGCTCGTCCATTTGTTTGGGATAAAATCCCTTCTGTATGGGTACCTGCACAAATAAACATCTCTACATATTCCAAATGCCAACCCAACCAAGGGATGGTCAGTTCCCGATTTACCTGGAATCCCTGGATCTGACCATCACAGATACATCATCATACATATATATGCCTTGCTTCCCCAATGTGCTGGGATCATATGTGCAGGGTTAACGTCTTGTGTGTCATAAGAATTGATTGTACCAGGTAACCGAGTTTCTGTTGGTGCTGGTTGTACAGTAACATGAGGCCCAGCCTTGTGAGGGCTGTGGTGACCGACTCGAGATTGCCAGTCTGTCATAAAATTTTTTGGCTCATGAGTTTATGAGTAAGGCTAGCATGGCCTGGGTGTCACCAGAATTGGTGTAGCTGGGCCTTCCCCTGCGTCCGTGTTGTCCGTTGATGTATGGAGGAGTTTGAATAACTCTGCTTTCATTGCTGTAGCAGGGTAGGGGATTTTTCACCTCCTTAGGTCGGTGGTAATGTGTAAGATCGTCCAGGATCTGATTGCTGCTGGACTAGCAACATCTCCTCTGCTTGAAGGTGTATCAATTCCAGCCGGGGTGCTAGGAAGAGGTGAATCTTCACCATTTTTTTGAGAAATACTTAAAGGGACACTCCAGGCACCCAGACCACTTCAGCTCATTGGAGTGGTCTGGGTGCCAACTCCCACTACCCTTAACCCTGCAAGTGTAATTATTGCAGTTTTTCATAAACTGCAATATTTACCTTGCAGGGTTAAGTCCTCCCCTAGTGGCTGTCTATTAGACAGCCACTAGAGGACACTTCCTGCTTCATAGCACAGGTTTTCTGTGCTAGAGCGTCGCTGGACGTCCTCACGCTGTGTGAGGACCTCCAGCGTCGCTCTATTCCCCATAGGGAAGCATTGAAATTCATTTTCAATGCTTTCCTATGGGGTGCGCTAATGCGCATGCGCGGCATTGCCGCGCATGCGCATTAGGTCTCCTCGGCCGGCGGGCGAGATCAGTCTCGCCCACCGGCCGACGTAACCAGAAGGAGGAGCGGCGGGGGAGGAGGAAGCAGCGACGTGGGACCTGTCGCTGCCCCTGGTAAGTCACTGAAGGGGTTTTCACCCCTTCAGCAACTGGGGATTGGTGGGTGGGAGGGAGAGGGACCCTCCAGTGCCAGAAAAACGGATCGTTTTTCTGGCACTGGAGTTTCCCTTTAAATAACAATAAAGATTGCAATTATTATTTGTGCCCAGGGGTCTTGTACTGGCTTGCTAGCTAAGCCGTTAGGCGAAACGATTAGGCTTGGTGTTTTTAGGTGACTTGTGAGGCCCTGCTAGTTGCCAAGTGGCTTGAGAGGCTCTATCTATGCTTGGTGCAAGGGGATTTTGTTTGTCCACCGAACGTTGTGGCAGGATGTTGGCCTCTCGGTGACAGTAACCAGAAAAGTAGGAAGGGGAGTGACAGGTGAGGCCCTTTCTATAATACAATGTGAGGCGGCTAGCTCACGAGTGGCCCGAGGGGTGTATGCCTCCGCGTGTGAGGCGGGGTGTTGGCCTCGCGGGACCACTAACCGAAGCATAATGCAGAGAAAAAAGGGGGTAATACCTATTGGGCCCTAGAACCCTAATTGCCAGTACACTATTACTATTCCAGGGAAGGTAAGAGATGGATAACTAAATGAGCAGGTGTATGTACCTGGTAGTATGGTATTGAACCTGACAATCCGTATAGGTTTTTAGTAGTAACTGTAACCTGAATGGATAAAACCGTATGGCATAAGTAAATCTGGCATAGACCAAGCTTATCTTATTACGTACAGTATATGTGAAAAGTAAAGTGCCGTGATGTGTAAATATTAAACATCGTAGCCATACTGGTTAAATATGTATCAATCTTAATCCATTAAGTGCCGTATGTACAAGTGAAAAAGTGGTCTGTCCCCACCTTGTATGTTGTATGTCCCCTTGCTAAGGGAAAGTCTGTTGTGTGAGCAGCGTGCTGTGAAAAATGTATGTGAACTATATTACCAGTTACGTATATACAGATGCGTCTGCTGCTGTGTAATAATATATGTATTTATACCAGATGTTGATATAGTACTTGCTATGTGAATTGTTGTATGTCTTATTGAATGGTAGGGGTCAGTGAACATGGTGTTGCAAAATGCAAGTGCACTGGAGATCTGCCGAGTACCCTATAGGTGGCAGTGTAGTTGGATACTGATTGGTATGTGAAATGTTGTTTGTCTGTTGACCTATAGGTGTCAGTGTTTTGGTGTTTGTAAAACCCCATGGAAATTGTCAATGTACTTGACAGACCTGTAGATGGCAGTGTTGATAGAACCACTGTTGGTCTTGATGTGAAATGTAAATTATTGTGATTTAAACCTGAAGTTGAGCCAGTGCTGGAATTTAATTTATGGTTTATGGTTATGTTTAAAACAATCTTATGTGTAATTTATATTGGCTGGTAAATTGTATATGACATGTGAAGACAGTTTTGCTGTTGACCAGTAAGGGTCAGAAATGCTGATTGTATGGTAAAAATACCCTTTAACCCCTTAAAGGACCACTCTAGTGCCAGGAAAGCATACTCGTTTTCCTGGCACTAGAGTGCCCTGAGGGTGCCCCCACCCTCAGGGACCCACTCCCGCCCGGCTCTGGAAAGGGGAAATTGGTAAAAACTTACCTTTTTCCAGCACTGGGCGGGGAGCTCTCCTCCTCCTCTCCGCCTCCGTTCCTCCCCGTCGGCTGAATGCACACGCGCGGCAAGAGCTGCACGCGCATTCAGCCGGTCACATAGGAAAGCATTCATAATGCTTTCCTATGGACGCTTGCGTGCTCTCACTGTGATTTTCACAGTGAGAATCACGCAAGCGCCTCTAGCGGCTGTCAGTGAGACAGCCACTAGAGGATTAGGGGGAAGGCTTAACTAATTGATAAACATAGCAGTTTCTCTGAAACTGCTATGTTTATAAAACAATTAGTTAACCCTAGCTGGACCTGGCACCCAGACCACTTCATTAAGCTGAAGTGGTCTGGGTGCCTAGAGTGGTCCTTTAAGAACCAAACTTCTGGAATAAAAGGGAATCATGACATGTCACACATGTCATGTGTCCATAAGGGGTTTAATCCTACCGTTTGACAGATAGGAGTCAGTATAAAAGCAAAAATGCTGTAGTTAGTTTGTTTGCTTATGAAGTGAAATAAAGTCTGAGAAGCCTGTAGTACACCAAATGACCAGCAGGGTCTAGGTGAAAATGTAGTGGTTTGTTGGTTTGTACATGAAATGCAATAATGTCTGAGAAGCCTGTATTACACCGAATGACAGGTAGGGGTCAGTGTGTAGGCGCAAATGCAGTGGTTCGTTGATTTGTACATGAAATGCGATAATGTCCAAGAAGCCTGTAGTACACCGAATGACCGGTAGGGGTCAGTGTGTAGGCGCAAATGCAGTGGTGCGTTGGTTTGTACATGAAATGCGATAATGTCCAAGAAGCCTGTAGTACACCCAAAGACCGGTAGGGGGCTTAAACAAATGATATGCATGAACATGCAATGGTTTTAGAACAGACTTAGACAAAATGCAGCCGTAAAGTGAGGACCTGACCCGGGCATGGTGCCGTGGGACTGATGCCTGGCGTAACGGGTAGGTCGACTTACGGTTTGTGAGTCACTTGGACAACATTCATGGCAATGGATTGAAGAAAGAAGGTGGTAGGCCGGAAAAGCCTGTGGCTGGATTCCTGACACAGCTCAGCTTAGAAAACCTCATGGAGTAATGAGGTAAAATTGCGTCTAGAAGACCCGGAAGTGGAAATCATTCTGATGCTGACCTCAAGCGATATAAGTCAGGTAAGGGGTGTCCCTTATATAAGGGAGTGAATTAATTTAAGCCCCTCCCACAAATACAGGCCAAACGGCCTTAATACTTATATATATATAAATGCAAGTGTTATATATATATATACATATATATATATATATATATATATATGTAATATTATATGTAAATATATAATGTACTGTATAAAAAAAGTTTGCAACTGAAACAGTACTGTAGTATATCATGAAGCTTTTTTATGAATGTTTATTAAATTAAATAACAATTATAACAAAATCAGATTCCATTCCAATAAATGAACACATTGAAACCATGATTATGAAATGCATTTTTTTTAACAAACTAACAAAGGAACACTACAATTAAAAAAAACATTTTTGTAAAATTGAAATTACAAGTAACCTGGCATTCTATGCTGTCCCCATTATAATGGGGTTTAAAGCCGTTGCGGCAGCATAGAACACAGTAACGGCTTTCACCCCCAGGAGCATGCAACTACTCACCTCTGCCGCAATCCTCTTCTGGAGGGCTGCCTTACAGCCCAGGCAACCCTCCACCCGGCAAAGAGCGATCACATGGCCCCCTATAGCTGGCTGTGGATCTGCCAGCAGGGGGACTGTCTGGACTGTCAGACAGTCCCCCTGCTGGTGGGACATGTAAAAAAAAAAAAATATTAAACATGTTTTAAAATAAATTAAATGTGTATATATGTAACACTGGCCAAATATTAGTTTTTTGCTTTATTCACACTAAAACAAATATGAACGCTAATTTTGGCCAGTGTTTGTGACTAAGTGGCTACTACAAAAGACTGGACATACCCCACTTGCAATACCTTGGGTAGTCTACATTTGCAAATGGTATGTCATCATGGGGGTAAATCTCATTCCTGGGCTACCACACAGTCTCAAAGGTAACATTACTAATTTGGCAAATTTCAATGTGAAAAAAACTGAAAAATGGAATGTGCTATATTTTGACCCTTTGTACTCGTGAGACTTTGAGAATCCAAATATGTGCTTTTTTTTGCAGGAAAAGCTAGCAGTATTATGACATTCACAGCTAAAATGTGAGGCGGAACTACAATAAAAAAAAAAAAGATTCTCACAGTTTTTTTTTATTTTAATTTGAAAGAGGTGAATTACGGTTGAACAGACATATAGCGCAAATTCCAGTTTTTGTTTTCATTTTGTTTTGATCAGAACGTGTACTATTGACTCCGTCCTGAAGGGGTTAAACTTGCCTTTATTCCAGCACAGGGACTGTCCCTCACTGAAGCCCAATCATCTTCTAGTGAAACCATGAAACTTTATGACCTTTCTCCAATCAGATGCTGCTCAAAGGAAGCATTGAGAATATATGGTGCTTAAATGACAATCACCACAATCCACACTCTCTTTGCATACAGTGGCTAGCATCAGCATACTTTACATGATGCAAAATGGTCCAAAGCCCTCAGTGACCGTCTGTCTGAACGCTATGTGTAGAGGTGTAAACTGCAAATAACAGTGCAATTTCACAGAAACAGCACTTTTTTCATCTGCAAGTCTGCGGGGACGTCATCAATGCCCCAAAGTCAATTAATTAACTATGTCCCTTTAAAATTATCATGCAAGAACTAACTTAATTTTACTGTTCTAAAGGCTTCAATTGACATATAATATGTGTAGGAAACAAAAACATACAAATAAAATGGCCCTTTTTTCCAAATACTGTTTAAGGAATTAATTTCTCTATATCTCTGGAAAAAACATTCAAAGAGGAATAAATACAGTGTGGCCCAGTAGGTAGGCAAATAAATAAAATAAAGAGCCTGCCAATTCAATGTTTTGTTTTAAAATTCAGATGTATTGTTAATCAGCGTGTTTTTATGATTAATGAATAATTTAAAATAATTTATAATAGACATTTATGCCCTTTTCTGGTTGATGAATTCTTAGATTTCGGAACACGCTTTTTTTTTGGTATAGCGCCACAGGATGCTGATATACTACTAACTATATAAGTCTAGGGGAAACTAATATAACATATGTCTGAGAAAGTGATAGATATGTTTTTGTCCTGGTCCTATTTTTCATTTATGTATCACATATTTTTAAGTATTCTTTGGAAACAACGTGTCAAGTGTTCAGGCACAGTTATGTAATGTAATAACACTAACAAGAATGCGTCTTTTGTAAAATAGAGTTCAACGTAAATATTTAGGGGTTTACAGAAAAAAAACATTACTTAATAATCTGTAAATACAATAAACAATTTTATTATTTAAACAATTTTGCATATTTCCATGATAATTTTTGCACTTCTGTTAATCATCATTAATTAAGCTATCCATATAAATTAACAACCACTTTTTACTCTTACCGTTGTCACATCTCGCCTCTATGCTTTTGATCATGCGTAAGGGCACATTCCCAAGCATGGTGATCCTTCGTAATGATATTGATGCACTGTCTTCATTGTCAATGTATTGACATCACAAATGAGCTTGGATGACAAATAATCACAGTGACTACTGCAAATGCACTATGTAGGATGGTTGTCTTTCTAGTCACTCATTCGTTGGCAGGTCTTTACCACTATGCTCACTTTTGTTTGACTGGTAGAGAGAAGGTAAAAATAATTTGTCTAGAATTGTGAAAAAATCTATATATTGGCTATGAATTCTACTAATATTATCCACATTTAAAAATAAACTATTTATATATTATGCTGGGTAGATTTTATTGAATGTTGTGGCTAACTTCTGTTTGTAAATCATCACTTTGAGAATATTATTATGTTTGTTTGTTTGTTTTACCATTTGAAAATCCACTACTCTGGTAGAAAACAGTACCAGAGAAAGTACAAGTAAAAACAATGAAACATGATTCTGGTTTAATGACATTGGCACACCAAGCAGACCTTATTCCTCCAAAAATGTTCCAGAAATGCTGAACGTTGCTGGAGAAAGTCTTACTTCAATACCCTCATAACCACACTCTCCAACCAAATGCCTATTTCTCAGTTCTAACTCTCTTCTTCACCATGTTGCTCCTCCTTCTCCAACCAACTTTGCACCACCACAAACTTTACAACTCATTTCAGATTTCTACAGTAAGGGAATAAATCTCTCATCTCTCTCCTTCCCCTACCAATACTTCCCCTAACCTCACTCCCTCTGCTGTTCTATGTTCATTTGCATTCTCTACAGCAGAAGAGGTTTCTGCTTTTCTTTGGACCTCCTGCCCCAACACCCATTCCCTTGATTCTATTCCTTCGCATCTCATCCACACTCTGTCTGCTTCTCTTGCTCTGCCTCTCACTGCTTCTCTTGCTCAGCCTCCCACCACCCGTTCCCTTGATTCTATTCCTTCGCATCTCATCCACACTCTGCTTGCTTCTCTTGCTCTGCCTCTCACTAACATTTTCTACGATAAGGGAAGAAATCTCCCATCTCTCTCCTTCCCCTACCAATACTTCCCCTAACCTCACTCCCTCTGCTGTTCTATGTTCATTCGCATTCACTACAGCGGAAGAGGTTTCTGCTTTTCTTTGGACCTCCTGCCCCACCACCCGTTCCCTTGATTCGTTTCCTTTGCATCTCATCCACACTCTGTCTGCTTCTCTTGCTCTGCCTCTCACTAACATTTTTAATCTCTCCCTCTCCTCTGGCATATTTTCATCACCCTTCAAACATGCAACTGTAACCTGATTCTGAAAAAGCCCAACCTTGACCCTAGTTCCCCATCTACCACCCTATCTTGCTAATGCCTTTTGCATCCAAGATCCTTGAGAGAGTTGTGTATGCCTGATTGCCAGACTTCCTCGACTCCAACTCTCTGCTCGATCCACGGAAGTCTGTTTTGTTCGCATTGATCACTCTGTGGAAACAGCTCTGACCAAAGTATCCAATTATCTAATTGCTGCAAAATTTTGTGGGCACTATTCTATCCCAATTCTCCTTGACCTTTCTGCTTCTTTTTACACTTTTGATCATCAACACCTTTTTCTAATCCTCTCTAATCTTGGTCTGTGAGATATTGCTCTCTAATGGTGCTCCTCCAATTTACACTAGCAGTCTTTCAGTGTTTCTTTATCTGGCTCTGCCTCTTTTCCCCAACCCCTCTCTGTTGGTGTTCACCAATGTTCAGTCATTGGTCCCCATACTGTTCTCAATCTATACTGTTTCCCTTGGTAAACTCATCAGTTATTTTGGCTTACAATATCATTTCTATGCAGATGACACGCAAATGTATCTGTCCTCTCCAGATCTCTCACCTCCCTCTGGACTTTTGTCTCTGACTGCCTATCTGCTACTTCTAACTGGATGGCTGCTCACTTCCTTAAACTCAACTTGTCCAAAACAGAACTTCTGGTCCTTCCTCCCTCAAGGATTGCTAATCCCATTTCTGTATACCTCCATGTTAACGATGCTACGATCAGCTCCACCTCACAGACTTGTTGCCTGGGAGTTCTCTTTGACTCCGACCTCTCCTCCACCCCTCATTTAAAAAACATAGCACGCAACCACCCATACTTCATGGCTGACACAGCTAAGATGCTTTTCTATCTTGCTATCCTCTCTGGCCTTGACTACTGCAATCTGCTTCTCAGTGGTCTTACATGCTCCCAACTTGCCCCGTTACAGTCTATTGAATGTGACAGTGAGGCTCATCTTCTTGTCTGCCTGTGCCTCTCACTCCTCACCACTCTGTCTGTCCCTGCATTGGCCTCCCATAAGATATAGGGCACAATTTAAAATTCTGGTTCTTGAATCTCTACATAATGCTGCTCCAACCTATCTATGCTCCCTAATACACAAATATGTCCTGTGTGGGCTCCTACTTTGTACCGAAGAACTACATCTATCCTTTGTTCGTACTCCCACCTCAGATGCTCCTCTTCAAGGCACCACTAGGGCTGCACCGTTCATGTGGAACTCCCTTCCCTTTTCTGTTAGACGTTCACTCAGTCTCCACTTACTCCTTCAGGAAAGCTTATCAATTAAACTGTTAACAGCTCTCTCCCCACACCCTGATTCCTCTCCTGCAACTGTCATAAAAAAACGTGAACCCTATTCTGCCAGCCTACTTTTCTACCCTTACCTTTTGTTTCACTTTATTCCACTCCCTCTAGCATGTAAGCTCATTGAGCAGGGTCTCAACCAATCTGTTCCTGTCCATCCAACTCATTTGGTTACAATTACATGCTTGTTAGTCCACCCATTGTACAGTGCTGCAGAATTTGTTGGCACTATATAAATAATAATAATAATAATAATAATAATAATAATAATAATAAGGAATGTAGAAAATGGCTCGTGTAAATCTAGTCATCAGCTGGGGATGTACACATGAGACCAGGGCCTGGGTATCCTGTGGTTTTCTTTTGGTTGGGAGGTTTATAATGACCATAATGCTTGGGTGCCTTTGGTACTATCCATATTGACACCAGTGTACTAGGCATCCTCTACCAATCACTACACAGGTCAGATGGTGGTAAACACAGTAGGAGTTTATGTCCTTCATTTGTTATGATTACACTCTACCACATTGTACATTCCTACAAAGAAAGAGCGTTTAGTCATCATATTTGGTCTAGGATCCCACATTCTTTTTCAAAAATCCTCCATCCACTGTGCACCAGATGGCCCCTCGGGATTAATGGTAAGCATGGGTTCTATCTACTGAATGTCCTTTTTAAACTTAATTATGTTTTTTTTCAGCAACTACGCTACTTTCCACATACAAATGTTTATTGTACTGTTGGCATTATTTGCAACTCAGAATTAGATCAACCTCACTGGGTGAACTACAGCACATGACTGTCACTTGTCTACTGAAGAAATTTGAACTAGTAAAAGTTTAACCAAGAGTGAAAGCCATGGCCAGATTAACTCAACTTTAGAATTTGTTCCTAGCAGTTTGGAAATTTATGAGTTAATGAAAAACTGACATTTTTTGATATAACTGAAAACTCTGGTATGGTCCTTTCTAATGTTGAAAGAGTGATCAGCCAACTAAAAGACACAAGTACCTTTAGACAGTTTTTGAAACTGCATTAACCAGCATAATTATATGTCACCTTTTATCTAAAACATCTCATACATAAACTTGATTAACTTGCCGATTTATAAAGATTGATATCCAAAACTTTGCAATCACAGAGAGTATACATTACAGTTTTATGAGCCAATTTTTTTCATATACATGTTGTTTTAGAGACAGTACAGCCAAAGTGTGTTTTTGTTTTCTAATTATGATCAGTTTTCAAAAGCAGAAACATTTTATAAAAAGAATGAATAGTGAATTCCACATATTTAATCTAGACCAGTGATATATTACTCTAGACAAAATACATTTTGGTTATCTGAGATTTATTTAGACTGTAGCCTTCCATTCGTACAAAGCTCACACCAACCACAAAACCTATGGCAGCTTTTACATTACCCACAATGACATTTTGTTCTAAATTACTAAATGCCAATCTGTTATCAATTACAGCAGCTCATGTGTTCTTTTGGGAATATCATCTGTAAAATAAAAACTCCATACGACACATCTCTTGACCAGCTTGAAACAATTCCGAGCTGAATTGTTAAATGAATCCATTTGACAAAATAGAAGCCTGTTTGAGTTTCTTTCTTTCTTCCTTTTTTTCCTTCTTTCTTTCTTTCTTTCTTTCTTTCTTTCTTTCTTTCTTTCTTTCTTTCTTTCTTTCTTTCTTTCTTTCTTTCTTTCTTTCTTTCCTTCTTTCTTTCTTTCTTTCTTTCTTTCTTTCTTTCTTTCTTTCTTAGACTACACTGTTTTTTATTTAACAAGCTATTATGTCAAGTCCTCCTATTGAAGCAATTTGGGAAATGCCATGATGTTATGATCTACAGTCTGTCTAAATGTTTTTTTTTCTAGTTATAATTGTGGCTTTTCTGCCCACAATCACACCGAATAACCTTAATTTTAATTATGTCACTTTCAATACATAATAGATCTTTTTTTTATCTTTTTTATCCAATAGCGATTTAACCTACTTCTTTGGTAAGTGCACTGTAACTGTTGTACGAATTTGATTAATGTGTATGTGCTAATTTCCTAAGCCATTTCCAGTAAATGTGACCATGGCTCATTCCATGATATCATGATATTCTAATTGCGGGGACATATGATATGAAACGTTGAAAATAAACAGAATACATTGCACATTAAGTTTTCCTTTTATTTTGTCACTCAAATAGATTGGGCCTTAACTTCATCCAATACAGAATACCTCAAGGTACAAAATGTAAGAAGCAAAGCTGCTGATTTACACATAGGATCTTAACTGCTCCATGAGGATGAAAATCATTATGTTCTATTTAGGCTTCATATTACAAAGTCCTGTCAACACATTAATATAAGCAACCAACAGGACAGGAAGCCCCCAATTGTTACCATAGTGTAAGTAATTATGACCTTCTTACAAGGTAAATCTTTAGGAAATGTGGACAAACAAAACAAACAGACAAGTGTATGTAAGAATAATATAAATATTAATATTGGTTGTTAAATTAGGCTACTGTGATCTTAATAAAAACTCTGTAGGGTCAAAACTTTGCTGTTTTTGCCCCAATAAAGCTGCTATTTTTTTGTTATCCCGGAGTGTCTGAACCATTATTTATTCTGCATATCTTGGAAGGGAGGCCTGGCCAGCCCTGGCTTCAGAGCACCTGGGTTACTTGTTGAGTGCGGTATCCAGTACCTCTCTCTTTATGATAAGTATAAACATAAAACATTGTACTATTGCAGAAACCTTGAACACAATATAATACAATACAATACGATTTGGTCTTGTAGCCCATTCCAGCTTTGTGCAGGTCTGCAATCTTGTCCTTGACATCCTTGGACAGCTCTTTGGTCTTGGTCATGGTGGAGAGTTTGGCATCTGATTGATTGATTGCTTCTGTGGACAGGTGTCTTTTATACAGGTAACGAGCTGAGATTAGGAGCACTCCCTTGTGTGCTCTTAATTTCAGCTTGTTACCTGTATAAAAATAAATATAATGGAAGACGAGTAGCTAAATATAAGGATGTGATACAGTCTTGAAGGATGTATTTTTAAACATATATAATTCAGTCACACTTTGTGGTTTGGATTATTTATTAAAATAATAATGCAGTTTAGTATAGTCTACAAATATGTGATCTCTTGTTTTAAAACGATTGTCAGCTGTACAGGTCAAGCCATACATTACGATACAAGTAATGCAATGTAGATAACACATGAATACATTTAAATATTGATTACCTTTGTTAGTGTTTAAATGCTGTACGTCCCAATCGTATAAAGCAACAGAAACTTATAAAGTAGTGGGCACTTTTAAGATGAAGGTAAACAGCTTAGCATAGTGCTATTTATTTATTCAGCTGTGAATGTCACATTTACAACCAAAGCTTAGAAAAGGAAAAACCTACTTGAATTTGTTTCCGAGGAAGTGATCACACAATTTACATAGCTGGTAAAGAATGCAAGAATCCACTAAACTTCTTGAGAAATTAATACAATCAACAAAAGGATAAATCTGTTTTGGGACAATCTGTTCTACAAAGGATAATTGTAAAACTTTTATGTGGACATAACTGGTTGTTTTGAGGGAGAATCCCATATTGATGTTTCAAAATCTGCCCGAAAATGGGCTAAACAGCTGTCTTTAGTTTTATAGAAAACATCCTTCTGAGAGGAAGTTCTCTTTGGAATGTTTTTTATGTTTACATACAAGGCCTTGAGAGAAAAAAATACTTGGTTATATGATTTTAAAATTAGCAAAAAGAGATACAAGATAAAGGTTTTTATATGTTTTTTCAGATATTGTTACATAATTGTCGAGTTGGATTCTGATAAGTATTGAACACGGCTAGACTTGGAATTAAATGCAGGTCTGGAACATGTTTATACCAACCCTTTGATGTTTTGTGACAGTGTAGTGTACAGGTATAAAAGTGGGAAAAAACTTTTCATTTTTTAAAGTTTTTCAAGGAGAAAAAAGGAGGAAAGGGGTTTTTCTCCAACATGGAGGAGTGTAATCAGGGGACTTCAAACAAAACATAAAAAGAACATTTTTTTTAAAGCGATGTGAAGTAGAACATAGTCAACATTTCAGAGACATCCTCCACTGGGATCCAGGTAAGTTGTTTAACTGTATCATCACAGTGGGACATCGTCAGGGTACTCCTGGCACCATAATCACTATATAGGATTAGTGTGGTTATAGTGCTAAGAATGTGCCTTGTATAAACCAAGGAAACAAATACAGGTGGATTTTTGTCTCAACTCACAATTTTTGCAAATTAAAAAGCTGAATTCCATTTTAGGCAAATACAGCCATGTTGTGACTACAGCTAAGTTGGAGAATTTTTCCATATCAGCTATTTTGAAGGCCTCTAAATTGTTCCACATTCAGTAGCACAGTCACTTTTTTGTGGTCCTGCCCACTGTCACAATTTTGTTTTCTGGTGTCCTGCATTCAGAGATCAGGGCAACCAATAAAATTATTGGGCTCCTTACAAACCAACTTATTGGCCATTCCAGAAAAAAACACAGGATTCTGGAAAGAGTTACCCCAACACACGCTTCCCGAGAGCACTGCAAACTCACAGACACAAATACACCTATACATATATACCTTACAGACACTCTCACGGCATATACACGCAATTATACACTCATACACTCTGACACAAAAACTTCACTTCACTTATACTCCCTCCCCCACCCCCAATACACACTGCCAGGCACACACATACTTTTCTAAATATTCACAATCACACTTATAAACACATGCACATTGATAAACACCCACATATCCACATACTCTGCTACACTCATTTTACTAACCAAAATTATTTAACCCCCATTGAAAATCAGTTTTATTGTCAAAGTTCACAGACTTTCTGTTATGGCTCCCGGCTCGCCGCAAGGCGCATCTCTGCCCGATGGGCACTATCGCGCCGACAAGTCGAGCTTACCTGCTCAGCGGCGAGCCGGGAACCGCTCCTCCATGCTTCCCTGGCAAATCAAAGAAGGCGCCGACCATGCGGTCGCGTCCATCAGTGGCTCCGTCTCCCGAAATTATACTGACGTGTGTGTGACGTCACGACACCGACGCACACGCACGTTCTGGGGTCAGAGGTCATCCTCTGACCAATCACAGCTTAGAGAGGGATATTTAAATCCCTAATTCACCCCAGTACCTTGCCCTGTCGTGATTTCCTGTTCCTGGTTCCCAAAAGTGCATTTATTCTTGTGATTCTGATATTCTGGTACTTTGACCTTGGCTATTCCTTGTTTTTCCGATTTCTGGTTTCCCCTACTTGGCTTGTTTAAATGGTATTTGTGTATTTCTGGCCTCCTTGACCTCGGCTTTCCCTTTGACCATTCTCGGTCTCTAACGTGTTAGTCTGGCCATTCTAAGGACCGATTTAGGTTCTATCCTTTTTATTTCCTTTTCATTTTTTATGTATATGTTTACATAGTTTCTGCGTGTTGGACCACACTAGCAGTCATGCAACTTTCAGCTGTTGGCGATAAAAAAATCCAACAAAAGCAATTGAAATAGCTCAACCCAATGAATTCTTCAAGTGGTTTCCCAAAATTCGACTGAAAATGCAACTTATAATGACTTTACCAGTCTCAAAATTGACCTCTTTCATTTATAAAAGGTTAATATGTGCATATTAAAATTCAATATTGTAGAGTTCAGTATATCTGTAGTCCTTAATTCTAATGATTAATAGTAAATTGTGTTTTTCTACTTAAAACACCTGACAACACACACTATATACTCAATATGGATACACACTACTACACAACCAGCTATATACACACAATATACACAGACATTAAACATGCAGACAAGTTGTATAACATGTAATTTTTTTGCAGCTGGAGGATAGCTTCTCAGGTGTCTACTGGGGATCATCAGGAACATGGCTGTGGGCTCCTGGCCTCCAATGTGGCATCAACCAGAACTTGGAGGAACTTCCTCTTAATACTGCTGGATAGTAGAGGGGGCAATCAGTCAGTGTGGTCCATAAAGAAACCCAGTCTCCTAGGGTTCCTGTTCCATTTGGGCCGCACAGCTCCATGTCTGTCCCCTTTTTGCACATAAACAGCCACACACAGAATCTCAGCTCCTGCAGTATGAGGTATACTATTAGCCTTCAGCTGTGTGCATGCTGCTGTTCCTTGCTTCTCCCCATTATTTTGCATCCAATATTGTTAAACAAATGTTTCACAAACAGTGACAAACAGCTGGTTCTAGAAGAAAGTAGCCTATAAGGACATTTCCCAGTTTCCCAGAAGGTTAGTCTGGCCCTGATAGAATATAATAGTATTGAATGGAACTACTTTTATAAATCTTTCCTGTATCTTATTGTGATGTATTGCAATTTGGGGACCTCCAAAAGGTAAAAAAAAAAAATAATATTATCCAATATAAGTATATAAGTAGACTTGCCTTTACCCGTATGTCTCACTTACTCAACTCCAACTCTCTCCTTGACCCTCTTCAATCTGGCTTCCGCCCCCTTTACTCTACTGAGACTGCTCTTATCAAAGTTACTAACAACCTAATTGCAGCTAAATCCAAAGGCCACTACCCATACTAATTTTTCATGACCTCTCTGCTGCCTTTGACACTGTTGATCATGCTCTCCTTCTTCAAACTTTTCAATCCCTCGTTCTCTGTGACGCTGTCCTCTTGGGGTTTTTCTCTTATCTCTCCCAACACTCATTCAGTGTTCCCTTTTCTAATGATACCTCCTCCCTTCAATCCTGTCTTGATTGGAGTCCCCCAAGGCTCTGTCCTTGGTCCCCTTCTATTTTCTCTTTATACTGCCTCTCTTGGCAAACTCATTCCACTACCACCTGTATGCTGATGACACCCAGCTATATCTCTCCTACCCGGACCTCTCCCCTGCCGTCTTGCAACGTGTCACTGCTTGCCTTTCTTCCATCTCTTACTGAATGTTCTCCCGCTTTCTGAAACTAAATCTCTCTAAAACTGAGCTTCTTGTCTTTCTCCTCCTAATACTGATCCTCCTCTTTCACTCTCTCTTTAAGTCCGTTTTATCCACATCAGTCCATCCTTGCAAGTGCGCTGTCTTAGTGTCATACTTGATTCTGGCCTCACCTTTGAGCCTCACATCCAACATGTTACCAAATACTTTAAGTTCCATCTTAAAAACATAGCCTGCATCTGCCCCTTTCTTACGCAAGATGCTACTAAGGAGCTTGTCCATGCTCCACATGGATTATTGTAACCCTCTCCTAATTGGTCTTCCCACAAACTGTATTGCCCCGCTACAGTCTGTAATGAATGCTGCCACCAGACTGATTTTCTTCTCTAGTCGGTCCAATCACACCTCACCTCTCTGTCAGTCCTTGCATTGACTTCCTGTATCCTATAGGAGTCAAGTCAAAGTGCTAACACATATCTATAAAGCATTGACCAATTCTAGCCCCCCCCCCTATATCTATTCACAGATCCATAGGTATGCAGCTTCTCAGTCTCTCTGCTCTGCCCATCACCTTCTCCTGTCCGCTGCTCACACGCGTACGGCCAGCTCATGCTTGCAGAACTTCTCGCGGGCAGCTCCCTTCCTATGAAATAGCCTGACTACCATCATCAGACTCTCCCCTAGTCTTAGACAAAATATGAAGTATAGGTGCTCACTATATATTAAAAGATGGGTGAAGGCAGCAGTTAATCACACAATATTTCCCCAAAGTTAGAATACAACAGAAAGTAAAGAGATAATCCGCGCCTGTGGTTACAAACAGATATGAGTATATACATATATCGATACAACAGAACTTGTTGATAGATGAATCTTTTAGAAACAAAAACAAAGATAACACATAATCTGTCATGTTCCTGAGCAGGTCAGAGAGGAGACAATTGCCAGGGTTATTGGTTGAAACTTTATTTGTCTTTTTAGACATAACAATTTAGGCAATATGCCACAAACAGGATACTTTGAGAGTAAAAGCAGAATAAAGGCAATATGCCACAAACAGGATATCTTGAAAGTAAATGAATAAAGTATTTTTTATATAAGTAGGTTTGATGTTATTCCCAAGTAGATTAGTAGTCTTTGGAATGTCACACTGCAGCCAGGTTCAGGATGATACAGGGTTGAAAGGGTTAAAACTGGTAAGTACTTTCAGTATAATCTAGTACAGGTTGCTTAAAAGATTATGCAGAGTTGCAGCAGTTGAGACAGGTAAGTAGATTCCAGTATAATGTAATATAGGTTGCTTACAGAATCATGCAGTGTTGCAGCAGTTAAAACAGGTAAGTAGATTCCAGTAATGTAATATAGGCTGCTTACAGGATCATGCAGTGTTGCAATAGTTGAAGATAGGAGTTTCAGGAGGATTCCGGCGATGGGACACATGGAGTCTCAATAGAGGATCAGGAGGTTTTCAGGAGCCAGGATACAGAATGTTTTCAGGAGTCAGGATACAGGATGTTTTTGTAGGAGTCAGGATCAGAAGTTCCATGTCAGAACACTGACTTAAATGTCAGAACACTGAATTCAATGTAAAGGCCATGTGAAGAGTTGGAAGATCATATGAGGCAGGTGAGAGAAACTGAGGATTGACTAGTGGTTAGGGAGGCCACTAGAGGCAAGAAACAGGTATTGCAGCAATAAAATAAAACAATACCTTGGTTGTCAGGATAGAATCCTGACTAATTCAAGTGTAGTAATTATGCAAAAACATATAAGGTGGTATATTGTAATGAAAGCACACTCACATTTTCAAGAGCTATATAGAACAGCAGAGCTTTATATAGCTCTTGAAAGTGTGAGTGTGCTTTCATTCCAATATACCACCTTATATGTTTTTGAATAATTACTATACTTAGATTATGTGTTATCTTTGTTTTTGTTTCTAAGAGATTCATCTATCAACAAGATTCTGTTGTATCCATGTATGTATATACTAATATCTGTTTGTAACTAGAGATGTCGCGAACATAAAATGTTCCGTTCGCAAATGGCGAACGCTAATTTCCGCAAAGGTTCGCGAACGGGCGAACCAGGCGAACCGCCATAGACTTTAATAGGCAGGCAAATTTTAAAACCCACAGGGACTCTTTCTGGCCACAATAGTAATGGAAAAGTTGTTTCAAGGGGACTAACACCTGGACTGTGGCATGCCGGAGGGGGATCCATGGCAAAACTCCCATGGAAAATTACATAGTTGATGCAGAGTCTGGTTTTAATCCATAAAGGGCATAAATCACCTAACATTCCTAAATTGTTTGGAATAACGTGCTTTAAAACATCAGGAATGATGTTGTATCGATCAGGTAGTGTAAGGGTTACGCCCGTTTAACGAACCGCAAACAACCGCTTACAGTCCATTTGCACAACCGCAAACTCCCCATTTGCACAAGGTTGGATACCAAGCTAGCCATGTCCCGTTCCTTGTCCTCACTGATGTCATTGAAGGTTTCTTCCTCCACCCAGCCACGTACAACACCAAGGGTCCCCGAAAGGTGACAACAAGCCCCCTGGGACACCTGCAGTGTTTGGTCTTCCATGTCCACAAAGCCACCTTCCTCCTCTGACTCCTCTTCTTCAGACTCCTCTCTCTGCATTGCCTCTCTCTGCATTATTATAAGGTGTGTTAAGTAGTACTATTCCTATCAGTTGAATCCCTGTTACGTCCCCTATCAGGGGACGTGTATATGGCATCAATTTTAGGAACCGGGAGATGGAAAAAGATGCTTGGTCGGTCCTCCTACTTCAAATTTGGGGCACTGCGCGTGCAATCTAATGTGCCACCAGATAGGAGTGGTGTGTTAAGTAGTACTATTCTTATCAGTTTATTCCCTGTTACATCCCCCGCATCAGACCTTTTTTAGTTGAATGTATCGCCCACTGTCAGTCCCTTCGGGATCCATCCCTCATTCATCTTAATAAAGGTGAGGTAATCTAGACTTTTTTGACCAAAGCAACTTCTCTTCTCAGTGACAATACCTCCTGCTGCACTGAAGGTCCTTTCTGACAGGACACTTGAAGCGGGGCAGACCAAAAGTTCTATCGCAAATTGGGATAGCTCAGGCCACAGGTCAAGCCTGCAAACCCAGTAGTCAAGGGGTACATCGCTCCTCAGAGTGTCGATATCTGCAGTTAAGGCGAGGTAGTCTGCTACCTGTCGGTTGAGTCATTCTCTGAGGGTGGACCCCGAAGGGCTGTAGCGATGCGTAGGACTTAAAAAGCTCTGCATGTCCTCCATCAACAACACGCTCATCTATGGCCTGATCCAGAACTCTTCGCAGGGCACGCTCCAGGAAGAAAACAAATGGTATGATGTCGCTGATGGTGCCTTCGGTGCGACTGACTAGGTTTGTCACCTCCTCAAAAGGATGCATGAGCCTACAGGCATTATGCATGAGCGTCCAGTAACGTGGCAAAAAAATTCCCAGCTCCGCAGAGGCTGTCCTAGCACCCCGGTCATACAAATAGTCATTAACGGCTTTTTCTTGTTGGAGCAGGCGATCGAACATTAGGAGTGTTATATTCCAACGTGTCAGGCTGTCGCAAATCAAGCGCCTCACTGGCATGTTGTTTCGCCGCTGGATATCTGAAAAGTGCGCCATGGCCGTGTAGGAACGCCTGAAATGGCCACACACCTTCCTGGCCTGCTTCAGGATGTCCTGTAAGCCTGGGTACTTATGCACAAAGCGTTGTACGATCAGATTACAAACATGTGCCATGCACGGCACATGTGTCAACTTGCCCAAATTCAATGCCGCCAACAAATTTCTTCCGTTGTCACAAACCACTTTGCCGATCTCCAGTTGGTGCGGAGTCAGCCACTGATCCACCTGTGCGTTCAGGGCGGACAGGAGTGCTGGTCCGGTGTGACTCTCTGCTTTCAGGCAAGTCAACCCCAAGACGGCATGACACTGCCTTATCCGGGATGTGGAATAGTACCTGGGGGGCCGGGGGGGTGCCTTTGATGTGGAGCAAGACGCAGCAGCAGAAGAGGACTCAGCCGAGGAGGTTATTGAAGAGGATGGAGTAGGAGGAGTAGAGGAGGTGGCAGCAGGCCTGCCTGCAAGTCGTGGTGGTGTCACCAACTCCTCTGCAGAGCCACGCATTCCATGCTTGGCAGCTGTCAGCAGGTTTACCCAATGCGCAGTGTAGGTGATATACCTGCCCTGACCATGCTTCGCAGACCAGGTATCAGTGGTCAGATGGACCCTTGCCCCAACACTGTGTGCCAGACATGCCATTACTTCCTTTTGCACAATCGAGTACAGGTTGGGGATTGCCTTTTGTGCAAAGAAATTTTGGCCGTGTACCTTCCACTGTGGTGTCCCAATAGCTACAAATTTTTGGAACGCCTCAGACTCCACCAGCTTGTATGGTAAAAGCTGGCGGGCTAAGAGTTCAGACAAGCCAACTGTCAGATGCCGGGCAAGGGGGTGACTTTGTGACATTGGTTTCTTATGCTCAAACATGTCCTTGACAGACACCTGACTGTGGGCAGATGAGCAGGAACTGCTCAAGGCGAGAGACGGAGTGGCGGATGGTTGAGAGGGGGCAAAGAGGACAGCAGTGGTTAACGTGGCTGAAGATGCTGGACCAGGAGGAGGATGGCGGCTTTGAGTTTGTGTGCTGCTTGTACTCATGTGTTGATCCCATAGGCGTTTGTGATGTGCGATCATGTGCCTTCGCAAAGCAGTTGTACCTAGGTGGGTGTTGGACTTCCCACGAATCAGTTTCTTTTGGCACAGGTTGCAAATGGCATCGCTGTTGTCAGAGGCAGACACACACAAAAAACTGTCACACTGCTGAGCTCTGCAATGACGGCATTCTGGTGGTGGCAACAGCATGCGTTGATTGGCATGCTGTCTGGCTGACCCCGGGTGCCGATGCATGCTGTCTTACTGTGCCACTAGCTCCTTGCGATGACCTCCCCCTGCTTCCAACTCGTCTCCTCCTCCTCTCTGTCTCCCCATCTGAACTTTCCCCATGTTCTTCTTCTCTTCTAGCGGGCACCCACATGACATCCACGGACGCATCGTCATCATCAACCACTTCACTTGTATCTGACAACTCAGCAAAGGAAGCAGCAGCGGGTACAACATCATCATCATCACACCGTACGTCCATGTGTGTACTGCTGCCTGACTGAGACATATCCCTGTTATCTACATCCTCTGGCAATAATGGTTGCGCATCAATCATTTCTTTCAACTGATGTGTAAATAACTCCTCTGACAGATCAAGTGAAGCGGCTGTGGTGCAAGTGTTGGTGGTGGCGGCAGGCAGGCGAGTGGTAACTTGAGAGGTGCCCGAAGCTAAGCTGGAGGAGGATGGTGCGTCAAGGTTCCGAGCGGAAGCTGTAGAAGATTGGGTGTCCTGTGTTAGCCAGTCAACTATGTCCTCAGAACTTTTCGAGTTCAGGGTACGTGGCCTCTTAACACTGGGCATTATTCTAGGGCCAAAGGGAATCACAGCACCATGACCACGACGGCCCCTGCGGGGTGGCCTGCCTCTGCCTGTCATTTTTTTTTCGATTAGTGGTACTATTCCAAAGTTAATTGGCAGCCAGTTTACTCGACTTTTTAACTCCAGATTACTTACTGTGGGGAAATCTGAAGGACGGGTGTACATGAACAAACCTTGTACACTTGAGCAGCTCAAGGAGAATATTTGTGCAGAAATTTGAGCACTAGAGCCTTAAACTTTAACTAATGTTATGAACAATGCAATCGCAAAAGCCCAATTTTGTGAAGCAGCAATTGGAGCTCATTTAAAGATGTCATCTTCCATACCTAGTCAAACAAATCTCCATATGTTAAGCATTCATTGTATGCAATATCATTTATATTTGCTCATTAATAAAAGAAAATATTGAGCCCCCCAAACCCTACTCAGAATTTTGGTCCACCCTGTATGTATACACAGGCATAAATAAATATATAATTTAATTTATAATATTTCCATCTACAGCAGCATTCATGTACATTTTTGTCCCCAGTGACACATAAATAAGCAAAAAGGAATGTGTTTCCCTGTTCTGATATCAAACAATCTGCCATAACATGACATGCGTTTAACAACCATCTGGTGTTTTCATATGTTTTCTTTATAAATATGCATATGTAATTACGTTCCCAAAAACACAAACATAAGTGAGATCACCGAATCACTGTCTCGAGTTTATGTTTGTGGTTAATTCCTCATTCCACATGTTAAATTGAAAACACGCATTGCTCAGGTTAGCATATCATACAATAATAACGAGCAATCCCACTTAGATGTTTAGGGTTATAGTTTCTGCGTTGTCACAACAGTATCTAATGTATCCTATAATTGGAAACCATTATGTAAACTATTAACTAGCATTATGGCCTTACAGCCATGACATTATTTGTATAAATCATGAGAATAATGATATTTTGCTTTTAACTCTGACATTTTATCCCAACAGTATCACGCATTAAAGTCATCACTTCATAAACATTTATGCAGTCACGTTGGTATTACAACATTTGGCATTTGGACCATTCTGTCTCTTAAGCTACACTTGCATTGTGGAACACATTTATTATTAATGTATTATTCGTTAGTGTAAACTGATGGATAGAGTTATACAAGATCACACATGCATTACATTTTTTGTTTTCAGGAAATATACTCTTTGAATGAACTCAGATCTTTAAACAGAAGTCCCACTATGCATAATATGTTTTTTTTTTTTTTTTTTTTTCGTTACTTCGAAAAAAAAGGAATACAAATCAGGACAAGTGAAACACTGCTGCTGTAATTCAGTAAATAAAATAATACAACAAACATATATATAATGATATATCCATAGTAAAATGTAACTCAACATTGATCAATGTCTGGACAAAATATTTTGGGAATTTAACTTGTAAATATGCAATGTGTTTTATATTTAGCCAGAAAAACTTCCATATAAGGATAATCATACTTCAGTTATTAAAACAGTCACAATACAAATTACATAAACCTTAATTTTGCTGGTAATGAAGCTTAAACCATCATCTTTAATTTAATTCAGAGCAAATGGTTGATATTGCAAATTTGATGACAAGAACACTGTGTCCTTTGAATGGTTTTCAGTTACATCACAGACTAAACGGTGACAGGCTTGACAGACAAAAACAGTGATAATCCTAAAAGGTGACAGGCGTGTCATTAACCTTTTGTGTTCCATATGGATAATGCAGTGTGTATGTTTTTTTAAAGATATTGTTAGGTTTGCACTTGCAGTAGTTGAAGTTCAGGTGCATATATTACCTGAGAGGGATAATAGGGTGACAGGATGAACGCTGAGGCGACAAATCCGATAAGTGTAATCCAGGAGACAATGTCAGACAGAACAAATGTTAAAATCCAGTCAGTTAAGTTTCACATTTGATAAACAGACCCAAATCAAAAATCTAGTAATATACAACATTAGAATAATGCCAAGTGTAAGTGTAGAGACACAGACACCTAGGGGGATTTAAATAGGCAGCCAGTTACTCACCACACCCCCAAGTATGTTATCCCCTTCCCTTGTCTAGCCCAGTAGGTAGTCCTTATTGAAAAGCAGTCAGATTTTGGACAGCCTTGGCCCATCCACTGGCACTTCCTCAACTTTGTTTAAAGCTCTTTGCCAGTTATTAAAACACTAATAGATAACTGATATTGGCTGTATTTTCTTTACTTGTTTAGAATTTAGCAAGCATTTTTTTTCTTTAGAAACGTGGATTGCATTACACCTAGGGGAGGTGTGGTGGTTGGACACTTTTTTTTTAATCCCTTAACGCCGTAACGGCTTAAGCCCCCAGGAGGTCCGGCGTACTCACCTCCGCCGCGATCCTCTTCTGGAGGGCTGCCTCACAGCCCAGACAGCCCTCCCCTGGCAAATGAGGCCCCCGGGGGCCATGTGATCGCTCTCAAAGAGCGATCACATGGCCCCCTTTAGCTGGCTGTGGATCTGCCAGCAGGGGGGCTGTCTAAAATATCAGACAGTCCCCCTGCTGGTAGGTAGTTTAAAAAAAAAATAAACATGTTTAGAATTAAATTAAAAGTATTTTTATGTAAATATATATATTGGAAGGCATGGCCTGAAGTTGTGGGAGGGGCTATAGACCTACATAAGGGACTCCCCCTTTCCCTGCTTACCTTTGTGGGTCAGACGAATAGCACTTCCAGGTCATACAAGATGCCATTTTGATTTCACCTTTGCTCCATGAGGTCTCATACTCCAAGCTGTGTCCAGGAATCCTGCTGCGGGGCTTTCTGTTAATCCAGTGGCTTTCTTTCCGGTCAGCATCACATTTGGTGCCTCAGGGACTCTCAAACCGTAAGTTGACCCACCTGTCGCGCCAGGATTAGTTCCCACGGCATTCAGCACAGCACGGGTCCTCACTTTACAGTTTCCTTTCGTTTTGCACGGTTATTTCATTACCTAATACTCACCTAGCTGTTCATGTTAAATCTGTTGTTTAAAATCTGTTGGGTTAAAATCATCTGTGTGGTTAAAACTACAAACGAAATACAATTTTTCGCCTACACACTGTCCCCTACCGGTCTTTGGGTGTACTACAGGCTTCTTAGACATTATCGCATTTCATGCACAAACCAACGAACCACTGCATTTTTTTTCCCACATACTGACCCCTACCGGTCATTTGGTATACTACAGGCTTCTCAGACATTATTGCATTTCATGTACAAACCAACGAACTACTGCATTTTCGCCTACACACTGACCCCTATTTGTCTTTTCGGTGTACTACAGGCTTCTTAGACGTTGTTTGCATTTTCATATATAAACCACTAAATTTTCACCTACACACTGACCCCTACTGGTCATTCGGTGTACTACAGGCTTCTCAGACATTATTGCATTTCATGAACAAACCAACGAACCACTGCATTTGAGCCTACACACTGACCCCTACCGGTCATTCAGTATACTACAGGCTTCTCAGACATTATTGCATTTCATGTACAAACCAAAGAACCACCGCATTTTCACCTACACACTGACCCCCATCGGTCATTCGGTGTACTACAGGCTTCTTAGACGTTTTTCATTTTCATGTACAAACCAATAAACTACGGCATTTGCGCCTACACACTGACCCCTACCGGTCATTCGGTGTACTACAGGCTTCTCAGACATTATTGCATTTCATGTACAAACCAATTAACTACTGCATTTTCGCCTACACACTGACCTCTATCGGTCATTTCGGTGTACTACAGGCTTCTTAGATGTTGTTGGAATTTTCATGTACAGACCAATAAACCACTGCATTTTCACCTACACACTGACCCCTATCGGTCATTTTGGTGTACTACAGGCTTTCTAGACGTTGTTTGCATTTTCATGTATAAACCACTGAATTTTCACCTACACACTGACCCCTACCGGTCATTCGGTGTACTACAGGCTTCTCAGACATTATAGCATTTCATGTACAAACCAACGATCCACTGCATTTAAGCCTACACACTGACCCCTACCGGTCATTCGGTGTACTACAGGCTTCTCAGACATTATTTCATTTCATGTACAAACCACTGAATTTTCACCTACACACTGACCCCTACCGGTCACTCAGATATTATTGCATTTCATGTACAAACCAACGAACCACGGCATTTGCGCCTACACACTGACCCCTACCGGTCATTCGGTGTACGACAGGCTTCTCAGACATTATTGCATTTCATGTACAAACCAATGAACCACTGCATTCGTGCCTACACACTGACCCCTACCGGTCATTCGGTGTACTACAGGCTTCTCAGACATTATTGCATTTCATGTACAAACCACCGAATTTTCACCTACACACTGACCCCTACCGGTCATTCAGTGTACTACAGGCTTCTCAGACATCATTGCATTTCATGTACACACCAATAAACCACTGCATTTTTATCTACACACTGACCCCTACCGGTCATTCGGTGTACTACAGGCTTTTCAGACATTATTGCATTTCATGTACAAACCAATGAACCACTGCATTCGTGCCTACACACTGACCCCTACCGGTCATTCGGTGTACTACAGGCTTCTCAGACATTATTGCATTTCATGTACAAACCACCGAATTTTCACCTACACACTGACCCCTACCGGTCATTCAGTGTACTACAGGCTTCTCAGACATCATTGCATTTCATGTACACACCAATAAACCACTGCATTTTTATCTACACACTGACCCCTACCGGTCATTCGGTGTACTACAGGCTTTTCAGACATTATTGCATTTCATGTAGAAACAAACGAACCACTGCATTTTCGCCTACATGCTGACACCTACTGGTCAATCGGTATACTACAGGCTTCTCAGACTTTATTTCACTTCATAAGCAAACAAACTAACTACAGCATTTTCGCTTTTATACTGACTCCTACGGAATATTTGCATGGTTGCACGCTTAAAATATAAGTCCTTCCAATTACGTACTTTCACACATTAGGTCATGGGTCGTCAACCTGGTCCCTACCGCCCACTAGTGGGCGTTTTAGGATTTCAGGTGGGCGGTAGGGATTTCCAGGTTTTGACGACCGGGCGGGTGGGTGCGAGCCGGCGGTACCCCTGCGACTGGGTACCGCCGTGACAATTTGCGGCCCCGGCCACCCGATGGATGTGGATTGTGAGGGGGCCCGGTCAGCGCTGGGCGCTTTAACAGCGCAACCGGGCCCCCTGTGATGACATCACAGAGCTGGGAGGAAGTGACTGCACGTCACTCCTCCCAGCTAACACTGAGAGCCGCGCGGGAGGAAGACCAGGGAGTCAGAGTGGGAACTCTGACTCCCATCCACCTGAGCCACCACTGGACCCCAGGGAAAGTCACCCTCCTGAATCTAAAAGGTAGGAAACAGGAGGGTGACTTAAATATAATGTGTGTGTGTGTGTCTGTATATATGTGTGTCTTGTGTGTGTCTGTATGTATGTGTGTCTGTCTGTGTTCCTGTATGTGTCGTGTGTGTCTTGTGTATGTGTGTGTGTCGTGTGTGTGTGTATGTATGTGTCGTGTGTGTGTGTGTGTGTATGTGTCGTGTGTGTGTATCTATGTGTGTGTGTGTGTGTGTATGTATGTGTCGTGTGTGTGTGTGTGTATGTATGTGTCTGTATTTGAGTATGTATGTGTCTGTATTTGTGTATGTGTGTCTGTATGTGTGTCTGTATGTGTGTCTGTATGTGTGTCTGTATGTGTGTCTGTATGTGTGTCTGTATGTGTGTCTGTATGTGTGTCTGTATGTGTGTCTGTATGTGTGTCTGTATGTGTGTCTGTATGTGTGTCTTGTATGTGTGTCTTGTACGTGTGTCTGTCTGTTATAGTGGACTATATAGTAAGTGGGCTACCTAGCTCAGCCTTCCTACTGGGCATTGCTACAAGGAAGGTTAAAAAATAGAAAAAGGGGAAAAAAAAGGTGGGGAGGGGAATTGAGGAGGGAGAGGAGATGAGCTGACGCACAAATGAGAAATCATATTATGCGCAAACAGAGAAGTCGTCTGAATATCACTGAAAGAGACCTTCGTTTGTTCCTTACGAAAATCGAACCAGATATCAAATATTTAGTCTCGCAGCATCAACCTCAAGGATCTCATTAATCACTAGTAAAGGTAATTTCAATTTACTTTGTTTTCTCATTAAACTTTATAAAGTTAAAAACCTTATAAACCTGCATTAAGTAGAAATAAAAAGATAAATGTACGTACATTTATTTTTTGTAAAACACCCTCCTTTCTAAAAAATATTCCGCATTTGCGCGAAAACTGGTGGGCAGTAAGGAAATGTTTTCAACCAAAAATATGCATTAGTGGGCGGTAGGTAAAAAAAGGTTGACTACCACTGCATTAGGTTATTCAGCAGCCGGTCATGGTTCACTACACTCATGTTTCCGGGTACAGTTGTATTCCATATCACAGATTATATAACACTCCTGACAAGTTAATTTCCTTCAAACAGGGGCATTAACAAGCATACAATAAACATTGGGACGGAGCACTTTGCTCTATTAAACATGCATAACACACATATGGGTATACGCTTTTAAATGTCTATATTCAATTCTCATACATTGTTTTACCCGTCCGGGACACAGGTATTAATAACCCTTACGACCAGTAAGGGTATCTAATCATACTACCAGGTATATACACCTGCTCATGTGGTATTTACATACATTTTCTGTTTTCCCCTGGATACATCCTTAGCGTACTGGCAATTAGGGACTATAGGTTTCCAATAGGTATTCTCCTTTCTTGGCATCTACGCCTGTCGTATAGTGGTCCCGCGAGGCCAACACCCCGCCTCAACGTTCGGAGGCAAACACCCATCGGGCCACTCGTGAGCTAGCCGCCTCGCATGGTATATAGAGAGGGCCTCACCTGTCACTCCCCTCCCCTTTTTCTGGTTACAGTCACCGAGAGGCCAACATCCTGCCATTACGTTGGTGGCCACAAAATTCCCTCGCGCCATTGCATAGATAGAGCCTCTCAAGCCACTTGGCAACTAGCAGGGCCTCACCTGTCACAAAACAAAGGATTAATTGTTTCGCCATGTGGCTTTAGCTAGCAAGCCAGTACTAGCACACTGTGGGTTCATATAATAATGGTTATCTTTATCTTTCACTTGGAGAGGATGTTGCTAGTCCCACACGACAATTTTGTCCCAACACAGCGGACGATCACGTTTCAGGCTCCAAGCTCTAGCACCTCAGAACTACCAGAGACAATTGGGTCATCTCATTCTCTTTGGCAAATCCCAGATTTGCAACAATTTCCATGTTGGCACAAGTTGTTTCAGTGCATGCAGACTGGCAGGTATGTTCCCAATACGTCAGGACTCAGGGCACATGAAACCATGTGTCCCAATAAATGTACCCTGAACATTACTTCACGCCTGTAAACATTATGCATTTCCAGTACTTTCTAACTCCTCACCCTTCCAGACATTTAGTTGATTTCCTAATCTCCGATTTTAAAGGCCTTCCAGACAGGTATTGCCATATACTCTTGGGGAAATCTAGAATGCCCTAACTTGCAGTCATCACAGCAGCATCCAACAGCTAGCAATACACTCATGGCCCAAGAATGGCAGAAAGATTTCTACCTGGGCCTCTCCGATCTACACCATTTACCGCGTGGCGCAATCCCATTGGGATTGTCACAGGGAATCTTCCCTCACACTGTAACTGATCATAGACTTATCTGCACATCACGCCTCGGCTACCCCAAGTCTCAACTCCCTCATACCCTTCCGAGGAGTCTTCATTACAGTATGCCACCATTGTTCATACCATTACAGCTATCACTCAAGCAGCGGGGGAAGCCTGGTCAAGTAAAACTGATATCACAACGCATTTCAGACTGCCATCATCCACCCTACACTGGCACTTACAGGGCATTTATGGGCAGCAGTCATATATTTCTTCTCCTGCTTAACTTCCGGGTCAAGAGCAGCCACAATCTTAAATATATTCATAGAACTATTTGTTGGTTGTGGTTAAACATATCCAGATGCCCCACAGTCATACACTCCCGAGATGTTTTCTTGTTGGTCAAAAGGAACGCCTTTCCCTTTAGAAGCTTCAAGGAAGCCATTAGTATGTCTGAACACTTGGGGGTCCCAGTATTCCCTAAGGTCACAGAAGACCCAGACACTATCATTACATTCCTGGGCATACAACTTGACTTGGCATCCTTGCCAACAAGTTACCACGTGAGAAATGGGAACAGTTGCTACAACACCAATTACTAAATCCTGCTTGGTATTCGCAACCGCATGGAACTACAATCCCTGCCAAGTTCCTTAAAATTTGCCATGCGCATCATACCGCAGGCTGTGCTTTCATCTCAGACCACTTTGCTTTTTCCACACTCCCGCATGATGATCAGGGGCTGTCCCTAGACAACCAAGCCACGGCAAGCCAAACCACACGTAATGGTAAACTACTGTGGCAGCTGACGTGACAGCTGCCATGGCAGGGGGTCATTTATGGTCAAGGTCATGGATTATATGAACCTCGCCAACATAGCTGGGCTCTGACTAAACTGGCCTTGTCCACCAGCACTCAACACGCTTGCTACAGGGTTTCCACTTATACAATACGTTTCATGTCGGACCATGACTTTGATAGCTGGTTTAAAGTTTCCCCATTTATGGCATTCACTTCTTTTGCCACCTTAAGTTAAAAATTCTCGCACAACACGGTTAAACTTTATCTCACGGACATTCAACACTATACGTATTTCTCCTTCCCAAACAACAAAGGTTCCTATCCTCCTACCCCATCCATACCTTACTTAGAGACATAGCCAAGCGGACGTTCCCGCTACAACTAAATACTGGCCATAGACCTACAATGTTCAAACCATATCAGAACCACTCGACCATGCACCTTCCGAACCATGCACCAATGCAGTCATCAAACTGCTACCTATCTAGCCTTTAACTGCTTTCTCAAGGTATGACTCACTATCAGCTGCAAACATCAGAAACAAGAGTGCCTGTTGACCACTTATTGTTCTAAAACACACAATACCACTATGCCCGGTCCCTTCCTAAAACTAAGACGAGTCAGATGTGCAAACCAGTGCATATAACCTACTATCTTAGAAGCAATGCTGGGTGCCCGGTTTAAGGTACTGGTTACGTTCTTGGGCACGCCACCATACGTACCACTGAACCATTACTGTCACTGTACAATACTGTCCTTACCACAGGTAAGTTCATGCACTATATAGCCAAGATATCCCCGCACACGTTAAAGACACGGGGCCGCTCGGAATCATAGGCTTATGCGACTTACATACCACAGCCGATTCAGGAATTAGGAAGCTTTCATTAAAATGTCTACCTGATGGTTAACAAATGCACTATGATCCTGTATAATGTTTTGCATTAATATTTCTCTTTTTGCCCACTTTTTACCGGCCTACAGCATACGTCGGTTTCGGCACACCTCAACCGATTATTCCTAAAGCTACATCGCTACAACCATCTTATTCTATATCATATGAGAATGCCCCGAACACAAATTGGAAGGCATGGCCTGAAGTTGTGGGAGGGGCTATAGACCTACATAAGGGACTCCCCCTTTCCCTGCTTACCTTTGTGGGTCAGACGAATAGCCCCACCCTCCACTCCCATTGTTCATATTTCCTCTATGTAAGCCCACTTTTTACGGGCCTACAGCATACGTCGGTTTCGGCACACCTCAACCGATTATTCCTAAAGCTACATCGCTACAACCATCTTATTCTATATCATATGAGAATGCCCCGAACACAAATATATATATATATATATATATATATATATATATATATATATATATATATATATATATATATATATATATATATATATATATATATATATATATATGAACAAAAAAGGAGAAAGGAAACCGTGCCTTAAATATAGAGAAATATATAAAATGTATACGTACACAATGGTAGGAGTAATGGTCTCTAATACAGTTTGACCTCGAAAAGAAAAAAGCATACAAAATAATAGTGCAGTATGTCAAATATATTAAATATGTGGATGATTAATGGAGATAATTTTCACTCACATTTCCCAGAGCTAACTAAGAGCTCTGCTGTTAGTACACGTGGACGGAACAATCCCCGTCTAAGGATATATGTGGAGCAATAGATGTCTTGACCATCTCAAATGGAGTAATATGTGGAGAGACAGAGGAATCCAAAAATAGTGCAATATATACTGATAAAATATGTGAATAAAATAATATGAATTCAGTACTCACATTTACTAGGGCAGAACTTGCTCTAGTTTCTATAGCATAGGTGGTATAGTCCCCACCAAGGAGCAGGAGCAGGATGGTAGCCAGGAAGTAAAAAATAAATAAATTCCAAATGTATATAAACAACGGTAGAATTTATTATTAAAAGTAAATAAAATAAATAGAAATGTAGTATAAAAAGTCTTTCCAAAGTCCACTTTACGCGTTTTGCCTGTCAAAAGGCTTCTTCAGAAGTGTGGATGATGTCCTTGAAAAGTTCATTTATATAGGAGATTCCTAAATAGTGATTTTGTCCTGGTGTGTGTTAATTGGAGTTTCCTGCTTCCTGTAGCCATCAGTGAACCGCACGCGTCACACCGGAAGTGACGCGGCATTGAGTCACTGTGGTTTCATATGCGTTCCACAAATGGAACGCAAACGTTACCAAATTAGTAACGTTGCGTTCCGGCAGAACAGAGTGATAGAATAAATATAATCAAACATGTGCAAATAGAAGACTTTAATAAGTTTATTACTATGTGGTCGGTGTAAAGAAAGTCTAAAAGTGTCGCACCGGAAAAGGAGTGGTGCAATAAGGAAGTGAATGACTGTGCGTTCCACGTATGGAACGCAGATATCGTAGTCGTGGTGATAAATATAAATATTGGAACGCAAACGCTACCAAGATAGTAGTAACGTTGCGTTCCAGCAGAGTAGTGGAATGAATATAATCAAATATATTTAAGTAAAAGATCGTAGTGAATATATTAATATGTGGTCGTAGCGGAAAAAAACTAGAAGTGACGTGGTGCAGTAGGGACGTGTATGACTATGCGTCCCACGTGTGGAACGC